>NC_058083.1:220755351-221066262 GCF_014858855.1 Bufo gargarizans
CGGTCACCCAGCGCCTAAATAGTAGGCCTCAAATTTATATCCCGCTAAATCTGTCGTTACCGCTGTCCTGTTGTGGATGGGCAAGTTATTTAGTGTCCGCCAAAGCACATTTTTTGTTCTGGGTTGAAATACAATTCCCAATTTAGCAATTTCATAATTTAGTGGTTTCTGCTATATCAGAGCTATTTGAAATCTATCCCTAAAAGGGTATATAATATTCAAGGTGCACATAGGGTCATTCAGAATAACTTCACACACACGCTACTGTGCATTTCCAAGTCTAATTCTGTCACTAAATCCATACCGGTCACCCAGCGCCTAAATACTAGGCCTCAAATTTATATCCCGCTGAATTTGAATACAATACATTGGGCCAAATAATATTTTTGTTGTTGTGGTGAACCACAACAATGAGGAAAACATCTAGTAAGGGACGCGGACGTGGACATGGTCGTGGTGGTGTTAGTGGACCCTCTGGTGCTGGGAGAGGACGTGGCCGTTCTGCCACAGCCACACGTCCTAGTGTACCAACTACCTCAGGTCCCAGTAGCCGCCAGAATTTACAGTGATATATGGTGGGGCCCAATGCCGTTCTAAGGATGGTAAGGCCTGAGCAGGTACAGGCATTAGTCAATTGGGTGGCCGACAGTGGATCCAGCACGTTCACATTATCTCCCACCCAGTCTTCTGCAGAAAGCGCACAGATGGCGCCTGAAAACCAACCCCATCAGTCTGTCACATCACCCCCATGCATACCAGGGAAACTGTCTCAGCCTCAAGTTATGCAGCAGTCTCTTATGCTGTTTGAAGACTCCGCTGGCAGGGTTTCCCAAGGGCATCCACCTAGCCCTTCCCCAGCGGTGAAAGAAATAGAATGCACTGACGCACAACCACTTATGTTTCCTGATGATGAGGACATGGGAATACCACCTCAGCATGTCTCTGATGATGACGAAACACAGGTGCCAACTGCTGCGTCTTTCTGCAGTGTGCAGACTGAACAGGAGGTCAGGGATCAAGACTGGGTGGAAGACGATGCAGGGGACGATGAGGTCCTAGACCCCACATGGAATGAAGGTCGTGCCACTGACTTTCACAGTTCGGAGGAAGAGGCAGTGGTGAGACCGAGCCAACAGCGTAGCAAAAGAGGGAGCAGTGGGCAAAAGCAGAACACCCGCCGCCAAGAGACTCCGCCTGCTACTGACCACCGCCATCTGGGACTGAGCACCCCAAAGGCAGCTTCAAGGAGTTCCCTGGCATGGCACTTCTTCAAACAATGTGCTGACGACAAGACCCGAGTGGTTTGCACGCTGTGCCATCAGAGCCTGAAGCGAGGCATTAACGTTCTGAACCTGAGCACAACCTGCATGACCAGGCACCTGCATGCAAAGCATGAACTGCAGTGGAGTAAACACCTTAAAACCAAGGAAGTCACTCAGGCTCCCCCTGCTACCTCTTCTGCTGCTGCCGCCTCGGCCTCTTCCTCTGCCTCTGGAGGAACGTTGGCACCTGCCGCCCAGCAAACAGGGGATGTACCACCAACACCACCACCACCTCCGTCACCAAGCGTCTCAACCATGTCACACGGCAGCGTTCAGCTCTCCATCTCACAAACATTTGAGAGAAAGCGTAAATTCCCACCTAGCCACCCTCGATCCCTGGCCCTGAATGCCAGCATTTCTAAACTACTGGCCTATGAAATGCTGTCATTTAGGCTGGTGGACACAGACAGCTTCAAACAGCTCATGTCGCTTGCTGTCCCACAGTATGTTGTTCCCAGCCGCCACTACTTCTCCAAGAGAGCCGTGCCTTCCCTGCACAACCAAGTATCCGATAAAATCAAGTGTGCACTGCGCAACGCCATCTGTAGCAAGGTCCACCTAACCACAGATACGTGGACCAGTAAGCACGGCCAGGGACGCTATATCTCCCTAACTGCACACTGGGTAAATGTAGTGGCAGCTGGGCCCCAGGCGGAGAGCTGTTTAGCGCACGTCCTTCCGCCGCCAAGGATCGCAGGGCAACATTCTTTGCCTCCTGTTGCCACCTCCTCCTTCTCGGCTTCCTCCTCCTCTTCTTCCACCTGCTCATCCAGTCAGCCACACACCTTCACCACCAACTTCAGCACAGCCCGAGGTAAACGTCAGCAGGCCATTCTGAAACTCATATGTTTGGGGGACAGGCCCCACACCGCACAGGAGTTGTGGCGTGGTATAGAACAACAGACCGACGAGTGGTTGCTGCCGGTGAGCCTCAAGCCCGGCCTGGTGGTGTGTGATAATGGGCGAAATCTCGTTGCAGCTCTGGGACTAGCCAATTTGACGTACATCCCTTGCTTGGCGCATGTGCTGAATTTGGTGGTGCAGAAGTTCATTCACAACTACCCCGACATGTCAGAGCTGCTGCATAAAGTGCGGGTCGTCTGTTCGCGCTTCCGGCATTCACATCCTGCTGCTGCTCGCCTGTCTGCGCTACAGCGTAACTTCGGCCTTCCCGCTCACCGCCTCATATGCGACGTGCCCACCAGGTGGAACTCCACCTTGCACATGCTGGACAGACTGTGCAAGCAGCAGCAGGCCATAGTGGAGTTTCAGCTGCAGCACGCACGGGTCAGTCGCACTACAGAACAGCACCACTTCACCACCAATGACTGGACCTCCATGCGAGACCTGTGTGCCCTGTTGCGCTGTTTCGAGTACTCCACCAACATGGCCAGTGGCGATGACGCCGTTATCAGCGTTACAATACCACTTCTATGTCTCCTTGAGAAAACACATAGGGCGATGATGGAAGAGGAGGTGGCCCAGGAGGAGGAGGAGGAGGAAGAGGGGTCATTTTTAGCACTTTCAGGCCAGTCTCTTCGAAGTGACTCAGAGGGAGGTTTTTGGCAACAGCAGAGGCCAGGTACAAATGTGGCCAGCCAGGGCCCACTACTGGAGGACGAGGAGGACGAGGATGAGGAGGAGGTGGAGGAGGATGAGGATGAAGCATGGTCACAGCGGGGTGGCACCCAACGCAGCTCGGGTCCATCACTGGTGCGTGGCTGGGGGGAAAGGCAGGACAATGACGATACGCCTCCCACAGAGGACAGCTTGTCCTTACCCCTGGGCAGCCTGGCACACATGAGTGACTACATGCTGCAGTGCCTGCGCAACGACAGCAGAGTTGCCCACATTTTAACATGTGCGGACTACTGGGTTGCCACCCTGCTGGATCCACGCTACAAAGACAATGTGCCCACCTTACTTCCTGCACTGGAGCGTGATAGGAAGATGCGCGAGTACAAGCGCACGTTGGTAGGCGCGCTACTGAGAGCATTCCCAAATGTCACAGGGGAACAAGTGGAAGCCCAAGGCCAAGGCAGAGGAGGAGCAAGAGGTCGCCAAGGCAGCTGTGTCACAGCCAGCTCCTCTGAGGGCAGGGTTAGCATGGCAGAGATGTGGAAAACTTTTGTCAACATGCCACAGCTAACTGCACCACCACCTGATACGCAACGTGTTAGCAGGAGGCAACATTTCACTAACATGGTGAAACAGTACGTGTGCACACCCCTCCACGTACTGACTGATGGTTCGGCCCCATTCAACTTCTGGGTCTCTAAATTGTCCACGTGGCGAGAGCTAGCCTTTTATGCCTTGGAGGTGCTGGCCTGCCCGGCGGCCAGCGTTTTGTCTGAACGTGTATTCAGCACGACAGGGGGCGTCATTACAGACAAACGCAGCCGCCTGTCTACAGCCAATGTGGACAAGCTGACGTTCATAAAAATGAACCAGGCATGGATCCCACAGGACCTGTCCGTCCCTTGTCCAGATTAGACATTAACTACCTCCCCTTAACCATATATTATTGGACTCCAGGGCACTTCCTCATTCAATCCTATTTTTATTTTCATTTTACCATTATATTGCGAGGCTACCCAAAGTTGAATGAACCTCTCCTCTGTCTGGGTGCCGGGGCCTAAATATATGCCAATGGACTGTTCCAATGTTGGGTGACGTGAAGCCTGATTCTCTGCTATGACATGCAGACTAATTCTCTGCTGACATGAAGACAGATCCTCTGTTACGGGACCTCTCTCCTCTGCCTGGGTGCTGGGCCTAAATATCTGACAATGGACTGTTGCAGTGGTGGCTGACGTGAAGCCTGATTTTCTGCTATGACATGCAGACTGATTCTCTGCTGACATGAAGCCAGATCCTCTGTTACGGGACCTCTCTCCTCTGCCTGGGTGCTGGGCCTAAATTTATGAAAATGGACTGTTGCAGTGGTGGGTGACGTGAAGCCTGATTCTCTGCTATGACATGAAGACTGATTCTCTGCTGACATGAAGCCATATTGTCTGTTACGGGACCTCTCTCCACTGCCTGGGTGCTGGGCCTAAATTTATGAAAATGGACTCTTACAGTGGTGGGTGACGTGAAGCCTGATTCTCTTGTATGATATGAAGACTGATTCTCTGCTGACATGAAGCCAGATTGTCTGTTACGGGACCTCTCTCCTCTGCCTGGGTGCTGGGCCTAAATTTATGAAAATGGACTCTTACAGTGGTGGGTGACGTGAAGCCTGATTCTCTGCTATGACATGAAGACTGATTCTCTGCTGACATGAAGCCAGATTGTCTGTTACGGGACCTCTCTCCTCTTCCTGTGTGCTGGGCCTAAATATATGCCAATGGACTGTTGCAGTGGTGGCTGATTTGAAGCCTCATTCTCTGCTATGACATGCAGACTAATTCTCTGCTGACATGAAGCCAGATTGTCTGTTACGGGACCTCTCTCCTCTGCCTGGGTGCTGGGCCTAAATTTATGAAAATGGACTCTTACAGTGCTGGGTGACGTGAAGCCTGATTTTCTGCTATGACATGCAGACTGATTCTCTGCTGACATGAAGCCAGATCCTCTGTTACGGGACCTCTCTCCTCTGCCTGTGTGCTGGGCCTAAATTTATGAAAATGGACTGTTGCAGTGGTGGGTGACGTGAAGCCTGATTCTCTGCTATGACATGAAGACTGATTCTCTGCTGACATGAAGCCAGATTGTCTGTTACGGGACCCCTCTCCTCTGCCTGTGTGCTGGGCCTAAATATATGCCAATGGACTGTTGCAGTGGTGGCTGATGTGAAGCCTCATTCTCTGCTATGACATGCAGACTAATTCTCTGCTGACATGAAGCCAGATTGTCTGTTACGGGACCTCTCTCCTCTGCCTGGGTGCTGGGCCTAAATTTATGAAAATGGACTGTTGCAGTGGTGGGTGACGTGAAGCCTGATTCTCTGCTATGACATGCAGACTGATTCTCTGCTGACATGAAGCCAGATCCTCTGTTACGGGACCTCTCTCCTCTGCCTGTGTGCTGGGCCTAAATATATGCCAATGGACTGTTGCAGTGGTGGCTGACATGAAGCCTGATTCTCTGCTATGACATGCAGACTAATTCTCTGCTGACTTGAAGCCAGATTGTCTGTTACGGGACCTCTCTCCTCTGCCTGGGTGCTGGGCCTAAATTTATGAAAATGGACTGTTGCAGTGGTGGGTGACGTGAAGCCTGATTCTCTTGTATGATATAAAGACTGATTTTCTGCTGACATGAAGCCAGATTGTCTGTTACGGGACCTCTCTCCTCTGCCTGGGTGCTGGGCCTAAATTTATGAAAATGGACTCTTACAGTGGTGGGTGACGTGAAGCCTGATTCTCTGCTATGACATGAAGACTGATTCTCTGCTGACATGAAGCCAGATTGTCTGTTACGGGACCTCTCTCCTCTGCCTGGGTGCTGGGCCTAAATTTATGAAAATGGACTCTTACAGTGGTGGGTGACGTGAAGCCTGATTCTCTGCTATGACATGAAGACTGATTCTCTGCTGACATGAAGCCAGATTGTCTGTTACGGGACCTCTCTCCTCTGCCTGGGTGCTGGGCCTAAATATCTCACAATGGACTGTTGCAGTGGTTTGTGACGTGAAGCCTGATTCTCTTGTATGATATGAAGACTGATTCTCTGCTGACATGAAGCCAGATTGTCTGTTACGGGACCTCTCTCCTCTGCCTGGGTGCTGGGCCTAAATATCTGACAATGGACTGTTGCATTGGTGGCTGACGTGAAGCCTCATTCTCTGCTATGACATGCAGACTAATTCTCTGCTGACATGAAGCCAGATTGTCTGTTACGGGACCTCTCTCCTCTGCCTGGGTGCTGGGCCTAAATTTATGAAAATGGACTCTTACAGTGGTGGGTGACGTGAAGCCTGATTCTCTTGTATGATATGAAGACTGATTCTCTGCTGACATGAAGCCAGATTGTCTGTTACGGGACCTCTCTCCTCTGCCTGGGTGCTGGGCCTAAATTTATGAAAATGGACTCTTACAGTGGTGGGTGACGTGAAGCCTGATTCTCTGCTATGACATGAAGACTGATTCTCTGCTGACATGAAGCCAGATTGTGTGTTACGGGACCTCTCTCCTCTTCCTGTGTGCTGGGCCTAAATATATGCCAATGGACTGTTGCAGTGGTGGCTGATGTGAAGCCTCATTCTCTGCTATGACATGCAGACTAATTCTCTGCTGACATGAAGCCAGATTGTCTGTTACGGGACCTCTCTCCTCTGCCTGGGTGCTGGGCCTAAATTTATGAAAATTGACTCTTACAGTGCTGGGTGACGTGAAGCCTGATTTTCTGCTATGACATGCAGACTGATTCTCTGCTGACATGAAGCCAGATCCTCTGTTACGGGACCTCTCTCCTCTGCCTGTGTGCTGGGCCTAAATATATGCCAATGGACTGTTGCAGTGGTGGCTGATGTGAAGCCTCATTCTCTGCTATGACATGCAGACTAATTCTCTGCTGACATGAAGCCAGATTGTCTGTTACGGGACCTCTCTCCTCTGCCTGGGTGCTGGGCCTAAATTTATGAAAATGGACTGTTGCAGTGGTGGGTGACGTGAAGCCTGATTCTCTGCTATGACATGAAGACTGATTCTCTGCTGACATGAAGCCAGATTGTCTGTTACGGGACCTCTCTCCTTTGCCTGTGTGCTGGGCCTAAATATATGCCAATGGACTGTTGCAGTGGTGGCTGATGTGAAGCCTCATTCTCTGCTATGACATGCAGACTAATTCTCTGCTGACATGAAGCCAGATTGTCTGTTACGGGACCTCTCTCCTCTGCCTGGGTGCTGGGCCTAAATTTATGAAAATGGACTGTTGCAGTGGTGGGTGACGTGAAGCCTGATTCTCTGCTATGACATGCAGACTGATTCTCTGCTGACATGAAGCCAGATCCTCTGTTACGGGACCTCTCTCCTCTGCCTGTGTGCTGGGCCTAAATATATGCCAATGGACTGTTGCAGTGGTGGCTGACGTGAAGCCTGATTCTCTGCTATGACATGCGGACTAATTCTCTGCTGACATGAAGCCAGATTGTCTGTTACGGGACCTCTCTCCTCTGCCTGGGTGCTGGGCCTAAATTTATGAAAATGGACTGTTGCAGTGGTGGGTGACGTGAAGCCTGATTCTCTGCTATGATATGAAGACTGATTCTCTGCTGACATGAAGCCAGATCCTCTGTTACGGGACCTCTCTCCTCTGCCTGGGTGCTGGGCCTAAATATCTGACAATGGACTGTTGCATTGGTGGCTGACGTGAAGCCTCATTCTCTGCTATGACATGCAGACTAATTCTCTGCTGACATGAAGCCAGATTGTCTGTTACGGGACCTCTCTCCTCTGCCTGGGTGCTGGGCCTAAATTTATGAAAATGGACTGTTGCAGTGGTGGGTGACGTGAAGCCTGATTCTCTGCTATGACATGAAGACTGATTCTCTGCTGACATGAAGCCAGATTGTCTGTTACGGGACCTCTCTCCTCTGCCTGGGTGCCGGGGCCTAAATATCTGAGAATGGACTGTTCCAGTGGTGGGTGACGGGAAGCCAGATTCTCTGCTATGGGACCTCTCTCCAATTGATTTTGGTTAATTTTTATTTATTAAATTTTTATTTTTATTCATTTCCCTATCCACATTTGTTTGCAGGGGATTTACCTACATGTTGCTGCCTTTTGCAGCCGTCTAGCCCTTTCCTGGGCTGTTTTACAGCCGTTTTAGTGCCGAAAAGTTCGGGTCCCCATTGACTTCAATGGGGTTCGGGTTCGGGATGAAGTTCGGATCGGGTTCGGATCCCGAACCCGAACATTTTCGGGAAGTTCGGCCGAACTTCTCGAACCCGAACATCCAGGTGTTCGCTCAACTCTAGTCAACAGCTTTCCCTCATAACCCCTCCATACACTGCAGCATGGCATCTCTAAGATCAAGCAGTTGAAATTCATCTGCCCAATTCTTATCTCCTCTGATATCAGCATTCAGGGGACAGTCAGTTGTTTTTAGAGACTAATCTCTTTTAGCATAAATTCTGTAATATATAGGATTTTCTTTGCCATATATCTCTATCAATGTTCTACAGTTCCCCAGATTTTCAAGAATCTGGTTAAGATAAGATTTTTGCACTGTGTATCAGGCTTTAGGCATTTTTTACATGGGCGTCGCGTGTGAGGGCAGGACAAGATGCGGGTGCGTTGCGGGAAAATGTGCGATTCTTCAGCCCGAGTGCAAAGCGTTTTAATGCGCTTTGCACACGCATGAGAAAAATCAGCATGTTTGGTACCTGGACCCGAACCCGGATTTCTTCACAGAAGTTCGGATTTGGGATCGGTGTTGTGTAGATTTTATTATTTTCCCTTATAACATGGTTATAAGGAAAAATAATAACATTCTTAATACAGAATGCTTAGTAAAATGTCGATTGAGGGGTTAAAAATAATAAAAAATTTAACTCACCCCATCCACTTGATCGCGTAGAGGAGCTCCTCTTCTTTCTACTTTCCTCAGGACCTTTGATGACGTCACTGCGCTCATCACATGATCCATCACCATGGTGATGGACCATGCGATTGACCATGTGATGAGCGCAGTGACATCACCACAGGTCTTTTTCATCAAAAAAGAAAGAAAACAATCCAGGCTGAGCGTTCAAGTGGATTAAGGTGAGTGTATTAATCGTTTTTTATTTTTTATCCCCTCCATCACTATTTTACTAAGCATTCTGTATTAAGAATGCTATTATTTTCCCTTATAATCATGTTATAAGGGAAAATCATAAAGATTGGGTCCCCATCGTCTCCTAGCAACCATGCATGAAAATCGCACCGCATCCGCACTTGCTTGCGGATGCTTGCGACTTTTATGCATCCCTATTCACTTCTATGGGGCCTGCATTGGGGGAAAACGCACAATATAAAGCTTGCTTCGATTTTAACGCAATGCACCAGTGAAGTAAATGGGTCCGGATTCAGTGTGGGTGCAATGCGATCACCTCACGCATTGCACCCGCACGGAATTCTCGCCCGTGTGAAAGGGGCCTTACTGAAGTTGTATCACTGAAGAATCCATGAAGTCTGAATGGAGCAGGTTTTAATGTAGTAGTTGATCCAGAGGAAGACAAAAAGACCCTTTCAGGTAGAAGCCAATTTTCCTCGATTTAGGGGGAAAAAATTCCTGACTCCAATCAGGCAATCAGAATAACTCCCTGGATCAACGACCCATTTCTAGTAAACTATAGCCTGTAATATAATTATACTCCATAAATACATCCAGGCCCCTCTTGAACTTTTTTAGTGGATTCACCATCACCATCTCCACAGGCAGAGAGTTCCATAGTCTCACTGCTCTTACCGTAAAGAATTCTATGTTTGTGTACAAACCTTCTTTCCTCCAGACTCAGACTCAGTCACAGTCACAGTCCTGGGGATAAATAGATGATGGGAGAGATCTCTGTACTGACCCCTGATATATTTATACATAGTTATTAGATCTCCCCTCAGTCGCCTTTTTTCTAAACTGAATAAACCCTAATTTGTATAATCGTTCTTGTCCACTCATTCCAGTTATTACTTTAGTTGCCCTCCTATGAACTCTCTCAAGCTCTGCTATGTTTGCCTTGTTCACAGGAGCCCAGAACTGTACGCAGTACTCCATGTGCGGTCTGACTAGTGATTTGTAAAGTGGCAGGACTATGTTCTCATCATGGGACATCTATGCCCCTTTTGATGCAACCCATTATCTTATTAGTCTTGGCAGCAGATACCTGACATTGGTTTCTGCAGCTTAGTTTGCTGTGCACTTAATTAAGTCCTTTTCCATGTCAGTGTTACCCAGTGTTTTACCATTTAGTATGTACGGGTGATTTGCATTATTCCATCCCATGTATAAAACCTTACATTTGTCAGTGTTAACCCTCATCTGCCACTTCTCCAGTCTATCCAGATCCCTCTGTAGCAGTATACTGTCCTCTTCTGTATTAATTACTTTACACAGTTTAGTATCATCTGCAAATATTGATATTTTACTGTGCAAGCCTTCTACAAGATCATTAATAAATATATTGAAGAGAATAGGGCCCAATACTGACCCCTGTTGTACCCCACTAGTGACAGTGACCCAATCTGAGTGTGTACCATTAATAACCACCCCTTTCTATCACTGAGCCAGTTGCTTACCCACATGCAGATATTTTCTCCCAGTCCGAGCATTCTCATTTTATATACTAACCTTTTATGTGGTACAGTGTCAAATGCTTTGGAGGAGTCCAGATATACAACATCCATTGATTCGCCACGGTCAAGTCTAGAACTTACCTCCTCATAGAAACTGATTAAATTACCAATCCCTCATGAAGCCATGCTGATATGGCGTTATTTGCTTATTTTCATTGAGGTACTCCAAGATAACATCTCTCAGAAAACCTTCAAACAGTTTACTCCCTCATAGGACAGTGTATTCTTAAAGACACATTGATGTTACAATAACAATTCTAATGGACATTATCTGATATGGAACCCCATGTATTTTTCTGTATTGGCACCATAATTGCTATGCGTCAATCCTGTGGAATACTCCCTATCACTATAGAGTCATTAAATATTAGAGTAAGGGTCTGGCTATGATATTACTTAATTGTCTTAGGACACATGGGTGTATGCCACCTGGTCGTCGATTTGTCTATTTTAATATTTTTAAAACGCTGCTGTACTTCTTTCTGGGTCAGACAGGGCACTTTTAATGGGGAATTTACTTTTACATTCTGCATTTCATCTGAGAGTTTATTTTCCACAGAGAATATAGTGGAGAAAAAAAAAAATATAATAGCATCATCGCTGTCTGCAACTCCCCCCTCAACACTCTGTAAAGGGCCAATACCTTCAGATTTATACTTTTTACCATTTATATAATTGAAGAACATTTTAGGATCAGTTGTACTCTTTTTGGCATTTAATCTCTCCGTTTCTAGTTTGGCTGCTTTTATTTGTCTTTTACATATTCCATTTTTTTCCTTGTAGTTTTTCAGTGCTTCCTTGCTACCCTCCTGCTTTAGAGTATCACAGCATTTCTTGCTCCGATGCTCTCCCTTGCCCTGCACTGCATTGCGCAGGTCAAGGCCTGTTTTGCTTACATTCTCACGATTCTAGGTGGAGGCTTCCACCTAGCACTGATTCTGGTGATGTCACTGGCAAAAATGGGCAGTATATATCGCGTGTATTTTGGCGTGTACTAGTTGCAAAAAAAGATATATTTGCCATTCATTGGTGCAGTTATATGTTCTAAAGCCCTTTTTGGCATGTATTAGTGGCAAAAAGTATATATATTTGCCGTTCAGCGGTGCAATTATATGTTTTAAAGCCCTTTTTGGCATGTATTAGTGGCACAAAAAAAAGGTATTTTCTGTTGTGTGGTGAAGTGAGAAAATTACCGCCCTTTTTGGCATGTATTAGTGGCAAAAAATATATATATTTGCCTATCACCGATGCAGTTATGAGTTCTAAAGCACTTTTTTTGCATGTATTAGTGGCACAAAAAAAACTATTTGCCGTTGTGTGGTGAAGTGAGAAAATTACAGCCCTTTTTGGCGTATATTAGTGGCAAAAAATACATATATTTGCCGTTAAGTGATGCAGTTATATGTTCTAAAGCCCTTTTTGGCGTGTATTAGTGGCAAAAAAATATATGTTATTTGTCATTCAGCGGTGCAGCTATATGTTCTAAAACCCTTTTTGGCATGTATTAGTAGAAAAAAAGGGGTTATTAGCCGTTGTGTGGTGAAGTGAGAAAATTACAGCTTTTTTGGGGGTGTTTTAATTTCCTTTTAATTTTTTTATTTGATTTAACAGTATGGCAGACAAAGAACTGCCAGGCCCTGTACTGAGGAGTGGCAGAGGCCTAAATGTTTCTGGCGCAGGCACAGCTCGCAGCAGAGTAAGGGGGCGTGGCAGCAGGAGTCGCAATGAGTCGCCTGAGCTCCCGGTGTCATCTAGCGGTCGTATCTTGATCAGCAACGTGTCTTGACTTGGCCATCCACTCCCAAGTGACATCAGACACCCCCAGTCAAAAGTCGGTGGGTTCGTCAGACACAACCCTTAGTTGGCATGACCCAGGAGCAGGCCCTGTACCCTCACCTGTCCTCAACCTGCCTCTGTCCTTTTCTGTTCCCTCAGCCAGAGAAGTATTATATGCTGTGGGCTCAGCTCCACTATACAGCAAGTTTGAGCTACTAGAGGAAAATCAGCAGCTACTGGCCAGCCAAGATGTGGAGGAGACATCAGCTTCCTCAGGTAGACGGGCAAGTAGTGATGAGGAGAGTGGCGTGGGAGCTGGTGTTGCGAGCGGTCCGGCTCCTGACCCAGAGACTGTTGAGGAGGACATCAGTGACGTGCAGACAGTACTCGATGATAATAATATAGCTGATTGCACTTGGGAACCGGGCAAATTAGGGGCATCATCATCAGTGGGAGAAAAGGGTGACAGCGTGCCCGTGAGGTGGCTAGCATGGCCGGGAGTCAGCAGGGTGGCAGCAGTGGGAGATCAGTAGCCAAATGTGCCCGGGGTAGACCACCCACTTTGCAGGAGCCTATCTGCCCAGAAAGTAGTGGTGCAGGGGTTCACGGAAGAAACGGCGGTAGCATTCAGTCAGTGCGGAGTTTTGGTGGTAAAATCACCTACTCGGCGGTGTGGCAGTTTTTTTTAAGCCACTGGATGAGGTGAACATGGCCATTTGTAGAATCTGTGGGCAGAAGGTGAAGCATGGCCAGGGTGTTGGCCCCATCACCCTGCGTTAACATATGCAGCATCACCATAAAGTGCCCTGGGAGAACCGTGGCTCCAATGTGGTGGTCCAGCCTTCCACAGCAACCGCTGCATCACCCAGTGGCACGCACCCGATTTCAGCTGTTGGACCTTCCCATCATCTGCTGGTCCTGATACTCCTGCTCCTCCTCCATCTCCTTGTTAGTCATTCCGTCAGCAATCGATCACCAAAGTGATTGCCAAGGGCTAGCAGTATGCGTGCACTCATCCAACTGTGCAGAAACTGAATGTGCTCCTGGCCAAATTGCTGGTGCTGCAGTCCTAGCTCTCACTCATTGGTCTCCTGATGCTGCTGCCACATGAGACTTGTGGGGGCTGAACTGAAGGAGGAGGAGGACATTAGAGCACAAGCAATGTGTAGCGAAATGGGTGGTTTTTCTACACAGATGACAGGAGAGGAGGAGCAGGAGCAGCCAGAGGAGCTACAGGGCGATGAGGAAGATGAGGCAGAGGACCCAGACACACCATGACAGTATGCAGTGGAGATTTAGGCAAGGAGTCCCTCTGAGTCACTTGCACAAATGGCCCGCTGCATGCTTGCTTGCGTAGTGACAGCCGAATTGTCACTATTCGGCAGAGGGATAAATTTTGACTCTCTACCTTGTTGGACACTCGCTACCGGAACAAAATGTAGGCCTTTTTCACACTTGCTGAGAAAGAGGAAAAACTGAACTAGTATAGAAACATCCTATGTAGTCAGTTGGCCACTGTCTATCTGCCCCATCGTCCATCCTCTTGCAGGTCTGACCGGGGGGGCGGGGGGGGCCTCTGCACTCACGGCCCTCTGCCATGGCTGCTGTGGCAGGGTGGGGGGTAGGAGCAGTTCCAGCTTTGTCAGCAGCAACTTGAGTCTGGAGTCGCTGATGAGAAGTTTTCTTCAACCGCCTAGTGAAGAAACTACTCACCAGCAGCAGCTAGACCTGGAGCAGGACCTGAACCAGCAGGTGGTGGTATACTTGGACAGCACCCTGCCACCCCACATTGAAGATCCGCTGGACTACTGGGAAGCCAAACTGGATTTGAGGCATGGATCAGCCAGGATTTCCACCCACCAATGCCGGATACATCAGACTTGGTGCCACACCAACACTTTGACAAAAGAGACCGGTTTCTTCTGGCTACCTGCCTCAGCTACTATTCTGTTGCTGCCACCCATCTGATGCCACACATCTGATGCTAAGTGCTCCTTCTTTCATCCACCATCTTCAGATGGTACTGGTATTGCCACCCACCTCCCCACTCTGTCATTGGGTCACTCTGTGGTCTCTTAATGCTGCTGCCACCTCCACACTATGTCACTTTGCCACTCTGTGGCCTCCTAATGCATATGCCACCTTCACACTATGTCACCTTGCCACTCTGTGGTCTCCTGATGCTGCTGCCACCTCAACACTATGTCAATTTGCCACTCTGTGGTCTCCTGATGCTGCTGCCACCTCCACACTATGTCACCTTGCCACTCTTTGGTCTCCTGATGATGCTGCCACCTCCACACTATGTTACCATGCCATTTTGTGGTCTCCTAATGCTGCTGCCACCTCCACACTATGTCACCTTGGCACTCTGTGGCCTCCTGATGCTGATGCCACCTCCACACTGTCATTGTGCCACCCTGTGGCCTCCTCCTGATGTTGCTGCTGCCACTTCCACACTATGTCACCTTGACACTCATTGGTCTCCTGATGCTGCTGCCACCTCCACACTATGTCACCTTGCCACTCTGTGGTCTCCAGATGCTGCTGCCACCTCAACACTATGTCACTTTGCCACTCTGTGGTCTCCTGATGCTTCTGCCACCTCCACACTATGTCACATTGGCACTCTGTGGCCTCCTGATGCGGATGCCACCTCCACACTGTCATTGTGCCACCCTGTGGCCACCTCCTGATGCTGATGCCACCTCCACACTGTCATTGTGCCACCCTGTGGCCTCCTCCTGATGCTGCTGCTGCCGCCACCTCTACACTCTGTCATTGTGCCACTCTGTGGGCTCCTTCTGATGCTGCTGCCACCTCCTCCACACTCTGTCATGGTGCCACTCTGGCCTCCGGATTCTGCTGATGCCACCTTCAGACTGTCATTGTGCCACCCTGTGGCCTCTTCCTGATGCTGCTGATGCAACGTCCACACTGTCATAGTGCCACTATGTGGCCTCCTCCTGATGCTGCTGCCACCTCAAGACTCTGCCATTGGACCACTCTGTGGTCTCCTCATGCTGCTTCCACCTTACCACTATGTCATAGGGCCACTGTGTGGACTTCTCATGTTGTTACCACTGTCCCCACTTCATGACTGGGCTACTATTTTGACTTTCGGTCTGGCTGACATCATCATTTATTTGACCCTTCTTCTGATCTGTCAGAAGGAAGGAAAAATGAGTCGTGCAATAGATTCTGTCTATGTAATAGCTGTAAGGCCTGCATGACATGGTGCCTATTTTGCATCAGAATTGGTTTATAATTTGGTAGCCAAAAGCAGGAGTGGGTACAAAACACAGAAGACATGCAAATATTCCATTCATTTGTCATCTCTGTTTTGGGTGCACTCCTGTTTTTTTTGGGCTTTAGCAATACTGATGATGGATTATTGACCAAATGCTGACCAAGTAAAGGTGGATGCTCAACAGATAGGTTTTTGGGGGTTATTGTTCTGACAAAGCCTGGTGAGGCGAAACACGTGTCGAGGTGTTAGTACGTGGAGTGACATTCCAGTCTCTGTGCATTATGACTTTGGGTATGTTTTAGACCGATTATGGTCATGTAAAGATATGGATGAATATATAAAGATATAAAGATATGAATTGCATATAGGATGCGGATTAGTACATGTGTGCCATTTAATATTAAATCTAGTTTAATACACCTGACATATATATCTAGGTGCTATTACTTATTCAATTGCGCGTATTTTTGCTCTTTCAAGGCACACCTTCTTATTATTTATGTATAATCTTGGCAGCCTTCTAGATGGTTGGTCTGTTGCACTGTCCATTAATATGATAGTAGGCCTTTATTGAGAGATATTCCCTCATAGGACAGTGTATTCTTAAAGACACATTGATGTTACAATAACGATTCTAATGGACATTATCTGATATGGAACCCCATGTATTTTTCTGTATCAAATTGCCATTGTGTCATTCTTCTTTCCAATATCTGATCAATATTATGAATTTTGATTAATAAAGATTTCTAAATATTTTATGATTATTCCCATTGATCAGTTTTTGTAGTGCAATCTATGGTCTATGATCTATGGGTGTTGTTTGAGGATTATGAGGTTGTTGTATGTAGGTGTTTATATCTATGTGGAATCAGCTGCCAACGGTGTAAAAGGAGTGCACTTCTTGTTGACATTAACATTGACCTGTAAGGCTGAGTTCACACTTGAGTTATGTGGTCAGTTTTGGCCTCATAACTGCCCAAATAAGTGAAGTGTGCAGTGATTCTAAGAGTGACACCTGTTTAACGCGATTAGATGCAAATAAATTTGGATCGGGGGAACCGGACAAATTGCATTTTTTGAGAAATACGCTCATCTCTAGTCATTAACGTAATTAATAAATGGCTCATTTCTCATGAATGAGCCCATGAATTTTAACAAGAGAAGTATCATTTTAATCAGCGAGATTTCATATCTGATTTAATAGGGTAGGTCCTGCTGATATATGATCTTTAAACAAATCAGTACCATATTATGTTTCTTATATTATTAACATTTCTTTTACTTAAATATAAAAATTGGATAACTGTATGGTTGATAATTTTAGCTATTCACATCGAAAATGATTTAAGGATTATTAAACAGTACATGTATCTTGTGGCTACAAATGTGGCTTTTTGAAATTCAGCCTTTTATTTTACGTGCACTTATAGCTATAACGTATACATATACATTACATATTACAATATAGTCTCCCATTAGTGATAATTTGTTTCTTTACAGACAGGTATATCTTCCTTTTTTTGGCTAACTCTACAGGCACATTTCCTAGTGGTTTGATCCCTGCTCACAAAAATGTCCAATAAATGAAAATAGTATCTCACTCCTGGGTAGGTGTTATGATTTAAGTGATTTTTTGTTGAAAATCTATATCATAAGTTAAAACTTCTGGTGTGAATCACATTATCATATCAAATCCAAGTCAATTTTTCAGATCAGAAACCATTTATTAGGCTCCTTGAATTGGGAGGGCATTGTATGTATCTACTGCTGCTGGGTTACATACAAGGTTATATTCAGAGGCTGATGAAAAGTTTGAAATTTGAAATGGTGCCTTGATTTTAGTATGATAATATAATGCACACCAGCCGTGTTTCTTTATGATGTGGATTTTCAATAAAATTTTATTTTAAACCTATCAAGCTTTTGGGGAAAGGAAACTGCAGGTGAAGATAGGTGAGAAAGTGCTGATCTCATCAGTGCTGGTCCATTCAAAAGCAGAGGGCAGTGTCTCAGAATAGCCAAGCAAAGCAGATAAAGGCATGCTGAAATGCGTGTCAGTGCCATCCTGGACTGGGGGACACTTCATGGGTAATGATTTCTTTTAATTTTTACACATGGATATTTCCCTTGCAAACACTGAATTGAGTTCATCGTTTTTTTTAATGCACTTTGCACTTTATATTGGGCCGTTTTGTTGCACTGCAGAGAGTTCAATTTTTTAAATGAAAACTCCAGATTAGACCGGGTACTTTTACTAAAAATGTCACAACTCATGCCAAGCAAACCCCTGGTCTACTTTTACACCTAAAGGTGTAAACCATATTACACTCACACTACATATATTATTGCGATACAGCAGTTCATAGATCATTAAATGATAAATGACCCCCTAAGCATTTTGATACTTTGTATGCGGGTTGGTGTTTTTCTATAGGTTATTGTGCATAAGGTAGTCTGAGAACTTGGTGTTTCTTTTACAGGATACTGGGAGTAAAGCAAACTGTGACAGAAACATTGAAAAGGAGAGTACTAGTGTTGCACACCTAATGAGTTGACACTGGTGTGTTATTTTTTTTGTTGTTGGGGGGGTTATATTTATTATTTAACATTCATCTGCAATAGTAAGGGGCATGCATTAAACATGGAGATTAGGACCTCCCTTCTTCTTGTTATCTGAGGTGCACTACAATCAGTAGAGATGGCCTTGCGGTTCACCTGGTGGTTGTTTCATGGAAAACTTTGCGTGTTCGCGAACATATGGAAAAATTTGCGGCCCGCCATATTCTTTTACATTGTGAAGAATTTTGACCCATGACACATCCATCAGGTGGTACAGGACAGCCAATTGAGACTTTTCAGCACATGGACATACCCCCTACCTTATAAATAAACCTGATCTCGCCGCCATTTTACATTCAGTGTTTTGCCAGTGTAGGGAGAGGTTGCTGTGTGGAGCATGGACAGGCTGTTAGGGACACCAAACGCTAGCTAATACGGCCACAAAAGTCATTTTAAGGACTGGTATAGGTGTGCTATCGATATGTGTGATACACAGAGGGGTGCGATATACTTATAATATACTTTTATAATTCAAAAACCCATAGATCTATATAGTGATCACCTGGAAGTCAGGGGCCTAGGGGCTTACTAGGGCCATTTTTATATAGGGTAAGGTTCCAGACGGGGTCGCTCTTATCAGGGCGGGTGGTCTGTGGTTAGGCTATCAGGGCCAGAATAGCACCCCCCTGTAGGGCAATATCAGGGACAGTTCTTTGCCCACCCTGTCCTTCAATACCACATCATCATCTAGCCCAGGGATAGATGGTTTATGCTTTCCCTCCGGGATTCATGGATGTGCACTGGAACCCCCCGGATTGTGGTAGGACATATGGTTTTTGATTTGGTGCCGCCGAGCACCTGATTTAGTGCCGCCGAGCTCTTGTTATTGCCTACCACATCTATGCTTTTTGCTTAACTTTGATAATTTAATTTATTTTCATTTTGAGGGATATCTTTTACATTCACACTCATAATTTCTACTGGTGTGATAAACCAGTCATCCCCCCAAAAAAAAGATTGAAGCGGGGTGTTATATACCAATATACTTTCTTTATAGTGCATTTGAGTACTGTATAGTGCATTTGCGCATGCGCTTACGTGAAAATTATATTGCCGATATTTTGCATTGAAAAAAAAATGAATGGAGAATGGAGACTGTCTATGTTGTGGGACTATTTGTGCACTTCTAGTAATTTCTTGGCTGAAAATATGAGCTGAAGGTTTTCAGGTTCGCCTGCCATTAAAATGAATGGGACCCGCCGCGAACTTGAGGTTCCCGAACATTTCATTGTGTTTGCGCGATCGCGTTTTCGAACCCTCCCGGCCGATGTTCGTCCATCACTAACAATCAGTCTCTTTTCATACTATATAGTAGTTGTACATTACCATCACATCCTCAGTCATTACTTAAATCAGTGACTGAATCAACATATGCTGAGAAATAAAATATGAGAATACAACAACATGACTGCAGCAATAATCACTATACCTACAATAGTATGGGACATGCATCAGACATGGAGATTAGGACCTCCCTTCTTGTTATCTGAAGTGCACTACAATAAGTGTCTCACCAGAAACACTCCCCTAAGGGTCATATTACAGGACCTGTATATTTCTATTCTGGCACTTGTTTACATTAAAATTTTATGGAGGGAGGTGGATAATTATCTTTACATACTGTATCTCACAATAGACATGTTAACTACATATTCTATATCTATAACGAAAATTTCCAGGGGAGAAACTTATTAGGATTAAAAGGTCTCATTTATGTTTCCAATGTCCATTTGACTTCCATGGAAAAAAGGTTTGTGCTTCATTCATGAAAATATCTGTGAAGAATCTTTGTTTGGTCCATGTGTCTGTTATTTGCCCTTCGTGTGTCATCTGTATTCCTTGTACACTGCTCAGCTAAAAATTTATTTCCAGCGTATCTCCAATGGTCCATGAAACACTGCTGTCCATGTTGTGTCAGTGATTTTTCATGAATCCATAGACTTCAATGGGCTTGTTTGGTCCACATCATGGACTAAAGTAATGCATGCGTCTGTTATTTTTCCACTGACTATCAATGGAAAACTACTGATGTATGAACAAACAAATTAGCCTAGCAGTTCTACATTACAAAACCAGCCCTCATAAGACAAAAAAATAAAAAAAATTATATTAACAGAAAGACAGCTTTTATTTTTTTATTTGTCAAAACCTTAAGTTTCTGCAGTTCATTATTGCCAGCACAGCACACCAAAAGCATTCTGCTGCAAACGCTGAGCAATTGCCCATTTTTTTTACAGTGCATTATATCAGTACATTTTATTAAACACCTACATTATTGTAAAAATGCAATTTTTATACCAGTGATATTAAACGCAGAAATTAACACTGTATCATTATATTGGTGGTAGGAAGTGCATTATTGCATTCCACCATGTGTTTTATAGAAAAAAATGTCATTATTGAACCAATACAGTGATATTAAATGTATTCATAGTTCAAAGAACTTTTACTTCCAACACTGCATTATTCCCAAAGTAAATTGTCAGCAAAATGTGCAGTGTGTTTGTAGAAGGGAAGGGACATTTGATTACACCTCTGTCTTTCAATTACAGAAAACACACTTTAAATTTTGCTAGCACCATTCAATAGTCTTTGTGTTCCAATCCTATGACTTTTCATTTAGGAAACCCGTGACTTTTCATTTATAAGAAACCCATGACTTTTCATTTATAGGCGTTATAATAAAATGTCTAGAAAAGGTAAGGGAGCAAAACAAGGCCCTATCATCTGAAAATCAGAATATGGGTAGTAGCAGCAGTAGGATCAGGATCAGCAGCTATCTAGCTAGTAGAAGTAGTAGTAGTAGTAGTAGTGGCACTTGCAGCCATGTTGGTGGCAGTAGGGGCAATGGATACAACAATAGCACTTGGGGCAAATACAGAACGGGGACGGGGGGGGGGGGGGCCCGCAAAGGAGCCAACAATGACCTGACAAAGCGGTTGAGGTGAAACGCGCGTTGAGGTCTTGCGCTTAGGGCTACGATATTTCTTTGGGCTTGGTCATGTCTTCAGGTACGTCCCAGCCAGGTGTGTCTATTTAGACACTTTGATATACACTGTCCATATTAGGCCTACGTTATTGACCAGGTCGTATATATATCATCATCGTGCTGTGCTAGGTTGCAGACTAGGTTGTAGATACACTATTACCACGCTTGCTATATACATGTCGTCTATGGTTACCAAGGACTTAGGCTGTGAATCTCACTAATATCCTGGGAATATTCCCTGATATTATTGTATCACGTCATATAGTCCCCCACTGGGGTGCTTATATTATATTATTTATTATCTCTGTGGTACATATATTGGGTGTTTGTGAGACACAGCATTTGACCTGGTACCCAGTAAGTGCTTATCAGCCTTGTAGAGATACATGACAGTCCAGTAGAATATATGCCCTTCGCTTCTCTGTATACTTTTTTACATCTTGCCTTTTTCTACATATTTTATATATATAATAAAGTTGATAAGAATTTAGATATATTATCTCCACTGGCTTTTTTGTAATGACCTTTCACAGTCTGATAAAAGCAGCGGGAGGGTGAGGACTATGAATATAATTGTGTGTTGGGTAGGCCCTGGGTGCTGGATTGAGGTCGGAAGGAGGTGACTTCAGAGGAAGAGGGCAGTGACTTCATATCTGCTTCTATTGCAGTCAACTCGGAAACTGATACCGTAGGCACAAGCTCAAAATGTGCCAGACTTAAGGCAAGCTTGGCTGCCGCTAGCTCTATGCAAGTATCTTCTGTCTGACAATTTTTCTTCACAGTGCCGGAAGACAAAAGCATTGCCGTGTGCAAGATCTGCAGAATTAAAATAAACTGTGGGGGTTCAAACACAAAATAGACATATTGAACCACATGATGCAGCATCACCAGTGACTGTGAGACAAAAAATCACCGCCAGCTAGTGCAACAAGAGTGTCCTCCTTCTCCTGGTCTCATTTATGGCAGCCAGGCTACATCTCCATGAAGTACAGTGTCCCTGTCATCATCATCACTTATTGCTTGTTCTGCTCAGAGTGCTCATTCTTTTACACTACTCCATTGTCAGCCATCAATAACTAAATGTGTGGCCAGGAAACAATTATACACATCAGGCAATCTCCTGGTTGCTGGAGGTGCAGTCACTGATGTACTACAAGTGGATTCTTAGGACTTTAGGTAGCTGATGGTGTGCGCTCAGCCGCGCTGGAAGATACAGAGCCGGCATTACAAAAAAAGCCATTCCTGCCTTGTACTTTCACGTGGTAGAGAACGTGGACTGCTTCTTGCAATTCTCGCAAGGTGCATGCCACCGTGGACATCTGGAGTAGCTGTTATGGACAGGAACTTTACATCTCTTTCATGGTCCATCGGGACAATTTTTTTGGAGCAACTCAGCACTTCAGTAAGAAGGCAAGGTCCTATTGACACCTCCATGTTTGTGTAGGTCTGTTTCCAATATCAGGCACTTATCCGCCTCCTCTATTGCCTCCAGGGCCGTCTTTAATATTGATTGGACCCTGGGCAAGAATTTACTTGGGCCCCCTGGATCCCGCCCCCCCCACCCCCCGCACTTTGCTGTACTTGCTATACAGCAGCACTTACCTATCACGTCCAGGGCCTCCAGGTGACGTCTCCTCTCTGTCACCATCTTCTCTGTAGATCTTCTCTCTCTCATCATCTTCACCACTCGGTCTGGACAGTGTTATCCTGCTGCTTGCTGTGCCCCCCCCCCCCCCGGGTGTAGCTATAGAGGGGGGCAGAGCTAGCAGTCGCTACCGGGCCCAGGAGCATGAAGGGCCCAAAGACACTTGTGCCACATAAGAAGACACACAAAGCACTGAGGGAAGGTGGGCCCAAGCTAAACTCTTGCACCGGGGCCCATGAGCCTTTAGTTACGCCCCTGCCCCCCAATACCCCCAAATACTATCCTAAAGAAACATTACTGCCCCCCATAGTAATAGTGCTCCTCATAGTCCCACCAATAGTAATTCCCTTCTAGAATGCCCTCATTAGTAACACTGCCCCAACCGTGATAATGCTCCTCAACAATGCCCCCATTATTAGAAGAGCCCTCCCATATTAATAATACCCTCACAGAGTCCCCAGTAGAAATAAGGTTTCTCAGTAGTAATTAGGCCCCCATAGTGCGCTTAGTAGAAATAAGGCGGATCTATAAGACCCTCCTATAGAGCCCCCAGTAGTAATAAGACCGCCTATAATGTCCCCTGGATCTGCAGTGCCCCCTGCAGTTATAATCCTCCCTTCACCATACAGTCCCATGTAAGTAACATCAGCAGCCTCCAACGTACAATCCCATGTAAACATCACCCCCTAAGGCTACTTGTACAGGACGGATCTGCACCGATAATACAAACAAATGCATCCGTTCAGGACCGATTCGTTTGTATTAGATTTGAATTTCTAAGTCCCAATACGGATCCGTCCTGACTTACATTGAAAGTCAATGGGGGACGGATCCGTCTACAATTGCACAAGTTTGTGTCAATGCAAAGGGATCCGTCCCCATTGACTTACATTGTAAGTCAGGACGGATACGTTTGGCTCCGCAAGGCCATGCGGACACAAAAACGCAAAAACGCTGCTTGCAGCATTTTAGGGTCCGCCTCCAAAACAGAACGGGGGGCCGTACGGAGCCGAACGAATGCATTCTGAATGGATCCACATCCATACAGAATCCATTGGGATTAAACTGATGCATTTGGGACTGCTTGTGAGAGACCTGAAACGGATCTCACAAGCGGATCCCCAAACGCAAGTGTGAACGTAGCCTAAACATACAGTCCCATGTACATAAACATCATTCTCCCCCCACCATCCACTTTCCACATACAGTCCTATGTCAATAACATCACTCCCTTCAGCCCTAACATACATCCCAGTTAAATAACTACAACTCCCAGCATTGCTCTGCCTCTCCCTTCACTTACCTCTCCTCATGTACAGACATCAGCATTAGGCTCCTTCTCCTCTTCACTCCGGTCCAATCCTGCACTGGTCACATGATGGTGACATCATCCAGGTCATCCTATCACAGCCTGTTTTGCTGATCACATGACCTGTGATGTCACCACAGGTCCTTCATCTCTTCCCAGTGTAAGATTCAATTGTATTGCCGTTCTGTGTACAGCACTACAGTTGTATCTGGCAGGCAGGCAGGACATTCGGGTCCCGGAACAAAACATCCGGGGCCCAGGCCCCGAATGTTTTAACCTAGCGACACCCACTAGTGAATGGGAGTCGGGAAACGGAGCTCCCTTGGGCCCCCAGGAGCAACTGGGCCCGGGGCAGCTGCCCCTTTTGCCCTGCGGCAAAGACGGCCCTGATTGCCTGCTCCATGGACATCCTCCGATCCCTAACAGCAGCAGGGCAGAGCGTCGCTACCACTCCCCCTCCTTCCTATCACATGTATAGTGTGAAGTGTTGCCATGCAGTGTTAAAGAGTGATGAGGGAGGAGTTGTAGAGAGCAATTAGGAGAAAACAAATGTATTAAATAGTTTTTTCTTTACTGTATTTACTGAGGAAAAAGTAATGTCAGAAAAAATGCTGAGTTTCTCCCCATTAAATGTGGCCTGTCTGACCCAAGAAAAGTGTTAAAAAGATTAAAATAGACAAATTAACAGGTGCAAAAGGCATAGACCCCCATATACTAAGATAATTAACTAATCTAATAGGCCAACCCTTATTTCTGATATTTATATATGAGACTTTATAATTACTGGGTCTGTTCCACAGGATTGGTGCTTAGTAAATGTGGTGCTAATATTGAAAAATGGGTCAAGAACAGAGCCCAGAAACGATAGGCCAGTAAGTCTTACATCTGTTGTGGGTAAACTGAAGGGTTTCTAAGAGATGCAATTCTGGAGTAACCCAACAATAGTAAGTGTATATCACATCAGCATGGGTTTATGAGTGACCGCTCCTGTCAAACTAATCTAACTATGAGGGGGTAAGTTCTAGGCTTGACCGTGGTGAGTCAATGGATATCTTATATTTTGCCGTCTAAAGAGCATTTGACACTCTGCCACATAAATGGTTGGGGCATAAAATGAAAATAATTGGACTGGGGAAAAATGTGTGCATATGAGTAAATAACTGCCTCAGTGACAGAAAACAGAGGGTGGTTATTAAAGGTTCATTATCAGATAATGTCACCATAGTGGAGTAGAAGAGGGGTCAATATTGGGCCCTATTATCTTCAATATATTTATTAATTTTGTAGAGGGGTTGCTCAGTAAAATATCACTTTTTGCTGATGATACAAAACCATGTAAAGTAAGGACAGTTTACTGCTACAGATAGATCTTGTTAGATAGACGGCTTGGGCTGATAAGTGGCAGATGAGGATTAACACTGGTTATCAGTATAAAGATCTTGGAAACCAATGTCAGGCAGCTGCTGCCAAGGCCAATAAGATTATGGGTTGCATCAAAAGTGGCATAACTGCATGTGACAATAACATAGTCCTTCCACTTTACAAATCACTACATATGGAGTATTGTGTAAAGTTTGGGGCTCCTGTGCACAAGAAAGACATAATAGAACTAAAGAAGGTTCAGAGGAAGGCAACTAAAGTAATAACTGGAATGAGTGGACTACAGTACCCATAAAGATTATCGGTAGAGTTGAGCGGACACCTGAATGTTTGGGTTCGGCAGGTTCGGCCGAACTTGAAAAAAAAGTTCGGGTTCGGAACCCGAACTTGACCCGAACTTAAACCTGAACCCGAACCCCATTGAAGTCAATGGGGACCCGAACTTTTGGCCACTAAAATGGCTCTAAAATAGCCCTGGAAAGAGCTAGAGGGCTGCAAAAGGCAGCAAAATGTGCTTAAGAGCATGGGAAATGAATTAAAAAAACTTAAAAGACCTTAAAAAAATAAAAATTAGGAATGATGTAGGAGGAAGAGGTTGAGGAGGCGGTGAATGGGTGGATGTGGCCATGTAAGCTCACGTGGCGGTCTAGTTAGAAGCGGCGGCAAAGAAGGAATAGGTAGCCAACACAGATGTGTGTTATTTAGCATTTTTACATAGGGGTATCCCTCAAAATATTGGGACATATAAAAAAAAAAGGGAATAAGTGCACTTGAGTACAAGGATGGATGGTTGAGGCTGTTAGAACTGTCTGTTCTGCACAAGGTACAGACAAGTCTTGTAGGATCCAGGCCTGGTTCATTTTAATGAAAGTGAGCTTGTCCACGTTAGCTGTGGACAGGCGGCTGCGTCTGTCTGTGATGACGCCTCCTGCCGTGCTAAATACACGTTCAGAGAGTACACTGGCTGCAGGGCAGGCCCGCACCTCCAAGGCATACAGGGCAAGCTCTGGCCATGGGGCATAACCATCAGTCAGTACGTGTAGTCGTGTGCACAGGTACTGTTCGACCATGCTGTTCAAATGCTGCCCCCTGCTAACACGCTCCATATCAGCAGTTGGGGCCGGTTGTTGCGGCGAGGTGACAAAGCTTTTCCACATGTCGGCCATGCTAACCCTGCCTTCTGAGGTGCTGGCGCTGACACAGCTGCGTTGGCAACCTTTTCCTCCTCCCCTGCCTTCGCCTTGTGCTTCCACTTGTCCCCCGGCGTCAGTCGGGAATTCTCTCAGGAGCGCGTCTACCAGCTTGCGCCTGTAGTCGTGCATCTTCCGATCGCGCTTCAGTGAGTGAATTAAGGACGGCATATTGTCTTTGTAACGGGGATCCAGCAGGGTGGCCACCCAGTAGTCAGAACACGTTAAAATGTGGGCAACTCTGCTGTCATTGCGCAGGCACTGCAGCATGTAGTCGCTCATGTGTGCCAGGCTGCCCAGAGGTAAGGACAAGCTGTCCTCTGTGGAAGGTGTATCGTCTGCGTCCTCCGTATCCCCCCAGCCACGCACCAGTAATGGGCCCGAGCTGCGTTGGATGCCACCCCGCTGTGAACATCATGCTTCATCCCCATCCTCCTCCTCCTCATCCTCCACCTCCTCGTCCTCCAGTAGTGGGCTTTGTACCTGGCCTCTGCTGTTGCAAAAATCCTCTTTCTGAGCCACTTCTAAAAGACTGGCCTGAAAGTATTAGAGATGACCCCTCTTCCTCCTCGTCGTGGGCCACATCCTCTTCCATCATCGCCCTAAGTTTTTTCTCAAGGAGACATAGAAGTGGTATTGTAACGCTGATAACGACGTCATCGCCACTGGCCATGTTGGTGGAGTACTCGAAACAGCGCAACAGGTCTCGCATGGAGGCCCAGTCATTGGTGGTGAAGTGGTGCTGTTCCACAGTGCGACTCACCCGTGCGTGCTGCAGCTGAAACTCTACTATGGCCTGCTGCTGCTCGCACAGACTCTTCAACATGTGCAAGGTGGAGTTCCACCTGGTGGGCACGTCGCACATGAGGCGGTGAGCAGGAAGGTCAAAGTTACGCTGTAGAGCAGACAGCTGAGCAGCGGCAGGATGAGAACGCCGGAAGCGCGCACAGACGGCCCGCACTTTATGCAGCAGCTCTGACATGTCGGGGTAGTTGTGAATGAATTTCTGCACCACCAAATTCAGCACATGCGCCAGGCAAGGGATGTGCGTCAAACCGGCTAGTCCCAGAGCTGCAACGAGATTTCGCCCATTATCGCAGACCACTGGGCCGTGCTTGAGGCTCACTGGCAGCAACCACTCGTCGGTCTGTTGTTCTATAACTCGCCACAACTCCTGCGCAGTGTGGGGCCTGTCCCCCAAACACATCAGTTTCAGAACGGCCTGCTAACGTTTACCTCTGGCTGTGCTGAAGTGGGTGGTGAAGGTCTGTCACTGACCGGATGAGGAGGTGGTAGAAGAAGAGGAGGAAGCCGAGTAGAAAGAGGAGGCAACAGGAGGCAAAGAATGATGCCCTGCAATCCTTGGCGGTGGAAGGACGTGCGCCAAACAGCTCTCCGCCTGAGGCCCAGCTGCCACTACATTTACCCAGTGTGCAGTTAGGGAGATATAGCGTCCCTGGCCATGCTTACTGGTCCACCTATCTGTGGTTAGGTGGACCTTGCCACAGATGGCGTTGCGCAGTGCACACTTAATATTATACAATACTTGGTTGTGCAGGGAGGGCATGACTCTCCTGGACAAGTAGTGGCGGCTGGGAACGACGTACTGTGGGTCAGCAAGTGACATGAGCTGTTTGAAGCTGTCTGTCTCCACCAGCCTGAATGACAGCATTTCAAAGGCCAGTAGTTTAGAAATGCTGGCATTCAGGGCCAGGGATCAAGGGTGGCTAGGTGGGAATTTACGCTTTCTCTCAAAGGTTTGTGAGATAGAGAGCTGAATGCTTCCGTGTGACATGATGGAGATACTTGGTGACGGAGGTGGTGTTGTTGGTGGCACATCCTCAGTTTGCTGGGCGGTAGGTGCAAACGTTCCTCCAGAGGTGGAGGAAGAGGCCGAGGCAGCAGCAGAAGAGGGAGCAGGAGGGGCCTGAGCCCTTTATTGGTTTTGAAGATGCTTACTCCACTGCAGTCCGTGTCTCGCATGTAGATGCCTGGTCATGCAGGTTGTAAAAAGGTTCAGAATGTTAATGCTTCTCTTCAGGCTCTGATGGCACAGCGTGCAAACCACTCGGGTCTTGTCGTCAGCACATTCTCCTTCTGTACCAGTTTGTAACTCATTTTGTTTATGATTAGTGCAATTGTCTGTATTGTGTATGTGCACCCCTTATCATATGTACAGCACTATGGAATGAATGGTGCTTTAATAATAAATAATAATAATAATAATAATAATTGTGTGAGTGCCATGCCAGGGAACTCCTTGCAGCTGCCTTTGGTGTGCTCGGTCCCTGGTGATGGTGGCCAGTAGCAGGTGAACTGTTTTGGCGACGGCTGCTCTGCTTTTGCACCCTGCTCCTTCTTTTGCTACGCTGTTGGTTTGGTCTCACCACTGCCTCTTCCTCCGAACTCTGAAAGTCAGTGGCATGACCTTTATTCCATGTGGGGTCTAGGACCTCATCGTCCCCTGCATCGTCTTCCACCCAGTCTTCCTACCTGACCTCCTTATCGGTCTGCACACTGCAGAAAGACACAGCAGTTGGCACCTGTGTTTCGTCATCATCAGAGACGTGCTGAGGTGGTATTCCCATGTCCTTTTCAGGAAACATAAGTGGTTGTCCGTCAGTGCATTCTATGGCCCCTTTCACACGAGCGAGTATTCCGTGCGGGTGCAATGCGTTCACTTCACGCATTGCACCCGCACGGAATACTCGCTCGTGTGAATCCTGACCCATTAATTTCTATGGGGCTGTTCACATGAGTGGTGATTTTCACACATCACTTGTGCGTTGCGTGAAAATCGCAGCATGCTCCTCTTTCTGCGTTTTTCACGCAACGCAGGATCCATAGAAGTGAATGGGGTTGCTTGAAAATCGCAAGCATCCGCAAGCAAGTGCGGTTGCGGTGCGATTGTCACGCACGGTTGCTAGGAGACGATCAGGATGGAGACCCAATCATTATTATTTTCCCTTATAACATGGTTATAAGGGAAAATAATAGCATTCTAAATACAGAATGCATAGTAAAATAGCGCTGGAGGGGTTAAAAAATAAAATAAAAATGTAACTCACCTTAATCCACTTGCTCGCGCAGCCTGGCATCTCCTTCTGTCTTGATCTTAGCTTTGTGTAGCAACAAGGACCTTTGGTGATCACATGATCTTTTACCATGGTGATCGATCATGTGATGACCGGAGTGACGTCACCATAGGTCCTGCTGCTACAAAAAGCTAAGATGAAGACAGAAGGAGATGCTGGCTACGCGAGCAAGTGGACTAAGGTGAGTTAAATTTCTTTTTCTTTTTTTTTAACCCCTCCAGCGCTATTTTACTATGCATTCTGTATTCATAATGCTATTATTTTCCTTATAACCATGTTATAAGGGAAAATAATACAATCTACAGAACACCGATCCCAAGCCCGAACTTCTGTGAAGAAGTTTGGGTTTGGGTACCAAACACGTCCAATTTTTCTCACGAGAGTGCAAAACGCATTGCAATGTTTTGTACTCGCGCGGTCCCGCACATTTTCCCACAACGCCCGTGTGAAAGGGGCCTTTGTCTTTCACCCCTGAGGAAGGGCTAGGTGGATGCCCTTGAGAAACCCTGCCAGCAGAGTCTTCAAACAGCATAAGAGTCTGCTGCATGACTTGAGGCTCAGACAGGTTCCCCGATATGCACGGGGGTGATGTGACGGACTAATGGGCATGGGTTTCAGGCTCCACCTGTCTTTCTGCAGAAGACTGGGTGGGAGATAATGTGAACGTCCTGGATCCACTATCGGCCACCCAATTGACTAGCGCCTGTACTTTCTCAGGCCTTACCATCCTTAGAACGGCATTAGGCCCGACCAAATATCGCTGTAGATTCTGGGGGCTACTGGGACCTGAGGTAGTAGGTTCAGTAGGACGTGTAGCTGTGGCAGAACATCCACGTCCTCTCCCTGCACCAGAGGCTCCACCAACACCACCACCACGACCATGACCGTGTCCCTTATTAGATGTTAGCATCATAGTTAGCGTAAAAAGTGGTTAAGTCTGTTTAAAATAATTAACCGCCAATAAAAACCCTGATGTAGGGTATTGCACTCAATTATTTTTCTTTAAACTGTATATGACAGCGGTATTTGTGGCCTAAATTTCAAAGTAACTTATGCACGTCTAATCCCAGATGTGCAGCATATCAGAGGGTTTTTTAACCCAAGTAAGCAAAAAGCCGTATTTGTGGCCTAAATGTGACACTCACTTATGCATGTCTAATCCCAGATGTGCACTATATCAGAGTTTTTTTTTTAACCCCAGTAAGCAAAAAGCCATATTTGTGGCCTAAATGTGACACTCACTTATGCATGTCTAATCCCAGATGTGCAGTATATCAGAGGGTTTTTTAACCCCAGTAAGCAAAAAGCTGTATTTCTGGCCTAAATGTAACACTCACTTAGGCACCTATAATCCTAGATGTGCACTATATGAAACAGATGTTTTATTTTTCACCCCAGTATGCCCCAGTAAGCAACAAGCCGTATTTGTGGCCTAAATTTCACAGTCACTTATGCACGTCTAATCCCAGATGTGCAGTATATCAGAGGGTTTTTTAACCCCAGTAAGCAAAAAGCTTTATTTCTGGCCTAAATGTGACACTCACTTATGCACCTATAATCCTAGATGTGCACTATATGAAACAGATGTTTTTTTTTCACCCCAGTATGACCCAGTAAGCAAAAAGACGTATTTGTGGCCTAAATTTCACAGTCACTTATGCATGTCTAATCCCAGATGTGCAGTTTATTAGAGAGTTTTTTAACCCCAGTAAGCAAAAAGCTGTATTTCTGACCTAAATGTGACACTGACTTATGCACCTATAATCCTAGATGTGCACTATATGAAACAGATGTTTTTTTTTCACCCCAGTATGCCCCAGTAAGCAAAAAGCTGTATTTCTGGCCTAAATTTTACAGTCACTTATGCATGTCTAATCCCAGATGTGCAGTATATCAGAGGGTTTTTTAACCCCAGTAAGCAAAAAGCCATATTTCTGGCCTAAATTTCACAGTCACTTATGCAGCCATAATCCTAGATGTGCACTATATGAAAAAAAAGTGTTTTTTTAACCCCAGTGTCTCAAAGCAGTATTTCTGGACTTGCAGACATGCAGATATACTGTGCTGGTGCACTATCGTTGCATAAAATGGCTGCTGATTATGTATTGATATTGATTAACTGAAGGAAAAAAAGTTCGTTTTAAGTAGTAGTTGGCTCAGGGCAGTATTAAAACAATTGTGCACTGCACCCACAAAACACATTTACTGTAGATCGCTGAGAAAAGAAGCAGTTCTTCATAAGATTTCTCCCTGATCTCTCCCTCACAGCAGCTGCAGCCTATCCCTACACTAATCTGAGCAGAGTGACGGGCGGCGCTATGTGACTCCAGCTTAAATAGAGGCTGGGTCACATGCTGCATTTGGCCAATCACAGCCATGCCAATAGTAGGCATGGCTGTGATGGCCTTTTGGGGCAAGTAGTATGATGCTTGTTGATTGGCTGCTTCGCAGCCTTTAAAAAAGCGCCATAAAAATCGCCGAACACCGAACCCGAACTTTTACGTAAATGTTCGGGTTCGGGTCCGGGTGCTGAAAACCCTAAAGTTCGGGTTCGCTCAACTCTAATTATCGGGTCTCCTGTGCAGTGGAGAGCGGGAACTGGCCTCTCACATGAGAACAGCACTCCTGCACAGCACTCCTGCTCTAAAGGCCCGCACCAGCAGAACCGCCAAACTGGGCCACAAAACACTGCTACAAAATTTATAACGTAAAAACTCAGTGGCAGTATTGCAGTTTTTTCCTACTTCACAACCAGAAAGAGTAAATAAAAGTTAAGCAGTAAGTTATGTGTGTCCAAACATGGCACCATTAAAAACTACAACTTCTCCTGCAAAATCAAGTCCCCATATTTCTACCGAGATGGCAAAATTAATAAATTATAGCTCTTGGAAGGCGACAATGAAAAAATGAAAAAAATCGCTTGTTCAATAAGGTCCAAAACAGGATGGTCACTTAGGAGTCAAGGGACAGTACAGAGATCTTTCCCATGATCAATTTATACCCAGAACTGTGACCGTGACAAAAGGACATCCTCTATATCTCGAGGGACATCAACATTAAAAGGGGATTCTTTATTGTAAAAATGAGAGTTGAGACTGTGGAACTCTCTGCCTGAGGAGGTGGTGATATTGAACTCACTAAAAGAGTTCAAGAGAGGCCCCAATGTATTTCTCGAGTGTAATAATATTACAGGGTATAGTTACTAGAGAAGGGTTGTTAATCCAGGGAGTTATTCTGATTGCCTGATTGGAGTCGGGAAGGATTTTTTTCCCCTAAAGTGACAAAAATTAGCTTCTACGTTAGGAGGGTTTTTGTATCAACTTTGCAGGATAACAAACAGAACTAGATTAACATATGATTTTTTCAGCCTTGCAAAACGAATTTCAAGAAGTTCACTTGTCTATGCTTTAAACCTAAATCCACAAAGTAAATTCTATCAATCAAATAGCCTGCTTCATGCATGTGTGATCCCTGTATTTCTACCCATGGCCAGAAGTATTAATAGCATGTCCAGTCCAATACACAGCAATTAAACTGATCAGTTAGGTTTTTTTTTCAGTCAAATTATTTTTCTTGCCAATGTGATTTCAAGTTTGCAGTAAATTAACAGTATATAGGGCAAAAGAAAAACACAATTATAAGAAACAATTAGTAATCCGGCCATGGTTTATCCATATAGCTGATGCAGTCATTCACCAGGTCATTTAAAAAGTAATTATACATAAATCCTGTTTGTGAATGTTCTAATGAGAATTTTCAAGAACTAGACCAATGTTTAAAGAAAAATAACCTATTTCACTTAAAAGCCAGTCATAATTGGACTTTATGCCATAAACATATTTAACCCCCAGAGATTTATGCCATTTATGCCATAAACATATTTAACCCCCAGGTTGTAATATTACAACATCACATTTAAGGCTACAAAAATAAACCCTCCCCATTTTCTTATTTTTAAAAACTCATGTACATTACTAATAGGTCCTATTGTTCAGTTCTGCAACACTATTGGATGGTTGAATGTGTAAATAGGCCTGTTTATCTGGCCATGAAGTCATACAACCCGGGTGCCTGCTTTGGAGTACATCATCTTGTTGTTTTGGATGGGATAAATCAAGACTCAAGTCAGTAAAAAGCTTGAGATAGTTTTTCTGTGATAATTGATATGTGTAGGTCATGCAGATTTTATGACATCATTGAATATACTGATATTGAGAGATTTAGAGCTGGTTATTTCTATGTTGTAATTTTACAACAGTGGGTCAAAAGGGTAGCCAGGTTTTGAATGAGGACAGCGACTTGGAAATGTTTTTTGATTCAGATTCAAGTGATGAAAAGGAGTATGGAGTTATCTGTGAAGTGGACAAGGAAAATAAATAACCCAATGGCCACCTAACTTCTGATGTTCACATCACCCCAACAGAGGCAGTGCATCCTGATGCCCAGACCATGCCCCGTGACAGGTATCGATGGCTGAAAAATAATTTAATCAGTCCCAGTACTGATTTTTCTGGTCAGGATGTCAGTAATGGTGTCCAATCCCTCTGCACACCACTGGAGTACTTTCAGAAGTTTGTGACAGAAGACATGATCAACACTCTGGCAGATAACACCAATCAGTACAGTTTTCAGAAGAAAGGATCATCCATAAACACAAACACAAAGGAAATAGAGCAGATGATTGGCATGTATCTGAAGATGGGTCTTGTCCAAATGCCTGGAGTCCGCATGTACTGGGAACCAGGCACAAGATACACTCCTGTCTCTGATGTAATGTCACAAAACATTTTGTGAACAATCTAACCGTGTCTAAGATGGAACAAAACACTGACAAATAGGGATGAGCGAACTCGAACTGTATAGTTCGGGTTCGTACCGAATTTTGGGGTGTCCGTGACAAGGACCCGAACCCGGAAATTTTCGTAAAAGTCCGGGTTCGGGTTCGGTGTTCGTCGCTTTCTTGGTGCTTTTGTGACGCTTTCTTGGCGCTTTTTGAAAGGCTGCAAAGCAGCCAATCAACAAGCGTCATACTACTTGCCCCAAGAGGCCATCACAGCCATGCCTACTATTGGCATGGCTGTGATTGGCCAGAGCACCATGTGACCCAGCCTCTATTTAAGCTGGAGTCACATAGCGCCGCCCGTCACTCTGCTCTGATTAGCGTAGGGAGAGGTTGCGGCTGCGACAGTAGGGCGATATTAGGCAGATTAACTCCTCCAAAGGACTTGATTATTGATCGATCTGCAGCTGTGGGTCATTGAGCTGCTGATACTCAATTGCTCACTGTTTTTAGGCTGCCCAGACCGTTTGTCAGTCACTTTTTTCTGGGGTGATCAGCGGCCATTTTGTGTCTTGTGGTGCGCCAGCACAAGCTACGACCAAGTGCATTTAACCCTCAATGGTGTGGTTGTTTTTTGGCTAAAGCCTACATCAGGGTGAAGCTGTCACACCAAGTGCATTTAACCAGCAATAGTCTGTTTATTTTTTGGCCATATACTACATCAGGGGCAAGCTGCGCCTGTCACCAAGTGCATTTAACCCTCAGTAGTGTGGTTGGTCAAGCTGTCACACCAAGTGCATTTAACCAGCAATAGTCTGTTTATTTTTTGGCCATATACTACATCAGGGGCAAGCTGCGCCTGTCACCAAGAGCATTTACCCTCAGTAGTGTGGTTGGTCAAGCTGTCACACCAAGTGCATTTAAACATCAATAGTGTGGTTATTTTGTGGCCCTATCCCAGTCTAATTCTGTCAGTAAAACTATACCTGTCACCCTGCGCCTAAATACTAGGCCTCAAATTTATATCCCGCTAAATCTGTCGTTACTGCTGTACTGTTCTGGCTGGGCAAGTTATTTAGTGTCCGTCAAAGCACATTTTTTGTTCTGGGTTGAAATACAATTCCCAATTTAGCAATTTCATAATTTAGTGGTTTCTGCTGTATCAGAGCTATTTGAAATCTATCCCTAAAAGGGTATATAATATTCAAGGTGCACATAGGGTCATTCAGAATAACTTCACACACACGCTACTGTGCATTTCCAAGTCTAATTCCGTCAGTAAATCCATACCTGTCACCCAGCGCCTAAATACTAGGCCTCAAATTTAAATCCCGCTAAATCTGTCGTTACTGCTGTACTGTTCTGGCTGGGCAAGTTATTTAGTGTCCGTCAAAGCACTTTTTTGTTCTGGGTTGAAATACAATTCCCAATTTAGCAATTTCCTAATTTAGTGTTTTCTGCTGTATCAGAGCTATTTGAAATCTATCCCTAAAAGGGTATATAATATTCAAGGTGCACATAGGGTCATTCAGAATAACTTCACACACACGCTACTGTGCATTTCCAAGTCTAATTCCGTCAGTAAATCTATACCTGTCACCCAGCGCCTAAATACTAGGCCTCAAATTTATATCCCGCTAAATCTGTCGTTACTGCTGTACTGTTCTGGCTGGGCAAGTTATTTAGTGTCCATCATAGCACATTTTTTGTTCTGGGTTGAAATACAATTCCCAATTTAGCAATTTAAAAATTTAGTGGTTTCTGCTGTATCAGAGCTATTTGAAATCTATCCCTAAAAGGGTATATAATATTCAAGGTGCACATAGGGTCATTCAGAATAACTTCACACACACGCTACTGTGCATTTCCAAGTCTAATTCCGTCAGTAAATCTATACCTGTCACCCAGCGCCTAAATACTAGGCCTCAAATTTATATCCCGCTAAATCTGTCGTTACTGGTGTACTGTTCTGGCTGGGCAAGTTATTTAGTGTCCGTCAAAGCACATTTTTTGTTCTGGGTTGAAATACAATTCCCAATTTAGAAATTTCCTAATTTAGTGGTTTCTGCTGTATCAGGCCTACTTTAAATACATCCCTAAAAGGGTATATAATATTCAAGGTGCACATAGGGTCATTCAGAATAACTTCACACACACGCTACTGTGCATTCCCAAGTCTAATTCTGTCAGTAAATCTATACCGGTCACCCAGCGCCTAAATACTAGGCCTCAAATTTATATTCAGCTGAATTTGAATACAATACATTGGGCCAAATAATATTTTTGTTGTTGTGGTGAACGATAACAATGAGGAAAACATCTAGTAAGGGACGCGGACGTGGACATGGTCGTGGTGGTGCTAGTGGACCCTCTGGTGCTGGGAGAGGACATGGCCGTTCTGCCACATACACACGTCCTAGTGTACCATCTACCTCACGGTCCCAGTAGCCGCCAGAATTTACAGCGATATATGGTGGGGCCCAATGCCGTTCTAAGGATGGTAAGGCCTGAGCAGGTACAGGCATTAGTCAATTGGGTGGCCGACAGTGGATCCAGCACGTTCACATTATCTCCCACCCAGTCTTCTGCAGAAAGCGCACAGATGGCGCCTGAAAACCAACCCCATCAGTCTGTCACATCACCCCCATGCATATCAGGGAAACTGTCTGAGCCTCAAGTTATGCAGCAGTCTCTTATGCTGTTTGAAGACTCTGCTGGCAGGGTTTCCCAAGGGCATCCACCTAGCCCTTCCCCAGCGGTGGAAGACATAGACTGCACTGACGCACAACCACTTATGTTTCCTGATGATGAGGACATGGGAATACCACCTCAGCATGTCTCTGATGATGACGAAACACAGGTGCCAACTGCTGCGTCTTTCTGCAGTGTGCAGACTGAACAGGAGGTCAGGGATCAAGACTGGGTGGAAGACGATGCAGGGGACGATGAGGTCCTAGACCCCACATGGAATGAAGGTCGTGCCACTGACTTTCACAGTTCAGAGGAAGAGGCAGTGGTGAGACCGAGCCAACAGCGTAGCAAAAGAGGGAGCAGTGGGCAAAAGCAGAACACCCGCCGCCAAGAGACTCCGCCTGCTACTGACTGCCGCCATCTTGGACCGAGCACCCCAAAGGCAGCTTCAAGGAGTTCCCTGGCATGGCACTTCTTCAAACAATGTGCTGACGACAAGACCCGAGTGGTTTGCACGCTGTGCCATCAGAGCCTGAAGCGAGGCATTAACGTTCTGAACCTTAGCACAACCTGCATGACCAGGCACCTGCATGCAAAGCATGAACTGCAGGGGAGTAAACACCTTAAAAACAAGGAAGTCGCTCAGACTCCCCCTGCTACCTCTTCTGCTGCTGCCGCCTCGGCCTCTTCTGCTGCTGCCGCCTCGGCCTCTTCCTCCGCCTCTGGAGGAACGTTGGCACCTGCCGCCCAGCAAACAGGGGATGTACCACCAACACCACCACCATCTCCGTCACCAAGCGTCTCAACCATGTCACACGGCAGCGTTCAGCTCTCCATCTCACAAAAATTTGAGAGAAAGCGTAAATTCCCACCTAGCCACCCTCGATCCCTGGCCCTGAATGCCAGCATTTCTAAACTACTGGCCTATGAAATGCTGTCATTTAGGCTGGTGGACACAGACAGCTTCAAACAGCTCATGTCGCTTGCTGTCCCACAGTATGTTGTTCCCAGCTGCCACTACTTCTCCAAGAGAGCCGTGCCTTCCCTGCACAACCAAGTATCCGATAAAATCAAGTGTGCACTGCGCAACGCCATCTGTAGCAAGGTCCACCTAACCACAGATACGTGAACCAGTAAGCACGGCCAGGGACGCTATATCTTCCTAACTGCACACTGGGTAAATGTAGTGGCAGCTGGGCCCCAGGCGGAGAGCTGTTTGGCGCACGTCCTTCCGCCGCCAAGGATCGCAGGGCAACATTCTTTGCCTCCTGTTGCCACCTCCTCCTTCTCGGCTTCCTCCTCCTCTTCTTCCACCTGCTCATCCAGTCAGCCACACACCTTCACCACCAACTTCAGCACAGCCCGGGGTAAACGTCAGCAGGCCATTCTGAAACTCATATGTTTGGGGGACAGGCCCCACACCGCACAGGAGTTGTGGCGGGATATAGAACAACAGACCGACGAGTGGTTGCTGCCGGTGAGCCTCAAGCCCGGCCTGGTGGTGTGTGATAATGGGCGAAATCTCGTTGCAGCTCTGGGACTAGCCGGTTTGACGCACATCCCTTGCCTGGCGCATGTGCTGAATTTGGTGGTGCAGAAGTTCATTCACAACTACCCCGACATGTCAGAGCTGCTGCATAAAGTGCGGGCCGTCTGTTCGCGCTTCTGGCGTTCACATCCTGCCGCTGCTCGCCTTTCTGCGCTACAGCGTAACTTCGGCCTTCCCGCTCACCGCCTCTAATGCGACGTGCCCACCAGGTGGAACTCCACCTTGCACATGCTGGACAGACTGTGCGAGCAGCAGCAGGCCATAGTGGAGTTTCAGCTGCAGCACGCACGGGTCAGTCGCACTGCGGAACAGCACTACTTCACCACCAATGACTGGGCCTCCATGCGAGACCTGTGTGCCCTGTTGCGCTGTTTCGAGTACTCCACCAACATGGCCAGTGGCGATGACGCCGTTATCAGCGTTACAATACCACTTCTATGTCTCCTTGAGAAAACACTTAGGGCGATGATGGAAGAGGAGGTGGCCCAGGAGGAGGAGAAGGAGGAGGAGGAGGAGGAGGAGGAAGAGGGGTCATTTTTAGCACTTTCAGGCCAGTCTCTTCGAAGTGACTCAGAGGGAGGTTTTTTGCAACAGCAGAGGCCAGGTACAAATGTGGCCAGCCAGGGCCCACTACTGGAGGACGAGGAGGACGAGGATGAGGAGGAGGTGGAGGAGGATGAGGATGAAGCATGGTCACAGCGGGGTGGCACCCAACGCAGCTCGGGCCCATCACTGGTGCGTGGCTGGGGGGAAAGGCAGGACGATGACGATACGCCTCCCACAGAGGACAGCTTGTCCTTACCCCTGGGCAGCCTGGCACACATGAGCGACTACATGCTGCAGTGCCTGCGCAACGACAGCAGAGTTGCCCACATTTTAACGTGTGCGGACTACTGGGTTGCCACCCTGCTGGATCCACGCTACAAAGACAATGTGCCCACCTTACTTCCTGCACTGGAGCGTGATAGGAAGATGCGCGAGTACAAGCGCACGTTGGTAGACGCGCTACTGAGAGCATTCCCAAATGTCACAGGGGAACAAGTGGAAGCCCAAGGCCAAGGCAGAGGAGGAGCAAGAGGTCGCCAAGGCAGCTGTGTCACGGCCAGCTCCTCTGAGGGCAGGGTTAGCATGACAGAGATGTGGAAAAGTTTTGTCAACACGCCACAGCGAACTGCACCACCACCTGATACGCAACGTGTTAGCAGGAGGCAACATTTCACTAACATGGTGGAACAGTATTTGTGCACACCCCTCCACGTACTGACTGATGGTTTGGCCCCATTCAACTTCTGGGTCTCTAAATTGTCCATGTGGCCAGAGCTAGCCTTTTATGCCTTGGAGGTGCTGGCCTGCCCGGCGGCCAGCGTTTTGTCTGAACGTGTATTCAGCACGGCAGGGGGCGTCATTGCAGACAAACGCAGCCGCCTGTCTACAGCCAATGTGGACAAGCTGACGTTAATAAAAATGAACCAGGCATGGATCCCACATGCCCTGTCCGTCCCTTGTCCAGATTAGACATTAACTACCTCCCCTTAACCATATATTATTGTACTCCAGGGCACTTCCTCATTCAATCCTATTTTTATTTTCATTTTACCATTATATTGCGAGGCTACCCAAAGTTGAATGAACCTCTCCTCTGTCTGGGTGCCGGGGCCTAAATATATGCCAATGGACTGTTCCAATGTTGGGTGACGTGAAGCTTGATTCTCTGCTATGACATGCAGACTAATTCTCTGCTGACATGAAGCCAGATCCTCTGTTACGGGACCTCTCTCCTCTGCCTGGGTGCTGGGCCTAAATATCTGACAATGGACTGTTGCAGTGGTGGCTGACGTGAAGCCTAATTTTCTGCTATGACATGCAGACTAATTCTCTGCTGACATGAAGCCAGATCCTCTGTTACGGGACCTCTCTCCTCTGCCTGGGTGCTGGGCCTAAATTTATGAAAATGGACTGTTGCAGTGGTGGGTGACGTGAAGCCTTATTCTCTGCTATGATATGAAGACTGATTCTCTGCTGACATGAAGCCAGATTGTCTGTTACGGGACCTCTCTCCTCTGCCTGGGTGCTGGGCCTAAATATCTGACAATGGACTGTTGCATTGGTGGCTGACGTGAAGCCTGATTCTCTGCTATGACATGAAGACTGATTCTCTGCTGACATGAAGCCAGATTGTCTGTTACGGGACCTCTCTCCTCTGCCTGGGTGCTGGGCCTAAATATCTGACAATTGACTGTTGCATTGGTGGCTGACGTGAAGCCTGATTCTCTGCTATGACATGAAGACTGATTCTCTGCTGACATGAAGCCAGATTGTCTGTTACGGGACCTCTCTCCTCTGCCTGGGTGCTGGGCCTAAATTTCTGAAAATGGACTGTTGCAGTGGTGGGTGACGTGAAGCCTGATTTTCTGCTATGATATGAAGACTGATTCTCTGCTGACATGAAGCCAGATTGTCTGTTACGGGACCTCTCTCCTCTGCCTGGGTGCTGGGCCTAAATATCTGACAATGGACTGTTGCATTGGTGGCTGACGTGAAGCCTGATTCTCTGCTATGACATGAAGACTGATTCTCTGCTGACATGAAGCCAGATTGTCTGTTACGGGACCTCTCTCCTCTGCCTGGGTGCTGGGCCTAAATTTATGAAAATGGACTGTTACAGTGGTGGGTGACATGAAGCCTGATTCTCTGCTATGACATGAAGACTGATTCTCTGCTGACATGAAGCCAGATTGTCTGTTACGGGACCTCTCTCCTCTGCCTGGGTGCTGGGCCTAAATTTATGAAAATGGACTGTTGCAGTGGTGGGTGACGTGAAGCCTGATTCTCTGCTATGATGTGAAGACTGATTCTCTGCTGACATGAAGCAAGATTGTCTGTTACAGGACCTCTCTCCTCTGCCTGGGTGCTGGGCCTAAATTTATGAAAATGGACTGTTGCAGTGGTGGGTGACGTGAAGCCTGATTCTCTGCTATGACATGAAGACTGATTCTCTGCTGACATGAAGCCAGATTGTCTGTTACAGTACCTCTCTCCTCTGCCTGGGTGCTGGGCCTAAATATCTGACAATGAACTTTTGCATTGGTGGCTGACGTGAAGCCTGATTCTCTGCTATGATATGAAGACTGATTCTCTGCTGACATGAAGCCAGATTGTCTGTTACGGGACCTCTCTCCTCTGCCTGGGTGCTGGGCCTAAATTTATGAAAATGGACTGTTGCAGTGGTGGCTGACGTGAAGCCTGATTCTCTGCTATGACATGAAGACTGATTCTCTGCTGACATGAAGCCAGATTCTCTGTTACGGGACCTCTCTCCTCTGCCTGGGTGCCGGGGCCTAAATATCTGAGAATGGACTGTTCCAGTGGTGGGTGACGTGAAGCCAGATTCTCTGCTATGGGACCTCTCTCCAATTGATTTTGGTTAATTTTTATTTATTTAATTTTTATTTTTATTCATTTCCCTATCCACATTTGTTTGCAGGGGATTTACCTACATGTTGCTGCCTTTTGCAGCCCTCTAGCCCTTTCCTGGGCTGTTTTACAGCCTTTTTAGTGCCGAAAAGTTCGGGTCCCCATTGACTTCAATGGGGTTCGGGTTCGGGACGAAGTTCGGATCGGGTTCGGATCCCGAACCCGAACATTTTCGGGAAGTTCGGCCGAACTTCTCGAACCCGAACATCCAGGTGTCCGCTCAACTTTACTGACAAACTCTGGAAACTCAGCCCATGGCTTGATGCTTTAAGAGAGAATGCCTAAAGGTAGTCCCTAAAGAACATAACTCTGTTGATGAAATGATGATCCCTTTCAGGGGGAAATTAAGCAGCATCAAACAGTACATGCGGTGCAAGCCAAACCCATGGGGGTTCAAGCTGTGGGCAAGGACTGGAATCTCTGGTATACTTTTTGATCTTTATGTGTACCAAGGCAGTGTGAATGGAATAAGGGATGTTGTGATGAAACTTGCTTGCACACTTCCACATGGTCACAACTACAAGATCTATGCAGACAACTTTTTCACCAGCATACCATTGATTGTTAGGCTGCTGGATTGTGGAATTTATTACACAAGAACAGCCAGACAAGTGCGCCTCCCCAGATTGTTTCAGGCCCAGTTGGCATCTTGTCTTATCCTGATCGACACGGCTGTATCAGTGCCAAAGCGAGGGCGATCATCTGCAAGCCCAGTTTCATCCGGGGGGGGGGGGGCTTGACTTCCCAAAAGAGGCAGTATACAGATGATGGAGGTTCTTCAGCTGCCAAGACAGCCAAAAAGTCAAATGCACACCCTCCAAAAGAAGTTTGCAAGGACATGAATGGACATTTTCCCATCAAAGCCGATAGAGGACGGTGCCGACACTGTGCTAAAGGCTACAGCAACACGCAGGAAGTGCAATGTTTGCCTCTGCTTTTCAGAGCAAAATAACTGTTTTTGGGACTACCATAATTGAATAAATCAACAAATAAAACAAGCATGATTTGCACATAAAGTCTGGATCCAGTGTTTTTTAAATATGATACAAATTTTTTGTATTAAATTGATAATAAAAATTACTTTTCTGTTATACTATTCTTATTGTGTAGATACATAAACGTATGTGGGTCTTGATAGGCTGTAAAGTACAAATAAACTTTTAATTGTTCCTTACATGTGTTCAGAGTGTGAGTGATATTATTGAAATTCTGCTACCCTACAGGCCCAGCGTTGCAATTTTACTAAAATGTAAAGTTTTTTTTTCTATATTTGGGTTTCTGGGGGTTAAAGGACCCAGTAGGAAATTTTTCTGTGAGTCCACTCTATAGCTATATAGAGCATGTGCACATATATACACTACGTGCAGAATTATTAGGCAAATGAGTATTTTGACCACATCATCCTCTTTATGCATGTTGTCTTACTCCAAGCTGTATAGGCTCGAAAGCCTACTACCAATTAAGCATATTAGGTGATGTGCATCTCTGTAATGAGAAGGGGTGTGGTCTAATGACATCAACACCCTATATCAGGTGTGCATAATTATTAGGCAACTTCCTTTCCTTTGGCAAAATGGGTCAAAAGAAGGACTTGACAGGCTCAGAAAAGTCAAAAATAGTGAGATATCTTGCAGAGGGATGCAGCACTCTTAAAATTGCAAAGCTTCTGAAGCGTGATCATCGAACAATTAAGCGTTTCATTCAAAATAGTCAACAGGGTCGCAAGAAGCGTGTGGAAAAACCAAGGCGCAAAATAACTGCCCATGAACTGAGAAAAGTCAAGCATGCAGCTGCCAAGATGCCACTTGCCACCAGTTTGGCCATATTTCAGAGCTGCAACATCACTGGAGTGCCCAAAAGCACAAGGTGTGCAATACTCAGAGACATGGCCAAGGTAAGAAAGGCTGAAAGACGACCACCACTGAACAAGACACACAAGCTGAACGTCGAGACTGGGCCAAGAAATATCTCAAGACTGATTTTTCTAAGGTTTTATGGACTGATGAAATGAGAGTGAGTCTTGATGGGCCAGATGGCTGGATTGGTAAAGGGCAGAGAGCTCCAGTCCGACTCAGACGCCAGCAAGGTGGAGGTGGAGTACTGGTTTGGGCTGGTATCATCAAAGATGAGCTTGTGGGGCCTTTTTGGGTTGAGGATGGAGTCAAGCTCAACTCCCAGTCCTACTGCCAGTTTCTGGAAGACACCTTCTTCAAGCAGTGGTACAGGAAGAAGTCTGCAAGGTAAGAAAAACATGATTTTTATGCAGGACAATGCTCCATCACACGCGTCCAAGTACTCCACAATGTGGCTGGCAAGAAAGGGTATAAAAGAAGAAAATCTAATGACATGGCCTCCTTGTTCACCTGATCTGAACCCCATTGAGAACCTGTGGTCCATCATCAAATGTGAGATTTACAAGGAGGGAAAACAGTCCACCTCTCTGAACAGTGTCTGGGAGGCTGTGGTTGCTGCTGCACGCAATGTTGATAGTGAACAGATCAAAACACTGACAGAATCCATGGATGGCGGCTTGTGAGTGTCCTTGCAAAGAAAGGTGGCTATATTGGTCACTGATTTGTTTTTGTTTTGTTTTTGAATGTCAGAAATGTATATTTGTGAATGTTGAGATGTTATATTGGTTTCACTGGTAAAAATAAATAATTGAAATGGGTATATATTAGTTTTTTGTTAAGTTGCCTAATAATTATGTACAGTAATAGTCACCTGCACACACAGATATCCCCCTAAAATAGCTAAAACTAAAAACAAACTAAAAACTACTTCCAAAAATATTCAGCTTTGATATTAATGAGTTTTTTGGGTTCATTGAGAACATGGTTGTTGTTCAATAATAAAATTAATCCTCAAAAATACAACTTGCCTAATAATTCTGCACTCCCTGTAGAGGACACACTAATTAGACATTATCTAGTTATCTATAATTCAATCAATGAAAAATACTTGGGAAAAGTAGTTGGTATACAGAATTAATTCTACAGTCTTCTGCTGGCCCTGGTTTATTAGGGGCCAAGAATTGTGTTAGCACCAGGGGCAATTAAAAGGATCTTCTGGGATGCTTTGGTGGTCCATATTGAAGCTTACTCCAATGCTTTACAATAGGATTAGCAACAGGAACCCATCACTATTGTCTGCCTTAGGTTTTACTTTAGTGACATTTGCTGCAATGTGGTGCATATTTGCTTTTTTTTTTTTATAATTATATAATAGAAATTAGTAAACCAGTCAAGATTTGTTTTGGCTGTGGTTCACAGAATTTTTTTAAAAGTTTGTTTTGGGCCCAAATCGGTTGGTATAAACCCCTTCTAGCCTCTAGCATTCATCATTTTTGGAAAACATCTCTTTTCGTTAATTTTTTAGGAATTATTTTTTTCCATCCTCCCTCCTCAAGCTCTGGAACCCAATTACAAGAATAGTAAATTATATCTGAGTGACAATGACATGCATAGCTATGGGTAAATGCAGTAACGCACGTTTGACAGCATTAACATACAGTTTTTTTTAAAAGACACAGCGCCGGCACATGTGTTATGCCTTTTCATATTCCAAAGCTTCCAAAAATTGTCCCTTATCAGGGGCAGATGATGTTTAAACACGGTTTGTGTAGGATAAAATATAATAAATAAAAAAGTTGCTTGGGTGGCTAAGCGTCCAAAAATTGTGCTTGATAGGGTCAGAATGCCTGCCCGTACAACACGCACAAGTGTTGATTGTCAGAAGAAAAAGTGGCTTGCTATGAATGAGTCTAAAAATATTATCCCTTTTATCTGGCAACAGCAGCAGTGCAGTGTGGATGTGGAAAGGGTACGGTATTGATATAGTGGCATGCTGCAGCAATAGTGGCAGCAGCAGTAGTAGTAGTAGTGATAGTGGCTTTAGATGCTTTGCGTTAATGGTAGTGGCAGTAAGGGATTAACAGCGAGGAGGAGCAGCAGCTGAGGCAGCGGTGCCAGCAGCAGCCATATGGTACATGTTGGCAAAAAGGCAGCAAGAGGATGGAGGTAGCAGCAGCCTTATGTAAGATGATGGTTGGCAGCTCACAGCAGCGGCATGATGGTAGCAGTGGCATGATGGAGGCGGCAGCAGCAGCTGTACAGAACATGATGGTTGGAAAGTGGCATAAGTGACATCATGCAGGCCACAGTAGCAGCCTTACAGAACATGATGGTAGTTAGGCAGACAGACAACAACCGTGGCAAGGCGAGGCACCACCAGCAAGGCAATGTGTATTCATCAGAATCAGCCTGAGCTGTGAAAATGTCAGTATTGATGCAGTAATCATGTATATTTATGCTGCTTAATGAAATTTAACACCCCCCCCCCCAAAAAAATATATATAAAAACTTCAACTGTGTAAAAATTGAATACACTTAAACGGACGATGGGTCACAGCCAGCGAGGCGAGGTCTATTCATTGGAATCAGCCTGAGCTGTGAGAAAATGTCAGTATTGATGCAGTAATCACATACTGTACATATGTTGGTTAATGAAATGTAATGAAAATGACGACTGATGCTTGATGCTTAATTTCACCTTAATACACACAGGTAGATTGCTGCCACACCATGGGTATTGCTGCAGTAGATCATTTTCCTGGCAGACACTGTAACACCCAACCACCCTCATTCATAGTCCAGCACAGAATGGCGTTCTGCTCATTCTGCTGGGTCACCTCCCTGCCTGCTGCAGCACTGATTGGCTCATCCAAGCTGTCTGTCAGCCTGGGACCCAATCAGGGCAAGCCACCACTTCTTCTCAGGGTCATGTGAGAACCCTTCTTCTTCCTCCCTAGTGCTTTTTTCCTGCCGATATGTGCACTAAAATGGCACTAGAGTGTAAATGATCAAAACAAGCCTAACCCTAGGCTTGATCTTGTTTGCGGTGGTGTGGAGAGATGAACCAAATCTATTAAGATGTGTATTTCTCCTAATAATTTTGTAGCATCTTGGCAGGCACCAGAATCTGAAATCTACACCAGCTAGGGGGTGGCATATATTTCAGGTGTGACGTAAGCCAAAAAAATAGAGATAGTGTTACATTTGTCAGGTTGTGTATGTTCTTCTTCTCCTGCCCACAACCAATTATTACAAAAGTGGCAAGTGTGGTGTAAAAGCGCAATAAGATGCAGGGTTTGCACAGAAATTGCCACTTTCCTATGCATGTAACCTTTATTAAATTCTAATCAAAACTTCTTAAATTGCCCTTATTTTAATCTTTCATACATATAATAATGTTCATTGCAATACCATTGTTGTATTCAATATCATCATTACACTACATGTTAAAGGGCTTTCCAGGACTTGGCACCCACCTTATTAGCTGATACAAAGCACGGCCCACAGGTACTAGCACAGGTGCGAACATTTTGAAGTAGCCAGGAAATGTATTTAAAGTCCCATCCAATTGTGTGCTCACAAGTGCTCACAACTATTGATAGCAGAGCAGTATAATTAAAAGGACAGGAATCATAGGGCGGCACAGAGCACACACATAAAAATGTGACAAAAAGGTAGCTTATTATAATAACAGAGAATTATAAAAATAGGAAACATGATTTTACTGTGAATAATATTTATTTTAATAATATAGCCAGTTTTAAAGAATAGTTCTTCATAAATTTGACTTAAAACTCCATCATAAAAGTAGATAAAGATGACAAAATAAAACAAGTACCGTACATCAAAAATATTGCACTTGGTCTAGAGATGATAAGCAAATATCTTGAAATTCATTTCGTGTTCAATCTGTTGAATCCTTGATAAAAAATTTCATTAGTATCCAAATCGATTCTACATGGATCGAAGTTGCTCCAGTTGCACTGAAAATTGGTATAAAACACCATCTATCCTCCTAGGATTTTTTAATGAAATGTTTTTATTTCTTTAGTTTTCTTTTTGTTTTTACACGATGGTGGGTTTATCTTTGTTTGGGCCTGTTTTCCTGCATCTGGGCCAAGAGGGCTTGCCATCATTGATGGAACAATGAATTCTGAATTATACCAGCAAATTCTAAAGGAAACTGTCGGATCATCAGTCCGTGAGCTGAATCTACAGTTTTTAAAACAGCACCTAAATCTGAATACTACTGTAATTCACTAAAATTCTATTGGTATAGCGCCACCTGTTGTTTGCTCCTTTTTTAGCATCTCTCTCCTGCTCACTGAGATGGAAGTACATGCTCAGTTCCAGCCTTTCAACTGCCATTAGCTGCAGCAGATAGGACATACCCTCTTGGAAAGGACATGCCCCCTCAGCTGCCAGCTCTAGCAGGAAAATTTGGAGCAATGAATGGGGAGAGCTCTGGTGAGGTACAGGGTTGTGATGTAACTAGATTATGTATGATTTTCATTTTTTACATTGATCATGGGATAACTCTTCATGCAGCAACAACAATATGCAAGTCATTCTACCTAAAAATGGTTAAAGAAGAATAAAGTTAAAGTTTTGGAATCACCAAGTCAAAGTTCTGACCGTAATCCAATACAAATGTCATGGAAGGACCTGAAGTGAGCAGTTAATGGGAGGAAACCCACTAACATAAAGGAGCTGAAGATACTTTGTATGGACGAATGGGCTCAAACTCCTCCTAGGTGATGTGCAGGGCTAATCAACAATTACTGGAGTTTTTCAGTTGCAGTTATTATTGCACAAGGGGTTCACATCAGATACTGAAAGCAAAGGTTCACATACTTTTGCCACTCATAGACATATGATATTGGATCATTTTCCTTAATAAATGACCAAACGTAATATTTATGACTCATATTTAGGACTTTTTATTAACTTTTAGGACTTTTATGAATATCTGTTGCTGTTTTAAGTCAAATTTATGCAGAAATCTAGAGAATTCAGAAGGGTTCACTAACAATGAAGCACCACTTTACAAAGGACTATAGCTTCCAAACGCCGCATTGAAGAGGTTATCCAAGGCTAAGCAGATGAATCCAAGAGTTTATCCAAGACATAATCAGACGAATGCAGACGGAATCCTAGGCCGGAGGCCAGGTAAGTATGAACTCCACTGCAGGTGCAGTCACTTTGAAGGGTTCTGTTAAAAAAGTTTAGTCTTGGATAATTAGTGATGTGTGAGGAGAACTATGGACTATGACATAGTGGGAATAACTGAGACATGGCTAGATGTGTACAAGGTTACAGTCTGTAGAAAGCATAGTCAAAACCAGAGAGGGTAAGGGGTCTGCCTTTATGTAAAGTCCTGTATAAAGCCCACAGTCCGAGAAGATATAAGTGAGGGGCATGAACATGTGGAGTCACTGTGGATAGAAATACATGGAGGCAAAAATAATAATAAATTACTAATAGGAGTTTATTATAAACCATCTAATATACCAGAGTCCACAGAAAATCTACTAATAAACGAGATAGACGAGGTGGCAAATCATAATGAGGTGGTTATTATGGGGCAATTCAACTACCCAGATATAGACTGGGAAACTGAAAGCTGTACATCTCATAAAGAAAACAGGTTCTTGGCAATAACCAAAGACAATTAGCTTTCCCAACTGGTTCAGAACCTGAATAGAGGGATGGCCATACTGGTCATACTGGACCTCAAAAAAGCTACATTTAGCCAACTAAGAGAGGCCATAGGCGTAACTAACTTGGACAAAGTCCTCAAAAAAAAAATATACCGCCGCAAAATAGGATATTTTTGAAAGCATCTTAAAATCTAATTATGAGAGGTACTTACCTTATTGGAATAAAGGGTTAAGGAATAAGAAGAAACCAATGTGGATAAATAGAACTGTAAAGAAAGCAATAAATTACAAAAAGAAAGCATTTAAATCACTAAAACAGGAGTGGTGCCAGGTAGCACTGAAAAAAAAAAATAGAATATGTAAAAGAACAAAAGCTGACAAACTAGAGACTGAGATATTAATTGCCAAAGAGAGCAAAACTAACCCTAAAATGTTCTTCAATTATATAACTAATAAAAAGTATAAATCTGAAGGTGTCGGCAATAAGGGGGAAGTTGCAGAGAGCGACGAGTAGAAAGCAAAGCTATTAAATATTTTCTTCTCCACTGTATTCACTGAGGAAAGTAAACTGTCAGATGAAATGCAGAATGTAAAAGTAAATTCCCCATTAAAAGTGCCCTGTCTGACCCAGGAAGAAGTACAACAGTGACTTAAAAAGATTATAATAGACAAATTGCCAGGACCAGATGGCATACACCCCCTTATCCTAAGAGAATTAAAGGGATTCTGTCACCTCCCCTAAGCCAAAAAACGATTTTAAAGCAGCCATGAAGCACAGCTTACCTGGATTAGGCTGTGCTCTTTTATCTTGCAATCCGTCCAGCAGTTACTGCAAAAAACGACTTTTATTCATATGCAAATGTGTCCTGAAGGTGCCCAGAGGGGCGTTTTGTTCTTCTTAGAGAGCCCAGTACCGCCCCTCTTACAGTGCCCAGCCCGCCTTCCTTGCACTGTCTAACCGCCCCTAGCCTGCCACAGCCTCTCCTCCCCCTCCCTCACGCCGAACGAACTTTCACACAGGCGCAGTACCCACTGAGGGCTGCGCCTGTGCGATCAGCAGGAGACTGAGGGCAGGAGCTTCATCCTCGTCACTGGGCATGCGCCGAGCCCAGTGACGTCCGATGCTCGCTCTTCCCTCAGTCAGCAGGGAAGAGCGAGCATCGGACGTCACCGGGCTCAGCGCATGCCCAGTGACGAAGATGAAGCTGCCGCCCTCAGTCTCCTGATGATCGCACAGGCGCAGCCCTCAGTGGGTACTGCGCCTGTGCGAGAGTTTGTTCGGCGTGAGGGAGGGGGGAGGAGAGGCTGTGGCAGGCTGGGGGCGGTTAGACAGTGCAAGGAAGGCGGGCTGGGCACTGTAAGAGGGGCGGTACTGGGCTCTCTAAGAAGAACAAAACACCCCTCTGGGCACCTTCAGGATACATTTGCATATGAATAAAAGTCGTTTTTTGCAGTAACTGCTGGACGGATTGCAAGATAAAAGAGCACCGCCTAATCCAGGTAAGCTGTGCTTCATGGCTGCTTTAAAATCATTTTTTGGCTTAGGGGAGGTGACAGAATCCCTTTAAGTAATGTCATAGCCATGCCCTTATTTCTGATATTTACAGACTCTATACTAACAGGGAGTGTTCCACAGGATTGGCGCATAGCAAATGTGGTGCCAATATTAAAAAAAGGATGCAAAAACAGACCCTGGAAACTATAGGTCGGTAAGTTTAACATCTGTTGTGGGTAAACAGTTTGAAAGTTTTCTAAGAGATGCTATCTTGGAGGATCTCAATGAAAACAAGCAAATAACATCATATCAGCATGGCTTCATAAGCGATCGGTTATGTCAAACTAATTTAATCAGTTTCTATGAGGAGGTAAGTTCTAGACTTGACAATGATTAATCAATGGATGTCGTATATCTGGACAAAGCTGGACAAAGCATTTGACACTGTACCACATAAAAGGTTAGTATATAAAATGAGAATGCTCAGACTGGGAGAAAACATCTTTATGTGGGTAAGTATCTGGCTCAATGGTAGAAAACAGAGGGTGGTTAATAATGGTACACACTCAGATTGGGTCACTGTCCCTAGCGGAGAACCTCAGGGGTCAGTATTGGGCCCTATTCTCTTCAATATATTTATTAATGATGTTGTAGAAGCTTGCACAGTAATATATACATTTTTGCAGATGACACTAAACTGTGTAAAGTAACTAACACTGAAGAGGACAATATACAGCTACAGATGGATCTGGATAGATTAGAGGCTTGGGCAGAGAAGTGGCAGATGAGGTTTAATACTGACAAATGTAAGGCTATGCACATGGGAAGGAATAATGCAAATCACCTGTACATACTAAATTGTAAAACACTCGGTAACACTGACATGGAAAAGAATCTAGGAATTTTAGTGAACAGCAAACTAAGCAATAAAAACGAGTGTCAGGCAGCTGCTGCCAAGGCCAATAAAAAAAATTGGTTGCTCAAAAGAGGCATAGATGCCTGTGATTAGAACATAGTCCTACCACTTTACAAATCACTAGTCAGACCTCACATGGTATACGGTGTACAGTTCTGGGCTCCTGTGAACCAGGCAGATATAGCAGAGCTGGAGAGGGTTCAGAGGTGGGAAACTAAAGTAATAACTGGAATGGGGAAACTACAGTACCCTGAAAGATTATCAACATTAGGGTTATTCACTTTAGAAAAAAGAAGACTAGGGGAGATCTAATTACTATGCATAAATATATCAGGGGTCAGTACAGAGATCTCTCCCATCATCTATTTATCCCCAGGATTGTGACTGTGACGAGGGGACACCTCGTCTGAAGGAAAGAAGGTTTGTACACAAACATAGAAAAGGATTCTTTATGGTAAGAGTAGTGAGACTATGGAACTCTCTGCCTGAGGAGGTGGTGATGGTGAGTACAATAAAAGATTTCAGGAGGGGCTTGGATTAATTTCTGGAGTGTAATAATATTGCAGGCTATAGCTACTAGAGAGGGGTCGTTGATCCAGGGAGTTATTCTGATTGCCTGGGGAAAATCGGCTTCTACCTCAAAGTTATTTTTTTGCTTTCCTGGATCAACTTGCAGGATAACAGGCCGAACTGGATGGAGAAATGTCTTTTTTCGGCCTTATATACTATGTTCAGCCTTGTATACTATGTAATACAACATTGACAATATAATCCCAAAGAGTTAATTTACAGTTTAGGCTCTTCTGCCTCTGTAACGGAGTACCATAAAAAGTAATCTATGTTTAAAATATTAAGACAAAGGACCAGTGTTTTCAAGGTTCTCTCTAAGAGAGATTGAATCTTACTGGTGTTTATAATGATTGCCAGAGGTTTATTAAATTGGAAAGCTTCAAATACATCTTAATGTGAAAAAATATTGTGCTGGTGCAGGTATGGAAGGACAAATCCTTCCACTACATCTTTATCTATTTCTGATTAGAAGTGGCAGTTGTTAAAGGTAAGAGACAATGGTGGAATAATGATCACTGACATTTAGTAATTGTCTGCACCATGTACAATATATATGGGTAGATTTATCATGAGGGAAATATTTGAAGTCAATTTTGCTTGAGTCTGTGTGTATTTTATGCCATATTTATCAAATATCAGATGCTTGAAAAATTTGTCTTACACCTAATAGAGATGTGCACAAATGGTGGTGGTGGGAGTGGGAAGAGGTTTATAACCCCCTTCCAGGACCTGCAAAAAGCTTACTAACATATTTTCCGTTGTCCATCTTCTTCTCCCAGTGTGCGATGATTGTCTGGGTTCCAGCGACGTCAACATCTGGTTTGACATCACCAGAGCCAATTACAAGCCATGGTGGTATAAAGCTGCCCTTGTGTCATGACAAATGGTCCCATGGTTGCAAGGGTAGCCTGACACTGCCACGGCCTGTAATTGGCTGCGGCAGTACCAAACCAGATGTTGACATTGCTAGAGCCCAAAGGAGTATTGCAGGCAGGGATCAGAAGGAGTGGGGAGCTGGTGCCAAGAAGCAGGTAAGTAAGCTTCCCTTTTCAGGTCCCACAGAATGGGGGGTTGCCAAAAAAGCCCATTCTTGCACAACCCCTTTAAACTAATGCTTTTATCTACAAAAGCTATTCCCATTTTTCTACTATGCCCTCCAACTTTTTTTGCAACTTAAAAAAAAAAAAGTCTTAAGTGATAAATCTGGAGTGAAACTCATTAACATAGCTAACCACACCCATTTTCCTACCTGTACTTCAAAACTGGAGTGGTTTAAATATTCAAAAAGTTGCAAGAGTCCAAAAAGTCTTAAAAGATACATTTTCTGACTTTTTAGATAGAATTTTGGAATAAAGGCATGATAAATCAGGGTCATGGTGTTTCATAGTTACCTGTAATATGTTGCTATTATTTTCTATAGTAAAAAATACTGAATAATTTGTATCATTCTGTGATGTTGAGAAAATATTAAATTGGATCTTTCAACAGCATTAAATTAATGGATATATCTCTGCCTAAAACAATTGCTTAGAATTTATATAACACAATGCAACACTGCGCGCTTAACCTACAAATAAGTAGATAGCCAAACTTATCAAACACCTTCCTCCTTATCACGCAAATACACAAGATCGCTTCAGCATATATATATGTGTCTCCGTCCTACCTTAACATAGGTATGCGTGTTGCGGTAATGTGTCATGTGGCGGTCCTCATATCTCTTCTGTGTATGATGCAGAAACAGGGAGAGCGGATCCAAGGGAGGATGGCTGTAGCATAGGCTGTCTAATGTTATTGAAGCATTGGGAGTTCTCCCCGGCCGGTGGCGGTATGCTCCCGCTACCTGTTTAACTGACGCTCACGTCTAAGCGGGTGACGTTACCGCAGGTGAGCTACGGATAGCAGTGAGGGTCTAACTTCCTATGCGTTTCGAGTACAAGCGGTACTCTTCGTCAGGGAATGTTACACTCACTGCGTGTATTCTCATCATTTATAGTCTATGTTGTCCATCTCTCCCTCCCCCCTGTCTTTATTGTTACTATTCAAAGCCAAACAGTTCTATTTCTGAGTTCAAGCCTCTTGGCAACAATGTGTCTAAGTTAAATATCCACTCTGTCTCTTTTTTAGATTGTGTCTTTATATAATCTCCACCCCGGGCATCCATTTCTACCTTTTCTATACCCATAAATTACATTCCTTCTAGTTGTCCTCTATGTACCTCAGTAAAGTGTCTAGATAAGGGGTGTCCTATTGATTTTTTCTTTATATTGCTCATATGTTCACTCATGCGTTTCTTTAGTTTTCTCTTTGTGCGCCCAATATAGAGTTTATTACAGGGGCATTTAATCGCATAGATTACCCCTTCTGTATTGCAAGAAATATGTCCCCTTATCTTTTGTTCAAAGCTGCCTTCATGATTTTTTATATGCTGTATTTTTACTGTATTATTTACTGTACTTCTACATGGAGCACATCTTTTACATGGGAAAAAAACCTTGTGGGAGGTTTCCTTTAGTATTGTTCTTCTTTTTAACTATTAATCCTGCTCCTTTACTGGTTGAAGCGATCTTATTACCTATATTAGCTGCCTTCTTGTATATAAAAACTGGTGCTGCTGGTATGAGATTACCTACAATCTTATCTTCCTTCAGTATGTCCCAATATTTCTTTACAATCTTTCTGAGGATATAAGTTTGTGTGTTATACGGGACTATAATGGGTGGTATTTTATCTTTCATTTCTGCTTCCTTTTGTTTTTTGTTTTCTTTTTTCTGTGTTATTAATTTTTCTCTTTCTATCATGTTGACTTCTTTTTTCTGAGTTTCTACTGTATCCTCATTATATCCCTTTGCTGTAAACTTTTTTCCTAATGTTTCTGCCTCTTTCTCATATTCTTTGGTTTCAGTAGAGTTTCTTCTTAGGCGAAGGAATTGGCTTTTAGGTATATTGTCTAAGCATCTGGGCAAATGGCAGCTTTCTCTGTTAATGTAACTATTTGAATCTGTGGGTTTAGAATAGGTTTTGGTGCTAATGTGGTCCCCTGTAGCATAAATAGTGAAGTCAAAAAAATGTATTTCATGTTTACTATGAGCCAAAGTAAAATCGAGATAAAATTCATTTTTATTAATATCCTCTAAAAATAGTTTTAGTGCATGTTCCCCTTTATCCCAAATAAAAATGACATCATCAATGAAACGCCGATCTACTTATTTGTAGGTTAAGCGTGCAGTGTTGCATTGTGTTATATATTTGTGTCTTGTACAACCGGTCTGTACATAATCTAGTATAGCAGGATACGGGACTGCTAGAACACTGCTGCAATTTTCATGTGGTAAAGCGCCAGTTGAGAAAATTGCTTAGAATTGTTGAGTATTAATCAGGCAGAGGTAATCAAAAAAAAAAAAAGCATGCCATATATGTCTATATATCTTAGTAACACATCAGGAACTGCCATCAGGAGTCTGTATGGGGCCCAACATGATTCTGTACATTATTTTAGGGAGGATCTCTTGCCTGAGCAGCTGCACTGCAAAGTTAACAGTAGAATGCTTACAAAACTTGAACCATAGAAACTGGAGCTGATGAGTTGACTTTTGTGGGAGAGTTTTTAAGTTTTGCTCTGTGTGCAAAGGTCAATGTGCTGTGAGGAAGGTACCTATGTTAACTTGACATATTTTATTATTATTCTCTAAAGAGATGACTCCTGTTGAGAAGCGATCTTTACCGAAAGATTCAGCCTATTGAGAAAGCTGTAAGAAAAACTGCAAGATTTCCTCCTTTTTATTTTATGAAGATGACAATGCATCCGTTTAGCTTTTCCCATCTGAGATCCATTTTTTAGACAGAAAAACATCCTGTCTGCATCTAAAATGGATAGTATATATTATATATAAATAATGGTGCTGTGAACTTAGCCTCAAATACCAGCTTCAGAATCTAAGGAGCACCTTGTGAATTTTGGGTCTCCATTTTTTATGAAGTTTTTGGGGCACCATTTCAGTTTTGCAGAGGCATCAAAGTGCTAAACTATAAGAAACACTGCCAAAAAGGCTCTATTTTGGAAGTTATACCTGTTAAAGAATTAATATAGGGGTGCAGTGGGCATTTTGACCCCACAGATGTAATGAGCATTTTGACCCCACAGATTTAGCTAAAAAATGTTTCATATTTACAATAGTTCAGAAGGGAAGAAGTGCCATTTGGCTTTTGAAACCAAGATTGTATTGGTATAAGTTTGGGTGCCAAGTCAAACAGACAAACTGCACCTAATGTACCAGTTAGTAAACCCCAAGAAATAACCCCATTTTTGAAACTGTACCCACACCCAAGAAATTAGGCTTTGGTCGTAGTGATGGTTTTGACCTTATAGGTGTTTTGTAGAATTTATTAATATTGGATAATGAAATCGAAAAACTTTCAATAGCCTCAAAACCTAACATTTCAATAGCCTCTAATGTTTCATTTTGCAAGGGCTAAAAGGAGAAACATTTCTCTCTAGTACAGAAATACCCCAAATGTGGTCATAATCTACTGTAATGGCTGTGGTCAGAAAGAATGGAGCAGCAATCTGGATTTTGCAACATGAATTTTGTTAAAATGGTTTTTAAGAGCCATAACTATTTTTTGTTGACTTTTGACTGTTGACTTTTGTATTGCAGAACAACCAGTTTTTTTTTATCAGTACTATTTTTGGGTACATTTGGCTTTTTGATCACTTTTTATTTCATTTTTTGGGAGTAGAGGTGGGCAAAAAATGCAATACTATGTGTTTTTTTATTTTTATTTGGCTCCCTATGCAGTATTTATGATATGATAACTTTATTCTACAGGTTGATGTACAATTATGGCCATAACAAGTTTATGTAATTTTTAATGTTTTACTGCGTTTGCATCATAAAATCACTTTTTTAATTAAAAATCTGTTAGATTTTGCATCACCAAATACCATATCATCCATGGCATTTTTATTTTTATGTCAACGTAGTCGTGTGAGGGCTTGTTTTTTGCAAGATGGGCTGCAGTTTGTACTTGTACCTTTTTGAGGTACATATGGCTTTCGATCACTTTTTATTTCTGTAACATAGGCTGCTGTGAGGCGCTGTTCCCCTGCTTACCGCTGTGGCTTGGGTGCCATGTTCAGCGATGATATGCTGCCAGTGATTCCTTTCAGCCCTGGCCACACTATGCTTACTGATTGTTTCCTGCAACATTTCCTTAAGGCCTGGCGTGCGTCACTTCCTGTGTTTTATGAGTTGTAACACGTGACCTCACCAACCAATTCTAGCCCTCCTGCAGATATATAAGTGGCTCAGCCCCCTTCCCCATGGGTGTACATACAGGGGTCGCAGTTGCGACTGGGCCCGGCCGCCTGTGGACCCCTGGTCCCACCCTGCAGTAGTGCTGTGTATCGTAGTACCCGGGCCCAGAGCCTGGGGCCCACTGCCCAGTGCTCCATTCCCATGCAGCCCGCCACCCGCCCCTTTAATATACACTTACCCTACCCTCCCTGGAGTCCCCTCCCCGGCCGGTGTTCTAACAAATTTCTCTACCCTCGTCACTTCCTTTTGGGCGGCTGCACCGGACATGATGTTTCCATCCAAGCCGAGGTGTGCTACGCTGCGCAGGCGCACAACGACTGGGTAGGGAGATTTCACTCCAGTGGGGAGAAGGGGCCACGATTGCACTTCTTGCGCCTTACCTCAACTTAGCTGGACACCGACAAAGGGAAATTTTTTAGAACAACACCGGCACTTCACTGTCCATGACAGGTACCAGCTGTGGATTCCTCTTTTAGGGACTTTTTAAGATTTGGAGTTACACCAAGAACTGCATCAACAAATCAGTGACTCGCATGAAAACAAATGCAGACAAGAAAAGAAGAAAATTGCCTCAGTTCTCATCTGGAGATAAGGTATGGCTCTCCTCTAAAAACTGTTTCAAGTTTGCTTCTAGGTTCCTTGGACCCTTTGAAGTATTCAGGGGGATCAACGAAGTGACATATAAGTTATGTCTGCCTCTCTCTCTGCGTATTCCTAATACCTTCCACATGTACTTACTGAAACCAGTAGTTCTTAAACGCTTCTGGACGGCTCCTTCTACTCCAACTCCGGTATCTGAAAATTCTGACGAGATATTTGAGGTGAAAAACATTCTGAACATCAAGAAGCGTGGCAAGAAGAACTACTATCTTTTGGAGTGGAAGTGCTTTGGTCCCGAGTAGAGGTCTTGGGAACTAGAAGAGAACATTCATGCTGTTAACTTAAAAAAGGTTTCTGTCTCGTCATTTCCTTAAGGGCCAGCGGGCATTACTTCCTGTGTTTTATGGGTTGGATCATTTGACTTCTCCAACCAATCCTAGCCCTCCTGCACATACATAAGTGGCTCAGCCACCTTCCCAGATGCCTCAGTGTCAAGGTCCTTGTGTCCTGCTAAGGTTCCTGATATTCGCTTGTGTTCCTGTGTTCCTGACTCGTACTTGTGTTCCTGGACTCTGTTACCTGTTTGATCCCTGCCTGCTTGTCTTGACTCTCCTGTTGCCAACCAGGAATGCCTGACCTGTAACTGTGCCGTCTGCCCTGACCTATTGCCTGTCTGACTTCGCCTCTGCCTTATCCATTGGACTTGCACTGTTGCTCCTGATACCTCCTGGTCCGCCTGGACCAGCTGCCTCGTGTGCCTATCCTCCTCAAGAGGTAGCGACCTGGTGTTCTCCTCGAGAAAGTCTATCCCCACCATCAGGGGTACTGTGAAGATCGAGGGGTTCACTTAGACAATGCTCTTAGAGGAGGTAGGACATGTGAAAAAGTGGGCTAACACCCGCTGGTTCGTGATAATTTCATTTTTGGGGAGGTAAGGTGGGCAAATGATAATTGTCACAGTTTTTTATTTTAACTTTTTATGGGGTTCTCCATGCAGCATATATGATATGATAACTTTATTCTGCTGGTTGATATGGATATCGAGATACCAAATTTATATAGGTTTATTTCTTGTTTTACTACTTTTTCATCAAATCACTTAAAAAAATATTTCTTCTTTGCATCTACACATCTAAGACTCAACATTTTTTTATTTTTCAGTCAATGTAGCTGTGTGAGTGCTTGATTTTTGCTTGATGGGCTTTAGCTTATTTTATATCTACCATTTGGGGTACATGTGGCCTTTTAATTGCTTTATATACAAATTTGTTATTGGTGTTCACCGCCAGGATATGTAACATGAACCTTTTATACATCAGATCATTAAAGATGTGGCAATATCATTTACATATGTGTCCATTATAATTTAGTCTCTTAATGCACCTTCTGCAAAGTTTGTTAATGGCTTTTGCTGTCTTTCAAGAAGGGATAATGCACTACACTGGGTTACAGAGACTTATTAAGAATGTATTCATCTGTATGTGTAGTTTATAAAAATTTTCAATTTTTTTTTACAAATTAAGTGAATATGGCAAAAAGGATTTTTTTTTGCTTGAAATTAAATTTTTTTCATTATTTAAATATTTTTTTCTCTTTTTGAAAGCCCCACTTCAGGACTTAAACAAGCAACAATCCAATTGTTGGTACAATACAATAATCATCTATTGCAATGTACTGTATTTTAACCTAACACCTGACCTGATCAGACCCTGGCAGACTTCCACACATGGCAATCAGGATCGCTTTGCAGTAGCCTGAAGGAGAACAGAGGGATCTCCATCTGTAAAGCCCTTAGAATCTGCAGTCGCCATGGAATGTTGCATCTAAGGCCCTCCCCTCCCCTCTGCTCCGAGTAACAGCTGAACTGGTCTCCAAGTTGGATCTTACAGCTATTAATTAGAGCAGAGAAGTGGGGCTGTGAAGCAGTTCAATACAGTGCTCACTTGCTCACTCGTAGTAGCATTTCCTAGCAGATTAAGGTTTCCTATTCACACTACTCCTGACAATAAAATCTCTGCAGATGTTGCTCTCTCCAACCTCTACCTAGTGATGTCATCAGTATTTCATTGTCAAAACTGATGACAGACTCCCTCTAACATGAAAACTGTATGATGTAAACAAAATCAGTTAAATGTACAGTAACACAACTTATTTTTTTATCTTATTTTCTTTCTTGTATTTTCAAACATTTATTATACTATAGTAAATTGCTTATAACGCATCATCATCTTTGAAGGCCTTGTATTTCAATTCTCTGTTTAATTGTATTATTGGACAAAGGAGATTTATTACAATCCCATGTGCTAGTCTAATTATGCCTGAAAAATAATCACCTTATATGTGCACTCAAATAACAATAGTTTTGTAAAGACTTGAGAGCACAAATTCAATTTGTAAGGATAAAGTTATTTACAAGAAGGATAACAAAAAAATAATGAAGTAGTAAACATTCATAAACAGCTATAAACAGCAGATTTGGGTTACAAAGCTATGCTTTTCTCACTTGTATGCACATGCGAATGAAAGAAGAGATAGTACCCCCCCCCCCCAACCCTGACAGGCCTCTCACCCAGTCTAGCCAGTACTCTCTGCTCTGCACTGATGAGGGGAAATCACCCTGATGAGGTGCTGGCTTATCTAATATCCAAGTCATGTCTCAAGGCTTAGCTAAAGAACTGAACATTGACTTATAGGATAGCTGCCTTACATCTGGTGGCATTTGAGGCAGAGCTTGTTAAGAGCTCATTTTCATCCCTTTCCTCCATGTGAATAAAAGAAAAAGCAGATGCTTATATAGATGTAGGTGAGCTAAATTTGACACTGATAGCTCTGATAACACATGGCACAGTGTTATCTTGTGCCATCTTTTGACAAAAGCCATTGAAATACATTGAAAGAGTTAATTAATAGGGATGAGCGAACCCGAACTGCAAAGTTTTGGTTCATACCGAACTTTGCAAGTTCTGGTACCTGGACCCGAACCCGGACTTTTTCACTGAAGTCCGGGTTCGGTGTTCAGGTGATTTTATTATTTTCCATTCTAACATGGTTTTAGCAGAAAATAATAGCATTCTTAAGACAGAATTCAATAGAATATGGCCATTTAGGGGTAAAAAAAAAAAAAAACTCACCTCCACTTGATCGCGCTGCCACCTTTGAGAGGTCCTGCTGAAAGTAGATAGAAGACACTGTGGCAGCGTGATTAAGTGGATGAGGTGAGTTGTTTTTTAACCCCTAAATGGCCATATTCTTTTTCATTCTGTCTTAAGAATGATTTTATTTTCCGCTATAACCATGTTATAACAGAAAATAATAAAGTGAAGTTCGGATTAGCCATCATTACATAACGGGTTAACCATCAAGTTTAGAACCAATAATATAAAATATATGGAACAAAATTTAAACATAAAGTAATTTCACTACTCAGTATATATTCAAATAATCACAATTTTTATTAAACATTGCATGATTACAAAAAAAAAACTGGCTTCACATAATTAAGAACATTTAAAATCTCATAGGTTGGGGGTATATGGTGATATTAATTCATCAATATAAAGTGCAAGTGCATCAGGGTCGCATGACTATTGCATACATATAGTATACTTACTGACCATAGTATATAAATATATTAGCAGATATCAATTGTTGCTCTACCCAGCTTACAAATAATCTATAAAAGTGCTTCAATAGAGTATTTTAGTGGGGCATCACACAATGGTTATTACATTGCTGCCCATTTGGAATCATGCAACATTTGATACTGCAGGATCAGAATTTTATGTTAAATTATACCACGATATAATATATGGTTAACAAATTGCAATCCATACTGATCCAAGTTATACACCACACCACTGTCAGACTGTGCGCCGACACGCGTTTCACCATCAGCTTTTTCAAGGGGTTATAACATCTACTCATATAGCTGGATATTTGTAGTCAAAGAAATAGGCGGGATCTCATACATTCAACCAATCAAAAGAGCCGGAGTGAATTACAATTGAGCCGAGTGATATTATCATTCTCACCTGAGTTCAAACAAATACTGTGCACTGCTGTGTACATGGCGCGCGACTCGCTGCACACCACCAGTACGTGCGTGCGCGGTCACGGCAGTGACGGGAGGCGGCCGTGCTCACTAGAGCACGGATCACATCACGCCAGCACCAAGACCACTTCAGCACTTCTGCGGCTGCGCAGAGAGACGCTCGCTCTGCGGGCCCCATTTTGGATTTGGGAGTAGAAGTCACCCACGCTCAATATGTAACATGTAGATCAATCCAGGCCTACAAAACCTAAATAATATGTCTAATCATAAGCGAACATATAAATACATGGTAGGATATAAAAAAGGAGGAAACCAGTGCATATCTCTTTACATTAAAAGAGTCATCCATATCACATACAGTACAGACCAAAAGTTTGGACACACCTTCTCATTCAAAGAGTTTTCTTTATTTTCATGACTATGACAATTGTAGATTCACACTGAAGGCTTCAAAACTATAAATTAACACATGTGGAATTAAATACATAACAAAAAAATGTGAAACAACTGAAAATGTCATATTCTAGGTTCTTCAAAGTAGCCACCTTTTGCTTTGATTACTGCTTTGCACACTCTTGGCATTCTCTTGATGAGCTTCAAGAGGTAGTCACCTGAAATGGTCTTCCAACAGTCTTGAAGGAGTTCCCAGAGATGCTTAGCACTTGTTGGCCCTTTTGCCTTCACTCTGCGGTCCAGCTCACCCCAAACCATCTTAATTGGGTTCAGGTCCGGTGACTGTGGAGGCCAGGTGATCTGGCGCAGCACCCTATCACTCTCCTTCATGGTAAAATAGCCCTTACACAGCCTGGAGGTGTGTTTGGGGTCATTGTCCTGTTGAAAAATAAATGATGGTTCAACTAAACGCAAACCGGATGGAATAACATGCCGCTGCAAGATGCTGTGGTAGCCATGCTGGTTCAGTATGCCTTCAATTTTGAATGAATCCCCAACAGTGTCACCAGCAAAGCACCCCCACACCATCACAACTCCTCCTCCATGCTTCACGGTGGGAACCAGGAATTGTAGAGTCCATCCGTTTACCTTTTCTGCGTCGCACAAAGACACGGTGGTTGGAACCAAAGATCTCAAATTTGGACTCATAACACCAAAGCACAGATTTCCACTGGTCTAATGTCCATTCCTTGTGTTCTTTAGCCCAAACAAGTCTCTTCTGCTTGTTGCCTGTCCTTAGCAGTGGTTTCCTAGCAGATATTCTACCAGGAAGACCTGATTCACACAATCTCCTCTTAACAGTTGTTCTAGAGATGTGTCTGCTGCTAGAACTCTGTGTGGCATTGACCTGGTCTCTAAACTGAGCTGCTGTTAACCTGCAATTTCTGAGGCTGGTGACTTGGATTAACTTATCCTCCGCAGCAGAGGTGACTCTTGGTCTTCCTTTCCTGGGGCGGTCCGCATGTGAACCAGTTTCTTTGTTCTTTGTTGATGGTTTTTGTGACTGCACTTGGGGACACTTTCAAAGTTTTCCCAATTTTTCGGACTGACTGACCTTCATTTCTAAAAAGTAATGATGGCCACTCATTTTTCTTTACTTAGCTGCTTTTTTCTTGCCATAATACAAATTCTAACAGTCTATTCAGTAGGACTATCAGCTGTGTATCCACCTGACCTTCTCCACAATGCAACTGATGCTCCCGACCCCATTTCTAAGCCAAGAAATCCCACTTATTAAACCTGACAGGGCACACCTGTGAAGTGAAAACCATTTCAGGTGACTACCTCTTGAAGCTCATCAAGAGAATGCCAAGAGTGTGAAAAGCAGTAATCAGAGCAAAAGGTGGGTACTTTGAAGAACCTAGAATATGACATATTTTCTGTTGTTTCACACTTTTTTGTTATGTATATAATTTCATGTGTGTTAATTCATAGTTTTGATGCCTTCAGTGTGAATCTACAATTTTCATAGTCATGAAAATAAAAAAAAACTCTTTGAATGAGAAGGTGTGTCCAAACTTTTGGTCTGTACTATACGTACAATGGATGATGCCATTCACAACCTAATATATGATTCCAAATTATACCAACATCTGACTAAAATATTATTTATTCACACTCTAAACCATTACAATTGTTATTGACCCAAAACATTTGTCCTACAGTGTTACTTAATTAAATATTGGGTGAAGACAAAATTGTGTCCTCCAATATATTGTTATCATCCCATTAATTCACACCAGATAAAATAAAATAAACTAACCCAGCCTATAGACCATAAGAAGACATGACATCCATATTCAAAAAGATATTAAATACATTAATGAGCTACGTATAATAAAACAGTGTATCCATATAGTAATTAAGTGAAATTTATGCAAACAAAAAATAAAATAAAAAAAAGATAATCACAAATTCAAACTCTAAATCATGTTTTATATAAATAAATTAAATTATTAAGAGTTATTGATTAATCAGTGACCTCTTAAAGCCCCACCATTTACACTAGTCAAACTGTATATATAATCAAAACAACAGTGATTGCAGCCAGTGAAAAGAGCAATTGTGAGTAATAGCCTAAAACACAAATTTAAATCATAACTAATAATGATAGTATAATCATTTCAATTTCATTATGTAGTTCATTTTTCAAATAATATTGTGTCGATCAGGAGAATTCCATCTCAAACCAGTTATAATACCCATGTGCAAAAGAGAAGCATGCTTCCAGTATTCACATCCTATAACCGAGGTTAAATGTACATCCTACATAAAAGGAAGAAAGGAGAAAAATAATATATTAATATCAAAGAAGCTGACCACATTAACCCGGCTTAGATATTAAAAATAATAATAAAATAGATACTTATTCAGTTATCTAAAACACCATTATTCAAGGATGATATTTCACTATCACAGAAAAGATGCAAAAGGGATCTTATGATTCAGGCCATACGGCATCTGAGTGTTCAGTTTCACAATCCACTTACTTTCAATTTGCTCCAACCGTCTAAATAGATTCCCTCCTCTCGCACCGAGATACCTTATCTATTCCCATAAATTTGAGATCCTGCCAACAGTTATTGTGTCTTTGGCGAAAATGGCTTGCAATTGGTTTTAATTTTGACAGCTTGTCTCTATCTCCATCCTCAATTTTAGCTGCCGCCCGAATATCCTTTTGATGTTCTTGTATGCGAACCCGTAATTCATGGGTCGTCATGCTTTAGAGTTTCTGATTCCCTTTTAAAATCTTCTATAGATTTACATATCCGCTTCGCCCTTAAGAATTGACCAATGGGTATCGAACTTTTCTGATGTTTAGAATTGAATGAGGTTGCATGAAGTAGTGAATTGACGGCAGTAGATTTTGTATATACAGAAGTTTCAAGGTCACCAGTCGTTGTCACTTTTATATTTATGTCCAAAAACTTTTTACTTTTGACTTACCGTTTTAGTCAGAACGATGTTCCACTTGTTTTTATTCAATTTTTGAAGAAACATATCCAAAGACTCCCGTGACCCCTGTCATATAAACAAAACATCATCGATGAAGCGCATCCATGAAATCACCTCACCAACCACTTCATTCATGGAAGCTTGTACACATAGTCGTTCCAAATTGCCCAAAAACAAATTTGCGTAGGATGGTGCACACGTCGCACCCATCGCCACCCCACGCAATTGTAGATAATGGTCATCCTTAAGTAAAAAGTCATTATGCCTCAATATGAAGTCTAATAACTTCATCAATAGATCCACCAGATCCAATGGTAGGTTTCTGGTTTGCAAAAAAGAAACGAGAGGACTCTAATCCCACATCATGTGAGATACATGTGTACAATGATTCCACATCACAAGATATCAGGAACATATTGTTCTCCATTTTGATGTTTTCCAAGCTTCTCAGTACATCCGTCGAATCACAAACATACAAGGGCAAACTTTCCACACAGGGCTTCAGATAATAATCTAAAAAGTGAGACACAGGTTCATTTTGACCCCCACAGCCGGATACAATTGGTCTATCGGAGGTTTTGTGATGGACTTATGAACCTTTGGCAATATGTATAATGTTGGTATTATCAGGAATTTCACCAAGAGGCTATTATACACAGATTTTGTGATAATGCCTTCATCCACTGCCGTCATAAGGATATCATCCAGCTGACACTTAAATTTGTCAGTCGGATCGCTAGGTAACCGTTCATAGCAATCCTTATCATGAAATTGTCTGAAGACCTCAGCTACGTACATATCTATCAGCCAAATGACCACATTACCACCCTTGACCGCTGGCTTTATCACCACATGTTTCATCCTTTTAAAGTCCTGCAGTGCCAACCGCTGATTTCTGGTGATGTTATCATAACGTCACCTCGTGGGCACTTTATATAATTCCTGCACCACCATTGTTACAAAGGTTTCAATGGCTGAATTGCAGGACTAGGGTGGAAATGCGGTCGGCTGACCGAAAGTAAATGGAGGAAATTTAGGTGTGCCTACCTCCTGTTCAAGTAGTAGTGATTCTAATATTCAAAGCGCCTCCAGCTCCTCCGGGGCTGAAAAGACATCATCAGAGGGGTTCTTAGAAAAATGCTTTTTGTAAATTAATTTACGTGCAAATAAAAACCTAAATTGCATCAAAATTCTCAGATGTGGAGACCAGACTAAAAGTTAGTCCAAGTGACAAAACCTCCACCTGTGCAGCAGTTAAAGGTACATCAGATAACTTTATTACCTTTAATTCACCACCACAATTGTCTCCTGAGTTGTTGTGCTTTCGTTTCATCGGTGTTCATGCATGATATTGCCTCTGTCTATCCTGAGGCAAGATAGAGGGCCTTTGTCCATCTTGAGGCAAAACTAGGGACCATTGGGATTGATGAGATGCATTGCTGCTCACTAACACCGAAGAGCTATTCCCAGATCTGTCATCCTTCGTTTATACTGCCAGCGATACCTTGCTCTGTTGATGGTCCATGACATCTCGCTGGAATTTCTTGGCCTTCATATAATGGATTTCTTTATCCCATCGTCCATGGTCCATATTTAATTCATGTTCAAAGCGATTGAATACTTCAGAGTCCACAAGGCCACGTAGTTTATCCTGCAGGGGACCAATGGATTTTTCAATATCCTCTATACTATTCCTTTCATACCCAATTAGCAGCTCAATAAATGTACGGGAGCATAATTTGCATGCTTCTTCCCATCTTTGTTTTAATATATCATCCTCCAAAGGAAATGATGGGTATACCTGTACCCGAAGGCCACGTGGAGTTAGATCTTTTATTAAATACTGTTCAAAGGCCACTTTATTCCACCATGTCTTGGTGCGACTTTTGTAAAAAGAAATCAATAGTTTTTGTGTCTCAAACACATCCGATTGGGCAGCATTATTTATAAGTGCAACATCATCCTTGAATATTTTAGTGACTTGTGAAAGCCAATGAGTTTCTTTAGTACGAAAAAACATATTTATCGGGAAATTCTATAACAAAACAGACGACCAATAAATATTTATCCCATCTATGTGTATGCGACCCAATATCAGAATCATTAGAACCAATAAGAGAAAATATATGAATCAAAATTTAAACAAAAAGTAATTTCACTACTCAGTATATATTCAAATAATCCCAATTTTTATTAAACATTACATGATTACAAAAAAACTGGCTTCACATGATTAAGAACAGTTAAAATCTCATAGGTTGGGGGTATATGGTGATATTAATTCATCAATATAAAGTGCAAGTGCATCAGGGTTGCATGACTATTGCATACATATAGTATACTTACTGACCATAGTATATAAATATATCAGCAGATATCAATTGTTGCTCTACCCAGCTTACAAATAATCTATAAAAGTGCTTCAATAGAGTATTTTAGTGGGGCATCACACCATGGTTATTACATTGATGCCCATTTGGTATCATGCAACATTTGATACTGCAGGATCCGGGACTGGGAAGCTGGTCAGAGTTTAGGGAAAGATGGATGATGCTAAATACAGGGGTATTCTTGATCCTGCAAAACCTGTACCACTCTGTGAGTGATTTGAGGCTAGAATGGAGGTTCACCTTCCAGCAGGACAATAACCCTGAACACACTGCTCAAGCAACAATATAAATGTGTTGGAATAGCCTAGTCAAAGCCCAGATCTCAATACAATAGAAAATCTGTGGTCAGACTTAAAGATTGCTGTTCACAAGCACAAACCATCCAACTTGATGAAGCTGGAGCAGTTTTGCAAGGAGGAATGGGCAAAAATCCCAGTGGTAAGATGTGGCAAGCTCATAGAGACTTATCAAAAGTGATTTGGAGCTGTGATTGCCGCAAAAGGTGGCTATACAAAGTATTGACTTTAGGGGGGTGAATAGTTATGCACATTGACTTTTTCGGTTATTTTTTCCTTTTGTTGTTTGCTTCACAATGAAAAAAAACAAAACATCTTCAAAGTTATGGGCATGTTCTGTAAATTAAATGATGTAAATCCTCAAACAACCCATGTTAATTCCAGGTTGTGATGCACCAAAATACAAAAAATGAATACTTTTGCAAGACACTGTATCTTCCATTATATATACAAAATACAGCACATATGAATAACATGAAATAATAATATCATTGTAGTAGTATAGTGACAAGGAATGTTACCTCTAAGTTGCATAGCCGGTGTCCCTTTCTCACTCTTGCCATGCTGCTGATGTAGGGCAAGAAGGAGGAGGTAGCACCAGCCTTGAGCCCCTCTCAAAAGATCCTCCTCCTAACGACCCAACATCTGCTACATTATCTGCACTGGGAGAGTTATCACTGTGTTATCTGTGGTATTACATAGGACTGCAGGTGACATCTACTATACTGCATGCATTCAGAGTTATCACTGTATTATCTGTGGTGTTACATAGGACTGCAGGTACAGTAACATCTGCTACATTACCTGTACGCAGATACCTATGACTGTGTTATCTGTGGTGTTACATAGGACTGCAGATAACAACTACTACATTAACTGCCCTCAGTGACTTATCACTGTTACCTTTGGTGTTAAATAGGACTTCAGGTAATATACAGTCAATATTGGGACATCGACACAATTCTAACATTTTTGGCTCTACACACTACCACAATGGATTTGAAATAAAACGAACAAGATGTGCTTTAACAGGAGACTATCAGCTTTACTTTGAGGGTATTTACATCCAAATCATGTGAACGATGTAGGAATTACAACAGTTTGCATATGTGCCTCCCACTTGTTACGGGACCAAAAGTAATGGGACAATTGGCTTCTCAGCTGTTTCATGGCCAAGTGTGTGTTATTCCCTCATTCTCCCACTTACAATGAGCAGATAAAACGTCCACAGTTCATTTCAAGTGTGCTATTTGCATTTGGAATCTGTTGCTGTCAACTCTCAAGATGAGATCCAAAGAGCTGTCACTATCATTGAAGCAAGCCATCATTAGGCTGAAAAAACAAAACAAACCTATCAGAGAGATAGCAAGAACATTAGGCATGGCAAAACAACTGTTTGGAACATTCTTAAAAAGAAGGAACGTACCAGTGAGCTCAGCAACACCAAAAGACCCAGAAGACTACGGAAAACAACTGTGGTGGATGACCGAATAATTCTTTCCCTGGTGAAGAAAACATCCTTCACAACAGTTGGCCAGATCAAGAACACTCTCCAGGAGGTAGGTGTATGTGTGTCAACAATCAAAAGAAGACTTCACCAGAGTAAATACAGAGGGTTCACCACAAGATGTAAACCATTGGTGAGCCTCAAAAACAGGAAAGCCAGATTAGAATTTGCCAAACAACATCTAAAAAAGCCTTCACAGTTCTGGAACAACATCCTATGGACAGATGAGACCAAGATCAACTTGTACCAGAGTGAAGCATGGTGGTGGTAGTGTCATGGCGTGGGCATGTATGGCTGCCAATGGAACTGGTTCTCTTGTATTTATTGATGATGTGACTGCTGACAAAAGCAGCAGGATGAATTCTGAAGTGTTTCAGGCAATATTATCTGCTCATATTCAGCCAAATGCTCATTGGACAGTGCTTCACAGTGCAGATGGACAATGACCCAAAGCATACTGCAAAAGCAACCAAAGAGTTTTTTAAGGGAAAGAAGTGGAATGTTATGCAATGACCAAGTCAATCACCTGACCTGAATCCGATTGAGCATGCATTTCACTTGCTGAAGACAAAACTGAAGGGAAAATGCCCCAAGAACAAGCAGGAACTGAAGACAGTTGCAGTAGAGGCCTGGCAGAGCATCACCAGGGATAAAACCCAGCGGTTGGTGATGTCTATGCATTCCAGACTTCAGGCTGTAATTGACTGCAAAGGATTTGCAACCAAGTATTAAAAAGTGAAAGTTGTCATCCTGACAGCTAGCGTGCGCTCCACTCACCAGAAACAACAGTAATGGGGATAGCACCTCTAGCCTATAAAGAGGATGACATTTCTGATATCCACAGCACATCTGCTCCCAGGACGCTCACACTTACATAGGCACCCCTGACTACTGATACAACCATGTAACGTATATATCAGCTCTCCTACCAAAGGATATGTGAGAGGTCTCTTGACCGCAATTCTTTCCTTTTATTTTGTGAAGCTCTATACAGAGTTTGATATTGGTTCTATAATGTATGAAATGGATTAATATGTACTCATTTTACATTATTTAAGTACATTTGAATATGATCCGTGGTATGTGGCATAATTTCATACACGTGGTTTTGATTAATCTATACTTGGTGTAGTAGTCCATATCATCTAAGTAACCAATCTGCTTGTGGAACTATGACCAATAAGTGCTTTGTTATATGGTTATGACTCCTGTATATATCTGATACAGTATATATAACCTATAATAATATTGACATGGCTGTTGGGGCTTTGAACTAGTCGAACTATCTGTACCCAGTTGTGGGTGACACATCGAGTTTGTATGATATCTATCAGTATATCTAAGACTTATATGTTATTTTATGTTGTGATTTGTTACTTTATCCACTATCTCTCCCCTAATGAACCTTTACTAGGGGAAACGCGTTGGGAGGTATTAGGGTCTTACTGAGGAAAAGTTAGGGCAGGTACGGGACCACAGGCCATCCACCATCAGGGTGTTCCTGTGTGTTGAGGCATTAGTGAGGGTCCCCATAGGGATAGCGTGGTCCCCTCGCATGTCCTTTCTTCTCTATCAGCTCTTCCCCTTAGATACCATCTAGGCTATTATGCCATCTATATGTCTGTTTATTTATTTTTTAAGTGGGTGGATTTATTCAGTCATGGTGGTGATGACGTGATGACGTAGTGGACGTCGCGCTCCCGGCTTTCCCCGCTGCTCAGCTACCCCGCTGCCGCTTCGATTATGCTGGCGTCTTTGTGCCGAATCCTCCATCTACCCTCTCTGCGACCGGGACCGTGTGATCAGCGCTGTTGAACCGTGGCGCTGTTGCCTTTTGCCCAAGCCTGCCACGCTGCTGCTATCGGCTGTCGGGTTCGGATGTGGGGGCTGCCTCCGGCTCTTTGTCGATTCTGCCATTCCTGGTTTTGCCGCTCCTGCGGCTCCTGCCTCCTTTCTTGCCCTCCATGTCGCTGTGAACAGTTTGCTGTCTGGAGGTTTTTTTTCCTTTACCCCCGTGGAGCGTGCCTCCGGTTCCTGCCTGATCTGCTACCTCCCTTTCTGGTGTCAGTGAGTAACCTCTGTGTTCCCCCTACCTGTGTTCCCCCTACCTGTGTTCCCCCTATCTGATGGTTTGTTGGAGAAGACGATAAGCTTCTCTCCTCTAGTGACTAACCTCCTCATGACTGCTGACTCCAACTAACCTTGAACGGAGTTTGACTCAGTTGCATATGATTACAACAAAGTGAACTTTAAAGTTTAAAGTATAAGGTGGAGGGGAAAAAAAAAAAAAAAAGAATAAGAGGAGAAAGAGTATAAAGAAGAGTGGACACAAAAAAAAAAAAAAAAGGGGGGGAGCGAAAAAAAAAAAAAAAGAGGAAAAAAAAAAGAAAAAAAAAAAAGGAGAAGAAAAACAGAACTAAGAAGTAGGCACAAAAAAAAAAAAAGGGGAAGGGGGATAAGGAAAAAGGAAAAAAGAAAAAGAAAAAGGAAAAAAAAAAAAAAAAAAGAGAAAGAAGAAGAGCCAAGAAGAAAAGATATATATTTAAAGGAGAGAAGGAGGCGGAATAAGGGGAAAAAAAACCAAATAAATATTCCAAAAAAAAAATAAATATAAAAAAAAAAAAATATAATAAAGAGGAATAAAGAGGAATAAGATATGGGCCCAAAAGCCTTTAGGCGTTCGACTGATCTATCAGGTCAGAAACACGGGTCCAGAACTACTGAACCAACAAAACTGGACCAGTTTCTGAAATCCCCAAGGGTCAATACGAGGGGCGGACAAAAGGAATTTTTTGAAAAAAAAAATTATGAATCAGAGGTAACTGAGCGAGAAATACAAAAAGGCGCTAGATACCCTGAAGAGGAAGATGGAATAATGGGGGAAGCTATCCCTAATGACAACTCTTCCCCGCTGGAAGAAATACTCCTAGCGGTTAAACAGAACGGGGATTTAATACAGGTGGTTACAACCCAACTTGGATCTATTCAAGTTGATGTGGGACTAATAAAAGATGAATTGTCCAAAATGCGAGACAGAGTCAACACCCTTGAAAGTTCCGTCACCCTTATACAGAAGGAATCCAAAAAAATAAATACGGAAGTTTCTATACTTAAAGTGGAAAATAATCTCCTGAAGAAAAAGGTAGTGGACCTGGAGGATAGGTCACGAAGATACAACGTGAGAATAATAGGGATTCCAGAGGGTGAGGAAGGAAAAAATCCAACTGAATTTGTACAGAAATTAATTCTTGAGAACTTTGGTAAAGAGTCATTTTCTCCTCTTTTTATGATTGAGAGAGCTCATCGGGTCCCAGGAGGAAAACCAATTCCAGGGAGACAACCTCGGACAATCCTTGCTAAGTCATTGACTACAGGGGACAGAGATGTCCTCCTGAGAAGGGCGAGGGAATCCTCACCGGTTGTGTATAACGGGATTAGACTGGCCTTTTTTCCTGATTTTTCGAAAGAAATACAAGAAAAGAGACGCACATTCATGACTGTTAAAAAGAAGCTAAGAGAAAGGGATATTAAATATTCTCTTATATTCCCGGCCAAATTGCGGATTATTTTTGAAGATAAAACCCTTTTTTTTGATACCTCAGAAGAAGCCGCGGATTGGATTGAGCGAAACAATCGATGACCCAATTGGGTTATGATCTGGCGGGAATAATTAGTATTATAAGGGGCTCATACCCCTAAAATGTAGTTTTCTTTGCTTCATAATGGCGGTGTGGGGGTGGTTGAGTGGGGGGAGGGTCGAGGGTTGGTCATAGGAAAGAAATCTACTACAATATGTGGTGGATTGCCTGTGGGAGGGGGGGGAGGGGGGTGAGGGGGGGGGGGGGGGTTGGGTTGTGGTGCGTCAAAGTGGGTGTGGTTCCCCTTTTTTCAGTTTATTATTTTCTTTTTTTTTTCCTCTTGTTTCCTCCTTTTTCCCTCTCTCCTGATCTTCCATTTAACCATTGTTGATGACGATGATTAGAATTTTTTCTTGGAATGTACGTGGTTTGGGGGAGAGAGGTAAGAGACAAGCGGTTTTTGACTTGACTCAGGCCCATCTACCAGCAATAGTATGCCTGCTAGAGACCCATCTTACTGAGGAGACCACTAGAGTGGTCGACAGGGGATGGGCTGTGCATACGTATCATTCTACCCTCTCCAACTACTCGAGAGGTGTTACGGTGTTGATACATAGACTTATTGACTTCGTTTGTGAGGCATCCTCTGTCGACCAACAGGGGAGATTTATTTTTTTATATTGCAGGTTAGGGGGAGAGTTATGTATTTTGGCCTTTGTCTATATCCCTCCGCCATTTTCTCTTCTGGTTCTTAATTCTCTTCTATTATTCATGGATAAATGGCCAGAATGTCCAACATTGATTATTGGTGATTTTAACTGTGTCATCGATCCTCTATGTGACAGGGTCTCTATGAGTGCTAGGAGTGACAGCCCGGTCCAGGGGTCTCCCCTCGCACGGTTTTGTCTGGAGGCTGGATTTGAGGATGCTTGGGAGTCTCTGGGACAGGGGAAAAGGGTTTTTTCATGCTTTAGTAAAGCAGGCAAATCATTGTCCAGAATAGACCTAGTACTGATAAATAGCAAATATGTGAAACTGATAAAACAAATGAAATATGAAACAAGGTCAATATCTGATCACTCCCCGTTAGTACTTGAATTATGCTTCTCTCAGGAAAGATATACACCAAAACCTCCCTTTAGACTAAACCCTTACTGGTTATCAGTTATAAAGACACATGAAATAATTCGAAATGAAATAGGCCGATTCTGGGATATTAATTACGGCTCAGCAAAAATTCAAGTGGTATGGGATACCTTTAAGGCGTACATGAGGGGATTGATGGTTAGTAATATCACGAATCTTAGAAGGGAATATGGAAAAAAACAGAGAAATCTAGAAAAACATGTAATCTCAGCGACAGAATCCTTCCATATAAATAAGACGGAGAATAATAGGGAAAATATGCAAAAAGCCACACAAATATATGCTAATTTTTTACTGGATAAAGCTCAACAGAATCTCTTCTTTAAAGGGCAAAAATATTTTACAGAGTCTGGGCGACCCGGTAAGCTCCTCTCCAGAGTAATCTCCAATCAACAACCTAAAAAACATATAGACAAGGTTCGAGTGAGGGATGGTAGAATAGTTACTGGACAGGGTCCGGTGGAGAAGGCCTTTTTTGATTATTTTCTTGATCTGTATAAGGCTGATTCTAATATTACAGATGATAAGATAGATTTCTATCTAGATAGGATCAACTTTTCAACTATCACTGAGATGCAAAAGAAAGCATTAGAATTGGAGGTCTCAATTCAGGAACTTGAAGGAGCTATTAAATTAGGTTCAGCTAATTCTACTCCTGGTTCAGACGGGCTTCCATATGAATTTTATAGTAAATATGGGGACTGTATTTTTCCTAGATTATTGGAGGTCTTTGCTGAATCAATGGAGGATGGGAGGTTGCCAGATTCAATGATGGAGGCTACAGTGATACTAATTCCAAAAAAAGGCAAGGACCCTCTAGATTTAGAATCTTATAGACCAATTTCACTGCTTAATGCAGATGTAAAGTTTTTGGCGAGGGTCCTTGCTACAAGGCTCTCTGGGGTCATCTCCTCCATAGTCCATCCCGATCAGAGCGGTTTTATTAAAAATAAGGGTACACATCATAATATACATCGGCTCTTTTCTAATATCCAGGCCCCTGGGGGGACCGCCCGCTCCATCCTGTCATTGGATGCCTCTAAGGCCTTTGACAGGGTGGAGTGGCGTTTCCTCTGGAAGGTTCTTGTTAGGATGGGCTTTGGAGAGAGGTTTATACGTACTCTTAGGTTATTGTATGGATCTCCAAGGGCTAAATTGAGTCTTAATGGAATTTTGAGTAGTAGTATCGAGTTAAACAGAGGCACCCGTCAGGGCTGCCCATTATCTCCCTTATTATTTGATATATATATCGAACCCCTTGCGATGGCCATCAGGCAGGACGATCAGGTTAAAGGATTTGGTACGCTAGGAACACAAGATCGCATCTCATTATATGCAGATGATGTTCTGTTTTTTATAGATCATACGGAAACCACTCTCCCTAGGATTATTCAAATGGTTAAATTATTTGGTGAGGTGTCTGGTCTTCTTATAAACTGGGCCAAGACCAGTCTGCTCCCAATAGACCCCCTGCCACAGAAAGAGGCTCCTGTTACACAGTTGGATATTGTTGATACTTTTCAATATTTGGGTTTGACTATATCGTCTCGGGTTGAAAACTTTGTAGAACTTAATTTGATCCCCATAATGGTAAAGATCAGAGCTAAAATAGGAATCTGGCTGAGACTTCCCCTATCTAGAGCTGATCGAGTTTCACTAGTTAAAATGGTGATACTACCACAATTTCTTTATGTGCTCAGGAATACACCTATTTGGATACAAGACAAACATTTTAAACTTATGGAGAGACTAATTAATGATTTAATATGGGGAAGAAAGCGAGTTCGAATTAAGTTGGAGTATTTGTATAAATCAGTGGAGTGCGGGGGTTTAAATCTCCCCTACTTTAAGGGGTACTTTATTGCAGCCCAGCTATTGAGATGCTATGAATCAGAGCATAGCGCACTACTGGGGAAGTTGGTAACTAGTCACGCCCACAATAACATTTTTTCCTTGTTGGAATCTGGCCTATTGAAGAGTTATGAGCAAGGCTATAGAGAGACTATAAAACTACTCCTTAAGGTGTGGGCTATAACTAGGACATGGTTGAAGGTTAAGGGTTCACTCACATTTACGCCTCTTTGGCATAATTTGCATTTACAAAGGCTGGATGAAATTGCAGCTGACACATTTTGGCAGAAGAATAAAATTTTATATATTTCACAGGTAGTTAAAGATAGAGAAATTAAACCCTATATAGAAATGACACAAAATATAAAAAATCTTTCATGGTTTAGGTATTTCCAATTGCGTTCTGTATTATCTAGTTTGGATGATAAGCGGATGTTGGATATAGATAATTTATCCTTTCTGAATGATTGGGTAGGGGGTACATTTTCTAGAATAAAAATTTCAAATATATATAAGTTATTACTTAAGGTACGGTTTAGTGACATACACTCACCAGGACAAAAAGCGTGGGAGGTGGATTGTCCGAATGTACAAATAGAAGGGTGGGAGAATATTTTTGGGAATCTATCTTCACTATCTCAGAACTTTAACCATGTCCTGATACAATTTTATATCTGCCACAGATTATATATTACTCCATTGTGGATGAATAAATGCGGGCTAAGAGACACGTCCAACTGTCCCAAATGTGATACTGTAGGAGCAGACTTTCTCCATATGATATGGACCTGTCCAGAACTTATAAACTACTGGAATGGTATCAATAACTGTATTATGTGTAAACTAAAAATTCGAATTCCTTTTGAACCACAAGTATTTGTTCTCAATGATCTCTACAAATTAAAAAATCATAACCATCAAAAGATTCTCCTGAGTAGAGTACTGATGTTGGCTAGAGTTTTGATCAGCCGTACCTGGTTTGCCCGATCCACTCCAGACATAAACACATGGATAAATTTAATTGATAAGGTAAAGAACTACGAAAAATTTTTATATAGACGGAGGGAAAATGAATACCAATGGAGTAGGATATGGGGTGGTTGGAGGTCTGGTTAGTTGAGATCAAGTTGTTTCATATATAGGGGTCCTACTTTGACGCACCACAAACTGGGAGGGAGGGAGGGGAGGGTTTTCTAAATACCATGAAAAGATGAGTGGAATATATTTATATATAATTACTCGGGTCACTAAGAATTGAGAGATTGTAAAAACTTTTTTATTGCAAATGTTTTGTAGTTTTCCCAATAAACAAATTAAAAAAAAAAAAAAAAAAAAAAAAAAAAGTGGGTGGATTTATTAACATTAAATATTAAAAGTTATGTTTTTTTCGTGCCTACTGTGATCTAATTGAGTATACTGCAGGAATTGACAAGTATAACATATGCATATCTTCAAAGAGGTTGATAGTGATTTGTTTGGATGTAAATACCCTCAAATTAAAGCTGACAGTCTGAAGTTAAAGCACATCTCGTTCGTTTCATTTTAAATCCATTGTGGGGGTGTATAGAGCCCAATTTTTTTTTTTATAATTGTGTCGATGTCCCAATATTTATGGACCTGACTGTATACTACATTATCTTTACTCAGAGAGTTATCACTGTGTTATCTGTGGTGTTACATAGGGCTGCAGGAAGATATCTACTACATTATCTTTACCCTATGAGTTATCACTGTGTCATCTGTGGTGTTACATAGGACTGCAGTTGAGATCTACTACATTATCTTTACTCAGAGAAATATCAATGTGTTTTCTGTGGTTTTACATATGACTGCAGGGGATATCTACTAAAGTATCTGTAGTTAGAGAGTTATCACTGTGTTATCTATGGTGTTACATAGGACTGCAGACAAGGCTTTTATAACATATCCACAGAAGTCAGATATCCACAGATAGATGCAGGTCCCACAACAGCTCCTATTCTCACATAGACGTAAATGGATAGAGCCATACGTGAGTACCACATCTCCATGCACTACAGTAGGTAAATGAAGATCTGTTCTCGAGATAACATCCATGTCTATCAGACTTTTAGGGCATATTCACAGAGCTGGGAATACCCGTGTAAATAATGATCACATGGTATTGCAAGTTTGACCCCTGCTTGCTACATGGGAATATATCTATAACAGATTGCCCACCTTGCTTGAGTGACCTCTTTGTGCCCCCTACACAGTAACAGTGGAACTTTGGTCTCATCCTCATAGTAATGGAGCACTCATACATCTCTATATAGTGATAGTGATCTCTTAGTGCTCCCACAAAGTTAAAGTGCCCCCCACACACTTAGAGTATAAAATTAGTGTCCCTAAAAAAATAACAAAAAGGAACCCTCACCTAACCCTGTTCCACTGATGAACAGTGTAGTTCAGGTTACAGGTCTTTAGCTTCACAACACAGGTGATCCCGATGAAGTCATTGCACCAGACCACCTGTGTTAGCTTCCCAGGGACAAAACAGTAAGCTAAGATGGTATTTATTCAGCTGACCTGGGGTACTTCAAAGCTAGAGTATAAGACGGACTACTCTGTCTTTTCTTACCTTTTTAGCATGTATTACAAATATTACAAAGCCCACTTCATTACTTGGCCTAACTACTGTACTGTTCTGTTCAAATGATGGAAATCAGTTCTTGATGCTCACTATGTCACTACAAATGAAGTGATCTGCTTATCACACAGACTAAAGCATCAAGTTACATCTCTTGAATGATAACCATGTTATTCAGAGGGAAAGGTGCATAATGACATACTTTGTTTCAAGAAGCTTCACAGTTCATCAGGAAAATAACATCTGCACCATTTATTATGGGCAAATTCCATATTTTTAAGGATTAGTTGTCGACTGAAACTGCAGAAGGAAGCAGACATTTATAGTATACTTCCAAATAATAAAAATATTGCTCCGTAAATATAAAAAAAATCCTGGAAATAAACATTCATGTAATTAGAGATGAGCTGTAAAGCCTGGCAATGCCATATGTACAGGTGTAACCTTCCTTACCTTTCTCCTTAGCTTGACATATACTGAATGAGCAAGAGGTGACCAGCTTTGAAAGAAAATAATAGTTTTGTGACAGTCTGTTGGGAGTTGTTTACACTATATTTGGGTCATTTATCAAACTGGTGTAAAGTAGAACTGGCTTAGTTTCCCACAACCAATCAGATCCCACCTTTCATTTTTCTACAGCTCCTTTGGAAAATGAAATGTGAAATCTGATTGGTTGCTATTGGTTTGATAAATAACCCCCTATGTTTCTATATGTGCCCACCAAGTGGTTGAAATATAAACATTTGTCTATTTAGAGTTATGCTAGCATATCATCATATATTGAATTTGTATCCCAAGAAATTGTAGTCCTTAAAACAATTACTTTGAGTAAAAAGATATGAAAAAATGAAATTATCCTGACTGGACATAGTATAATCAATGCAAGCTTCATAGTGAATCAGGATCATATTTGAGAATTATTGAACTTAGTTAGTCATGTCTAATCTCACATCATGTACAATACCCTTTTTGTAGCCTTTCTTAAGTACAGAGAGATACTAAAAACAGTATAAAAACAATGAAGAAAAAAAAAAATCCAGGGAGGTGAATAAAAAAAAAACCATATAGCTCTACAAAATAGTGCCAGCTGTGGAGTAAATCATTTTATTTCCTGAAAATATTATGGATTGCATAAATACAAAATTTTATAATTTTGTAATTGCTACTCTTAGATTGTGTTCAATAGTTCTCTGTCCAGAAACACTAACTGGATGACGATGACCCAAATTGTTCCATCCAATCCTCCATCAATAGTAATGAGCTTAGCCACACTGGTCAAAGAAATGTTACAAGCATGCTGGTTTAGAACAACGTGATCGGTTCAGATGTCAGTTTCCCTTTTTTCCTCTCACAGTAAGGCGTTGTGCATCAGTTCCATGCATTGTGGACCATAATTTGTGGTCCCCAATGCACGGGCCACGTCCGTGCGGTGGCCGAGGTGGATCGAGACCCATTCAACTTGAATGGGTCCGTGATCTACCAGTTCTTTTTTTTTGCGATGTGGAGGCACGTTTTTTTGCGATGTGGAGGCTCAGACAGAAATTCCACGGAAGCACTGAGTAGTGCTTCCGTTGGCTCCCAACCCGTGCTTCCGTTCCGCATCTCCATGATTGCGGACCCATTAAAGTGCACGGATGCGGAGTGGACACAGGCCGGTGCCCATGTATTGCGGACTCGCCGTATGGGGGCCGCAATATGGCCACGGGCACACAACGTTTGTGTGCAAGAGGCCTAAGGATGTACAGCTGGGAACTTTGAGAGAATCTGAATTGTCCATACAGTTTCACAGAAATCACTTCACAGCCTGTATAGCTGCGGTATCTCAGCAGAACCGCAAACTAATGCTGCACAACACAAATGCACTATATAGAAAGTATATTATAGGTATATCACACCCCTGCCTCAATCAGTTTTTTGGGAGGCAACTTGTATATCACACCAGTTGCAATTAGTTGATCCAATAGCGTTTGTCTCTCTGTATAGCTGCGGTATCTCAGCAGAACCGCACACAAATGCTGCACAATACAAATGCACTATATAGAAAGTATTTTATAGGTATATTACACACCTGCCTCAATCAGTTTTTTTGGAGGGCAACTGGTATATCACACCAGTTGCAATTAATTAGCGTTTGTCCCTCTGTATTTCTGCAGTATCGCAGCAGAACCGCACACAACTGCTGCACAATACAAATACACTATAATATACTTTCTATGTTAGTATATTATAAGTATATCACACTCCTCAGTGTGTCACACCTATCGATAGCACACCTATACCAGTCCTTAAAAGGATTAAAAGGACTTTTGTGGCCGTATTAGCTAGCGTTTGACGTATCTAACAGTCTGTCCCTGCCCCACACAGCAACCTCTCCCTACACTGGCAAAAGAATGAATGTAAAATGGCGGCCAGATCAGGTTTATTTATAGGGTAGGGGGTATGTCCATGTGCTGAAATGTCTCAATTGGCTGTCCTGTACCACCTGATGGATGTGTCATGGGTCAAAGTTCTTCACAATGCAAAAGAATATGGCGTCGGCGGACATCGCCATATGTTCGCCTGTTCGGCGAGCCGCAAACGAGCAAAGTTCGTGGCGAAACGACCGCCGGGCGAACTCCAAGGCCATCTCTACTCACAAGTCAACACTTACTATTTTGAATTTCTTGTGTTTATTACTGTAATGAAAGTATTTGACAACAGTTGCTGAAATGTTAAGCACTTCTCTGTTGGAAAATTCAAGTTTAATTTGTATTTACTGTTTATGGTTTAAGATCAAAATTCTGGTTACTGAATCTTTGTGTGAACATGTTTAACAGTAGTTATTTTTGCCAACCAAATGTTTTAAATGTTGTAAGAAGGTTTACTCCGCTGATCATTGGGTATCCTACTGCTGAGACCTCTAGCAATGAGCTATAATTCCAAAAAAAAACAGCAGCAGGTCGACATTTTACCTAAAAAACGACCAAAGGGGAAATTAAACACCAGATGGTGCCGATCTACATGGATGACTTTACCCCCAAAGGAAGAGATGCTCTCTATATCCATTCTCTGGAAACATTGCTATTTTTTGTGTAACTTTAATAGGTAAAAGTTTTGCTAATTGAAAGCAAACCTACTCGATTTTACTTCTGTATTTTAAGACGCATGTAAAAAAACATTATGAATTAGTACCTATTTGGCTAAATCTAGATTCTGTCTTAATTTGTGCTAATAAACCTGGAATACATACTTGGCACCATATTTAATATCTGTTTTAGACACTTGTGCCTCACTCAAGAAGGGAATGTGGCTTAGCTGGAAAATGGGAATGACTTAACATGCTGCAGAAATCGTGCTAAAAATTTCTGGTTAGGGTGCATTTACATGACTGTATAAATGGGTCCTCATCCAATGCAATTTTCCGGAGCCAGTGCGGACCCATTCATTTCTCCACATTTGTTGTTCCGTTCTGCGGCCCCGCAAAAATATAGAGCATGTCCTATTCTTAAATGTCTAAAGATGCACCAAAGTTATCATCCATTTTACATACAAAAGCAGTGCATATGTACATTTTGCAATATTTTCCTATATACTTTAATGGCTATGGACACCTTTTGGGATATTTTTTTATTATTGCATTCAAATTATCCTGGGTTAAAATAACTTTTCTAGTTGGTCCTTTATTAAAATTGTCCTTTAGTTTTTCCACTAAAGCCTTCAGTCCTCATTCTGCCTCTCACCGCAATACATCAAAAAGCTGGTCTGAAAACTCCACCTTAGGTCCTTTCCTCTAGTTCCCTGAAAGTACTTACTTAAAGGTTATACTGTAAATACTCTTTTAGGCTTTTTGATAGTTATTATTGCATTCTACTTATCCTGAGATAAAAAAAAAAAACTTTTCTGAATTGGTCCTTATTAAATAATAAAAAATCAACAGATTGCCTACTGCAGACTTCTGCCTCTCCAGACTGTTCTTTCTGCTGCTTCTTGAAATCCATCAGAGAGCTAACCTGATATCTCGATCTGTGGTCCTTATCTTCAGTTCCTTGAGGACTCTTAGACACTCATTTCAGCTGAGACTTATCAGCTTGATTATAATGTAGCTTGAAGGCAAGGCCACTAAAGATTGATTTAATGTCCTCTGTCTAAGGGCTCGTTCACATGACCGTTGGTGTCCCATTCCCATATTGTGGACCGCATTTGCGGATCTGCAATACACGGGCACCGTTCCGTTGTCATTCCGCATCACGGATGCAGACCAATTCATTTCAATGGGTTCGCAAATCCGGAGATGCGGAACGGTGCAGAACGGAACACTTGGGGTTCCGTGCCTCAGCGCCGCAAAAAAATAGAACATGCTCTATCTTTTTGCAGAATGGAGGGTTCGCGGACCCATTTAAGTGAATGGGTCTGCGATCGACATGCGCCTGCCCCACGGATGGTGCCCGTGCATTGCGGTCCGCAACTTTCAGGTCAGGGTAGATTTGGATTAATGTATAAGGGTGCATTGACACGACTGTATGCATTCATCTGAAAAATGTGGTGCCGCAAAAAATACGTATGACGTCCATGTTGCATCCATTTTTTGCGGATCCACTGTAACAATGGCTAGCCTTGTTTGCAAAACGGACAAAAATAGGAAATGTTCTATCTTTTTTTTGCGGGGCTGCAGAACAGACATATGGATGCCAACAGAACACGGTGTGCTTTCCGCATTTATTTTGCGGACCTATTGAAATGAATGGGTCCGCATCCTATCCCTTAAAAATGTGAAACAGATGTGGACGAAAAATATTGTCATGTGAATGGGGCCTTAATTATAGCCAAAGAGTAAGTATTTTACATGGTAATAAAATATAATAACCATGAAAGGCCCATTTCTTAAAAAGAACCTGTTGTCAAATAAACCCTCCATTGGCCACCATTGTAATGCTATGCATAATGGTAATTGCTTTATGTGTGCTCTGAAATGTTCTTTAGAATATAAATATTAAAGTCACAAATTTTACCTGTAGTCCTGGAAAAATGTAGCCCTAGCATTACAGGTCAGTGTGAGTCACGCAGTGAAGGGAGATGTACTGGACTTTGCTTCATCTGTACATTGTGAATGTGCTGAATGCCGCTGGTGCTCCAGTAACTTTTAATCCCAAGACTGCATGACTATTCATGAGATCAGAACCACCCCAATATTCACAAGTAGTACTCACTATCTTACACAGCTGTAGACTGTTATTTTGACTAGCTTAACGTGTTACCGCAACAAAAAAAGTGACAGTAATACAACAAATCACAGTAAAGTGACCATCCTGGCCAAGCTGGCACGAAAATGATGCTGGCTACTTCTGTAGTTTTATCTATCCCTTTGTGGTCCAAGGCCCATTTCAGAGAGTCCCATCTTTTACCATCCTACAGTATATAACACTGTGGTGGTAGTTTAGATACAGCATATTTTATAACATGACTTCTTCAATAATACATTCTAACTCTAGCTGTTTTTTTTAGTAGAACAAAATATGTACTATGGCTAAACCTGAGTAGGTTACAATGAGGACAATACGTGAATGGCTAAAAGTGCATAGAACAACTGATTGTTCTTACTGTCAATGTCACAGAACTGCAGCAGATAATAATACAATATTATCATGTATAAAGCAGGATATAGTTGACTAGGTAAAAGCATAATGGTGTTTTTGGATGCCTGGAATTTGCTACATGCCAGGTATAGAGGACTACTTTGCGATACAAATAAAAATCATAATACAGACTGTAACAAGTAAAAAAATAGTGAATGTATTCTTTTTCAGTAGATTGAAGGTCAGACTAGGAAGCTAACAATGTTTTAACCACGTAAGCCTTGTGTGCTGCTTTTTTAAATCATGTTTTCTCTTTTTGAACATGAGAACAAAAGCATATGTGAATGATATTATTATTGATAAGTTGTCTTTGTTTCTTATTTTATTGACCTTTCATGCACTAGTGAGTAGAGATGGCCTTGCGGTTCGCCTGGCGGTCGTTTTGCGGCGAACATTGCTCGTTCGCGGTTCGCTGAACGGGGGAACATATGGCAATGTCTGCCAGCACCATATTATTTTGCCAGTGTAGGGAAAGGTTGCTGTGTGGAGCAGGGACAGACTGTTAGATACACCAAACTGTTAAAGGACTGGTATAGGTGTGCTATTGACAGTTGTGACTTACTAAGAGGTGTAATATACTTATAATATACTTTCTAACATAGAAAGTATATTATAGTTCATTTGTATTGCACAGCAGCTGTGTGCGGTTCTGCTGCGATACTGCAGCTACAAAGAGTGACAAACGATAATGCAGCAAATCATTTCTACTGGTGTGATATACCAGTTGCCCCCTCAAAAAAGTAATTTAAGCAGGGGTGTTATATACCAATAATATACTTTCGATATAGTGCATTTAGGTAGTGCAGCATTTGTTTGCGGTTTTGCAGCGCTACCGCAGCTACACAGATTGACAAACACTATTGGGACAAATAATTTCTACATTTGTGATATACCAGTTGCCCTTCCAAAAAAGTGATTGAAGCATTGTGTTATATACCAATAATATACTTTCCATATAGTGCATTTGGGTAGTGCAGCATTTGTTTGCGGTTTTGCTGCGTTACCGCAGCTACAGATAGTGACAAACGCTATTGGAACAAATAATTTCTACTGGTGTGATATACTAGTTGCCCCCCCCCAAAAAAAAAAAAAAAAGTGATTGAAGCATTGGTGTTATATTCCAATAATATACTTTCTATAAAGTGCATTTGGGTAGTGCAGCATTTGTTTGCGGTTTTGCTGCATTACGGCAGCTGCAGATAGTGACAAATGTTATTGGAACAAATAATTTCTATTGGTGTGATATGCCAGTTGCGCCACAAAAAAGTGATTGAAGCAGGGGTGTGATATGCCAATAATATACTTTCTATATAGTGCATTTGGGTAGTGCAGCATTTGTTTGTGGTTTTTCTGCATTACCGCAGCTACACAAAATGACAAACGCTATTGGAACAAATAATTTTTACTAGTGTGATATACTAGTTGCCCTCCAAAAAATGAGATTAAAGCATGGGTGTTATATAATAATAATATAATTTCTATATAGTGCATTTAGGTAGTGCAGCATTTATTTGCGGTTTTGCTGCGTTACCGCAGCTACACAGAGTGGCAAGCGCTATTGGAACAAATACAAACCGGATTCCCAAAAAGTTGGGACACTAAACAAATTGTGAATAAAAACCGAAAGCAATGATGTGGAGATGGCAAATGTCAATATTTTATTTGTAATAGAACATAGATGACAGATCAAACGTTTAATCCGAGTAAATGTATAATTTTAAAGGAAAAATACGTTGATTCAAATTTTCACGGTGTCAACAAATCCCCAAAAAGTTGGGACAAGTAGCAATAAGAGGCTGGAAAAAGTAAATTTGAGCATAACGAAGAGCTGGAAGACCAATTAACACTAATTAGGTCAATTGGCAACATGATTGGGTATAAAAAAGAGCTTCTCAGAGTGGCAGTGTCTCTCAGAAGCCAAGATGGGTAGAGGATCACCAATTCCCACAATGTTGCGCAGAAAGATAGTGGAGCAATATCAGAAAGGTGTTACCCAGCAAAAAATTCAAAAATCTATCATCATCAACTGTGCATAACATCATCCGAAGATTCCGAGAATCTGGAACAATCTCTGTGCATAAGGGTCAAGGCCATAAAACCATACTGGATGCCCGTGATCTCCGGGCCCTTAAACGACACTGCACCACAAACAGGAATGCTACTATAAAGGAAATCACAGAATGGGATCAGGAATACTTCCAGAAACCATTGTCAGTGAACACAATCCACCGTGCCATCCGCCGTTGCCAGCTGAAACTGTACAGTGCAAAGAAGAAGCCATTTCTAAGCAAGATCCACAAGCTCAGGCGTTTTCACTGGGCCAGGGATCATTTAAAATGGAGTGTGGCAAAATGGAAGACTGTTCTGTGGTCAGACGAGTCACGATTCGAAGTTCTTTTTGGAAATCTGGGACGCCATGTCATCCGGACCAAAGAGGACAAGGACAACCCAAGTTGTTATCAACGCTCAGTTCAGAAGCCTGCATCTCTGATGGTATGGGGTTGCATGAGTGTGTGTGGCATGGGCAGCTTGCATGTCTGGAAAGGCACCATCAATGCAGAAAAATATATTCAGGTTCTAGAACAACATATGCTCCCATCCAGACGTCATCTCTTTCAGGGAAGACCCTGCATTTTTCAACAAGATAATGCCAGACCACATTCTGCATCAATCACAACATCATGGCTGCGTAGGAGAAGGATCTGGGTACTGAAATGGCCAGTCTGCAGTCCAGATCTTTCACCTATAGAGAACATTTGGCGCATCATAAAGAGGAAGGTGCAACAAAGAAGGCCCAAGACGATTGAACAGCTAGAGGCCTGTATTAGACAAGAATGGGAGAGCATTCCTATTTCTAAACTTGAGAAACTGGTCTCCTCGGTCCCCAGACGTTTGTTGAGTGTTGTAAGAAGAAGGGGAGATGCCACACAGTGGTGAAAATGGCCTTGTCCCAACTTTTTGGGGATTTGTTGACACCATGAAATTCTGATTCAACATATTTTTCCCTTAAAATGGTACATTTTTTCAGTTTAAACTTTTGTTCCGTGATTTATGTTCTATTCTGAATAAAATATTAGAAGTTGGCACCTCCACATCATTGCATTCAGTTTTTATTCACGATTTGTATAGTGTCCCAACTTTTTGGGAATCCGATTTGTAATTTCAACTGGTGCAATATATCATTTGCCCCCCCCAAAAAACTGATTGAAGCAGGGGTGTTATATACCAATAATATACTTTCTATATAGTGCATTTGGGTAGTGCAGCATTTGTCTGCAGTTTTGCTGCGTTCCCGCAGCTACACAGATTGACAAACGCTATTGGAACAAATAATTTCTACTGGTGTGATATACTAGTTGCCCCCCCCCCCCAAAAAAAAGTGATTGAAGCATTGGTGTTATATGCCTATAATATACTTTCTATATAGTGCATTTGGGTAGTGCAGCATTTATTTGCTGTTTTGCTGCATCGCCGCAGCTACAGATAGTGACAAACGCTATTGGAACAAATCATTTCTACTGGTGTTATATACTAGTTGCCCCCCCAAAAGTGATTAAAGCATCGGTGTTATATATCTATAATATGCTTTCTATATAGTGCAGTTAGGTAGTGCAGCATTTGTTTGCGGTTTTACTGTGTTACCACAGCTACATAGAGTGACAAACGCTATTGGAACAAATAATTTCTGCTGGTGTGATATACCAGTTGCCCCCCCCAAAAAAGTGATTGAAGCATTGGTGTTATATGCCTATAATATACTTTCTATATAGTGCATTTGGGTAGTGCAGCATTTATTTGCTGTTTTGCTGCATCGCCGCAGCTACAGATAGTGACAAACGCTATTGGAACAAATCATTTCTACTGGTGTTATATACTAGTTGCCCCCCCAAAAGTGATTAAAGCATCGGTGTTATATATCTATAATATGCTTTCTATATAGTGCAGTTAGGTAGTGCAGCATTTGTTTGCGGTTTTACTGTGTTACCACAGCTACATAGAGTGACAAACGCTATTGGAACAAATAATTTCTGCTGGTGTGATATACCAGTTGCCCCCCATTTTTTTTTTATTGAGGCAGGAGTGTTATATACCAATAATATACTTTTTTATATAGTGCATTTGAGTAGTGCAGCCTTTGTTTGCGGTTTTGCTGTGTTACCGCAGCTACCCACAGTGACAAACGCTATTGGAACAAATAATTTCAGCTAATGTAATATCCTAGTTGCCCCCCAAAAAAATGATTAAAGCAGGTGTGTTATATACCCCAAAAATACTTTCTATATAATGCATTTGAGTAGTGCAGCATTTGTTTGCGGTTTTCCTGCGTTACCGCAGCTACACACAGTGACAAACGCTATTGGAACAAATAATTTCTACTGGTGTGATATACCAGTTGCCCCCCTTAAAAAGTGATTTAAGCATTGATGTTATATACAAATAATATACAATCTATGTAGTGCATTTGGGTAGTCCAGCATTTGTTTGCGGTTTTGCTGCGTTACCTCAGCTACAGATAGTAACAAACGCTATTGGAACAAATAATTTCTACTGTTGTGATATACCAGTTGCCCCCCCCCCCCCCCAAAAAAAAGTGATTGAGGCAGGGGTGTTATATACCAATAATATATTTTCTATATAGTGCATTTGGATAATGCAGCTATTGTTTGTGGTTCTGTCGCGTTACCGCAGCTACACAGAGTGACAAACTGTATTGGAACAAATCATTTCTACTGTTGTGATATACCAGTTTCCCCCCAACAAAAACTGATTAAGGCAGTGGTGTAATATAACTTCCTCATTTACTGCTCTTCTATAGGGACTTTTGTCACAGGGTCATTTTGAAAATGACAGGCAGAGGACGCACCAGCCTTGGTTCAGTGACTCACTCAGCCTTCCGCTTCTGCACCCTCCTCATCCTCTGTATCTGCACCCTCTTCACTCTATAAAGTGTGCACCCCCAAAAACACCACACCACCATATCCCCTCCGCTTGAGTCAGAGGAATTATTTTCCCATCCATTCCAAGACCTTACCAATAGGCAGCCATTCTTGGCACCGGATCAGGAAGAGGAGGTATCAACCCAGCAGTATGAAGACAGTATCCAGATCAGCCAAAGGAGGGTTGTCCCCGCTGTTGCTGCCTACTCCGAGATCTCTAATGTTAGTGGTGGTGAAGGTCACGATGATGACGTGTCGATGGATGTCACGTGGGTGCCCACAAGAGAGGAAGAGAAGGGGAGTGCAGAGGTAGAGATGGAGCAGCAGATAGGGAGGAGGAGAAGCAGGCAGAACACGCAGTGCACAGGAGGCAAAAGTCAGACTGCAAATGTATCTGGAGCGAGCCATTCACCATGCATGATCACATCTTGCGCTCCCAGAACACCGGCACATGGACACCGGCACATGGCTCTGCAGTGTGGGCCTTTTTTAACGTGTCAGCTGCTGATAATAGTGTTGCCATCTGCAGCCTGTGCTGTTAACGCATAAGTCGCAGTAAACCCAACACTCACCTAGGGATGACCGCCTTAAGAAGGCACCTGGCCTCCCATCACCAAAGCCCAATGGGAGCAACGCCGTTAGAACCCAAAAAGCCACACTCACATCCTGGCTCGTCTCCTTTCCCTTTCTCATTTCTCTCAGAAGGGCATCTCTGAACTATATGGTCATGTTCAGCGGTAAGTTAATATATCTCTGGCACACAGTGTCGGTGCCAAAATACATCTGACCACAAACACATGGTCTAGCAAACACGGGCAAGGAAGGTACATAACTTTTACTGCCCACTGGGTGAACCTTCTGACGGCTGTCAAGCATGTAACACGTGGCACCGTGTGGATTTGGTTTTACTGCCATGGATTGCATGCAGGCCTGTCTCTTCTTCTCCTCCTCCTCCTACTCCATCCTCCGTTTCCTCCTCGGCTGACTTCTCCTTTTCCACTGCTTCCGCTGTGAAGAAATCCCCTTCTCTTTCAATATTTCTTCCTATGCCATTCGGTAGGTGTAACTACCGAACAAAGCCCACCCAGGGTGAACCGGTCACAGAAGACTTCCATGTCTCTTTGAGAACCCCTAAACCGATCTGGGTGAAATTTGAATATGTTGATCAGCCAGATCAGGGCTATCAGAGGGCATATGATTTGTGGGGATACCTCATGCATAAAGGGGTGTTCCAGATATTGAGGAAAACTGTGAATTTTCTGCCTAGAGATAATCAAGTTGTTACTTTATCAGGCTTGATTATTTCCAGGACTAGGGGAGGGCATTGTATGTTTATGCTGGAAGGGTTTTATGTTTCCATTGTACTTGATTGGCTATACTGTGTCCCTCCCTGTGGGATGTCCTCTTGCATGGGGACTTGCATAAAAAGCCTGTGTGTGATAATTAAAGGGTGTTCTATTTGTGCTCTTCTTCTTGACTTCGGCTGATGTTTAGGGATCTACATGCTTTATTAAGGGAATCATCTTATAAAGTTATTGGCATTTCGGATGGAATTCATCTACTTCAACTGCCGAACGGAGCAATATATTCACCAGGCTCTGGCGGTTCGGAAGGAAACTGCCGAATGTGGTTTAAATATACTTGGTTTCCTTACATCCGGCTCTTCCACTGCACCCCCCAAAGCTCCCCAGCTACCAGGTGAAACATTGCCATGCTGTGCTGCGACTGTTGTTCCTGAAAGCTAAGAGCCGCACCGGTCCTGCACTCCTTTCAGCTTTACGGTCACAGGCCGATCAGTGGCTAGCCCCACTCAATTTGACAGTTGGGGAAGTGGTGTGCAACAACAGTGACAATCTGCTGAGCATGCTGAAATGACACACGTGCAGTCCATGGCACACGTCATGAACTTAGTCGTGCAGCGATTGGTTTCCAAATGCCCCGGGGTCCAGGACAACTTGCGGCAGGCCAGGAAATTCTCTGGCCATTTTAGAAGATCTTAAACTGCAATGGCTCGCCTTGCTGATGTTCAGCGGCGACACCACCTGCCCGTCAGATGTCTGATTTGTGACTGCCCGACGCGCTGGAACTCCACCTTGTATATGCTTGATAGGCTGCTCCAGCAAAATCATCTAGTTAGCGACTACCTGTATGAACTCTGCGGCAGGTCAGGTTCTGGGGAGCTTGTTTTTTTTCACTGGGCCTGTGGCTGCTCATGCAAAACGCATGCAGACTTCTGCGGCTATTTGATGAGATCACCAAACTGGTCAGTCGCAGCCAGGGCACCATCAGTGACAACGTACCTTACACCTTCTTTCTGCAGCCTTCATTGTATTGTGTCATTGATAAAGCTGTCAGGGAGCAGGAAGATGAGGAATTCGCAATTCTGGATGAATTCCCAGGGGGGCTACGCCATCTGAGACAAGTCAACAGGAGTATGAAGAGGAGTCAGAGGAGGCTGGTGGCGGGGCGGAGGAGGAACAAGAAGAGCATGCTTTAAACTTTTCTGGGATTCCTGGTGTTGTCTGTGGCTGGTGTAGGAGACCGAGGATGACATTATCCTGGACTATGAACAGGAGCCAGGCCACTCCACCACTTCCAGTTTAGTGCAAATGGTGGCCTTCATGCTCCAGTAATTGAAGAAGGACCCCCGTATAGAAAGCATAAAGGGCAAGGACCAGTACTGGGTGGCAACGTACTTAGACCCCCGGTACAAACACAAAATGGCGGACATGTTACCAGCATCACAAAGGGCTGTCAGAATACAACACTTCCAGGCCAGGTGTTGCCATGTTTTTAATCCAATTTTATATTTCTTATTTTATAGTTCTTTTAAACACATGTATTTGACCTGTATTTGTATTGGCCTTCAGTAAAATTGATATCCATTGACCATCTAATAGACCTCCAGACACATAATCACTTGATCTTTTCTGTACGGTGAAGTCAAAATTTTTGGGGCCTGTAATACACTGGCCTGCTGTAAATTTGATATCTAATGACCCTGTAATCTACCTCCAGCCACATACTTAGTTGTTCTTTTCTGTACGCTGAATGCATATTTTTGGGGACTGTAGTCCACTGGCCTGCTGTAAAATTGATATCCAATGACCGTGTAATCTACCTCCAGCCACATACTTACTTGTTCTTTTCTGTTCAATGAATGCATTATTTTTAGGGCCTGTAGTACACTGGCCTGCTATAAAATTGATATCCAATGACTGTGTAATATACCTCCAGCCACATACTTACTTGTTCTATTCTTTCTGCTGAATGCATAATTTTTGGGGCTGTAGCCCACTGTCCTGCTGTAAAATTGATATCCAATGACCGTGTAATCTACCTCCAGCCACATACTTACTTGTTCTTTTCTGTCCGCTGAATGCATAATATTTGGGGCCTGTAGTCCACTGGCCTGCTGTAAAATTGATATCCAATGACCATGTAATCAACGTCCAACCACACACTTACTTGTTCTTTTCTTTCTGCTGAATGCACAATTTTTGGGGCCTGTAGCCCACTGGCCTGCTGTAAAATTGATATCCAATGACCGTGTAATCTACCTCCAGCCACATACTTTTTATTTTCTGTCCGCTGAATGCATAATATTTGGGGCCTGTAGTCCACTGGCCTGCTGTAAAATTGATATCCAATGACCGTGTAATCTACCTCCAGCCACATACTTACTTGTTCTTTTCTGTACAATGAATGCATCATTTTTAGGACCTGTAGTACACTGGCCTGCTATAAAATTAATATCCAATGACTGTGTAATCTACCTCCAGCCACATACTTACTTGTTCTATTCTTACTGCTGAAGGCATAATTTTTGAGGCTGTAGCCCACTGGCCTGCTGTAAAATTGATATCCAATGACCATGTAATCTACCTTCAGCCACACACTTACTTGTTCTTTTCTGTCTGCTGAATGCATAATTTTTGGGGCCTATAGTCCACTGGCCTGCTCTAAAATTGATATCCAATGACCGTTTAACCTACCTCCAGCCACATACTTGTTCTTTTCTTTCTGCTGAATGCATAATTTTTGGGGCTGCAGCCCACTGGCCTGCTGTAAAATTTATATCCAATAAAGGTGTAATCTACCTCCAGCCACACACTTACTTGTTCTTTTCTGTACGGTGAATGAATAATAATTGTTGGGGCCTCGGAGGAATTCCACACTAGTGACGACCACGTGTTTTTGAATTTCAACTATTATCATTAGTTTTTCTTTAAGAGGGGGGATTTCATTAGCTATGTTTTTAACCCAATTTAATATTTTTAGTTCTTTTAAGCATATGTATTTGACCTATATTTGTACTGGCCTTCACTAAAATTGATATCCATTGACCATCTAATAGACCTCCAGCCACATAATCACTTGATCTTTTCTGTACGGTGAATGCAAAATTTTTTGGGCCTGTAATATACTGGCCTGCTGTAAAATTGATATCCAATGAATGTGTAATCTACCTCCAGCCACACACTAACTTGTCATTTTCTGTACGTTGAATGAATAATAATTGTTGGGGCCTCGGAGGAATTCCACACCAGTGACGACCACGTGTTATTGAATTTCAACCATTATCATTAGGGGTTTTTTCAAGAGGGGGGATATCGTTAGCTATGTTTTTGACCTAATTTTATATTTTTAGTTCTTTTAAACACATGTATTTGACCTTTATTTGCACTGGCCTTCAGTAAAATTGATATTCATTGACCGTGTAATATACCTCCGGCCACATAATAGCTTTATCTTTTCTGTCCGGTGAATGCCTAATGTTTGGGGCCTGTAGTCCAGTGGTCTACTGTAAAATTTTTATCCATTGACCACATAATGTACCTCGAGCCACATAATCAGAATTTCTTTTATATCAGGTGAATACCTAATTGGTAAGACCCATACTCCCGTGGCCTAAAATAAAAATTTCTAGGGACCAACAGTGCACATTTTAGAGAATTTCCCTTTAAGATGCATAAAAATGTCCCCTGATTAGGACACATACTTTTTGTTGGAATTTTTGTCATTGATCCCCCTCTAGTATGTCACTGTCCATGTTGTAGGACTATTTGTGCACCTCTACTAAGTATTTGGTGGCTGCAAATATGAGCTGAAGGTTTTTCAGGTTTGTCTGCTATTAAAGTGAATGGGGCCTGCCGTGAACTTGCAGTTCGCTAACATTTGATCGCGTTCGCCAATGTTTGTCCATCACTGCTAGTGAGTACTGATGCGATCCAATGTCATATGTAAAACAAATCAACATACATAGCACAGTAAAAGAGTTGTAAACTATGGTGCATGATATATTTTTTGCTTAATTTGTTAATTTTTGATCTTCTTGTCACTTTTTTAAAGTGACCAGAAAAGGGGAAGGCTTAGAAGAATGGCCGTGGATTCATACAGCCAGCTGGATTTGCTATAACTTACACCAGAAACAGTTGCAATTCATAGCTGAAGTCTATGCAGGGTCATTACTGGCCCACCAGAATATAAGAGGCCCACACTGTGACAATATTGGACCCCTAGTTAAACAAGACTCTTAATATGGAGTGGGTGGGCCCTCAAAATCATTTTCTTTGGGCTTAGGTCTGATGCTGAGTCTACATGAGCCCCTAGCAGACTATGGGGAATAGACTTTAGTTTCTGGTGCAGAAAAGGGCCTAAGATATGACTAATTTATTAATAGGCATCTGCCTCTTAATAAATTAGGCTCACCTCACACCAGTGCAGGGAGATCAAGACTGGCATATGGGAACACCAGTTTTGATAAACCTCCCCCCATAGTGTCTGAATGGTTGTTCATGCTAGTGTAGTACAGTCTCAGTGTGTTTAGGCCGCAGGAAAGCATTACAAGAAGTTTTAACTTTAGTCATAACATTGGGGGAGATTTTGTAATCTTACAGAATTTTATAACCAGATTTCTTACAGTAGCTCAGGTTGGAGGATAAATTTGGTACATGGCTAAGCTCTGCATTATCTATTAGTTGGCTTACAGTAGTTTGAGACAGAATTTTACATTAGAATTGTGGGACAATTTTGATACAACATATCGCATATTAGTCCATGTCCCTTTTTCAAGAAGCCACAACCATTTTCTATTAGACCACATCCCTTGGTGAAATAGGTGGAAGCTTGCACCAAAAAATGCACCACTTTATGCCAAATTTCACCAGTTTGGACTAAATTGTGCCAAATGTTAGCGCTGTATTTTACAGTATCTAGGTGCAATGACATTAGTAATTGTGGGCCACTGCGTACATAAAAAATCCAATTGATTTGAGATAGGTAGTACTGAATTCTCTAGATATCAGGTCCAATAGGTTAACAATCATGACTGGGTCCAGAAAAATAGCTATCATAAATAAAAATCACAACACAACCTTTTAGTGTAGTGCATGTCACCATAAGAATAAAGAGCAGAATCACATTGCTATTCATATAACAATGACAACCTATTCAATAAATACTGTATATCAAATAATAAAAAATAGTGTCCCAATTCACTCTTAATATAAAAAAAATTCCCTCTAATATAAATTGTATATAAGCTTTTTATACCTATATCTCCAAAAATGCCAACCAAAACTAGGCATTATTTGCCTTGGTTGCAGTTGTCTGGAACTGTTTGCTAAAGTTATGTCTACTGCCCATCAAGAGCCCTAAATCTTTTACAATGGCCTTTTATTCCAGGGTTTTACTATCTAATACATCATTGTACATTTTGTTTCCCTAGCACAGGTGCATAACTATACAGTTATCCACATTGAACATAATTTAGAATTTCCCAGCCAAATTCTGCAAATCCCTCTGTAATATTATATTATGTTCCTCTACAACTCTACTCTCAGAAATCTTTAAAATGTCATTGATAAATACACTGCCTGTCCAAAAATAAAAAAATTGCCACCTGGATTTAACTAAGCAAATAGTTATGAGCCTCCTATTGGATAATTACTGCATGGGCGATTATCTTTCAGCTGGCAATGAGTTATTTAACCCCAACTGGTGCAATAAGTTGCTTCTCATTTATTAAACAACCATGTCGAAAGACATATCTCGCGGTCATGGAAAAGATGTTAGTCTGTTTGAGAAGGATCAAATCATTGGCATGCATCAAGCAGAGAAAACATCTAAGGAGATTGCAGAAACTACTAAAATTGGGTTAAGAACTACCCAAAGCATTATTAAAAACTGGAAGGATAGTGGGGACCCATCGTATTCAAGGAAGAAATGTGGCGGGAAAAAAATCCTGAATGATCGTGATCGGCGGTCACTTAAATGTTTGGTAAAATCAAATCGGAAAAAAACTACAGAACTCAGGGCTATATTTAATAGTGAAAGCAAGAGCATTTCCACACGCACAATGCAAGGGGAACTCAAGGGATTGGGACTGAACAGCTCTGTAGCCATAAGAAAACCACTAATCAGTGAGGCAAACCAGAAAAAAATGCTTCAATTTGCTAGGGAGCATAAAGATTGGACTCTGGAGCAATGGAAGAAGGTCATGTGGTCTGATGAGTCCAGATTTACCCTGTTCCAGAGTGATAAGCGCATCAGGGTAAGAAGAGAGGCAGATGAAGTGATGCACCCATCATGCCTCGTGCCTACTGTACAAGCCTGTGAAGGCAGTGCTATGATCTGGGGTTGCTGCAGTTGGTCAGGTCTAGGTTCAGCAACAGTATGTGCTCCAAGAATGAGGTCAGCTAACTACCTGAACATACTGAATGACCAGGTTTTTCCAACAATGGATGTTTTTCTTCCCTGATGGCACCGCCATATTCCAAGATTACAATGCCAGGATTCAGGGAGCATGAGACATCATTTTCACACATGGATTTGCCACTACAGAGTCCAGACCTTAACCCCATTGAGAATCTTTGGGATATGCTGGAGAAGGCTTTACCATCATCAATGCAAGATCTTGGTGAAAAATTAATGCAACACTGGATGGAAATAAATCTTATGACATTGCAGACACTTATCGAAACATTGCCATAGCGAATGCGGGCCGTAATCAAAGCTAAAGGCATTTTTTTGGCGGCGACTTTTTTTGGGACAGGCCGTGTATATTTAAGGATTTCTGTCATCAGAAAAATCATTATGTAGCTGGCTGACATTAGCGATATGCTAATGTCAGCAGAACATAACTGTATGACTTATATCTCCCTGCCTGCTCCGTTCGCGCTAAATAATTACTTCTATAATATGCAATTGAACCTTGAGGTGCTAGTAAGGCGTTGCTGCAGCACCTAGAGGCTACGTTGTCTCACCGTTTGGCACACCCTTGTAATGGTGATTGACATCCTCGGTGTCCTCCATGCCCCGCAAATCCCGCACCTGTGCCATCCATTTTAGTATTAGGCGCAGGCGCAGTGAGTGAAGGACGCCAGCAGGCGAGCATCCTTCACTCACTGTCACCCTAAACTTGGTGGTTCTGGTGTTACCAAAGTTCTTCTGGAAAGAAAGAGATGCAAATGAGCCCCTTCCTCTAATGCCACCAGATGTAAGGCAGCTGTCCTATAAATCAATGTACAAACCTTTAAAGAGGTTGTCCGGGTTCAGAGCTGAACACGGACATACCCTTATTTTCACCCAGACAGCCCCCCTGAGGCTAGCATCGGAGCATCTCATGCTCCGATGCGCTCCCGTGACCTGCGCTAAATCGCGCAGGACACAGGCTTTTTTCTTTTCAATAACACACTGCCGGGCGGTAACTTCCGCCCTGCAGTGTGTTCGGTGACGTCACCGGCTCTGAGAAGCGGGCTTTAGCTCTGCCCTAGCCGTTTTACTGGCTAGGGCAGAGCTAAATCCCGCCCTTCAGTGCCGGTGACGTCACCAGGGTGCCTGTCAGCCCCATGGAGAGCCCCGGTATGTCAACGGAACTCCTAAAAATGCCTTTGCCCTGCGCAATTTAGCGCAGGGAAAAGGAGAGCATCAGAGCATGTACTGCTCCGATGCTCATGTCAGGGGGGCTGTCGGGGTGAAAATCGAGGGATGTCCGGATTCAGCTCTGAACCCGGACGACCCCTTTAACTAAGCCTTGAAACATGACTCATCTGCAGCACCTCATCTGCAGACAGCTGTTTCGGGGTGATTGCCCGTCATCAGTGCAGAGCAGAGAGTACTGGCTTAACTAGGTGAGAGGCCTAAGCCAGGATTTACGGGGTGTTATCTCTCCTTGGTGACAGTGCCTTAATCAGCGTGAGGAGGCTTATACGGTAGGCCATACATGCTCCTCTGGAATTCTGGGAAGAAATGGATGCAAATGAGCTCTTAAGCTCATTGAAGGATAATTTGAACTCCCTTCACCATCTGCGCAGACCATTAAAGAGACTTCTCCAGGCAATGACTACATTTTCCTACATGGACACCTTTCTCCCTGTGTAGGAAATCTCATAGACCTGTACAGTCTGCAATTTTCCTAAGCATTAAATTAAAGAGAAAGTCATCTCATCTGTTCTAGTTGTAGGATATCTTACTTCCTAATGTTTGTGTATAGTTGTAGGCGCTAAGCTAAATTTTCATATGCAGTTCATTATTAAATGGCTTTTCTGGCACTCACAAAAATTAGCAAATGGAAAAGAATGTTATAAAGTAAGAAAAGCAATTATATTCTGTTCAACTCTCCATCATTCGACCTCCACTGGATTGATGCTCCCTGCAGTCTTCATATCTAGTGCTGCAGCTATGACTTGCCTAAATATCCCATTTGATCATAGCAGCCAATCACATGTAGTATAGTTGGCCAAGTCTTTGCTGCAGTTGCAGAATCAAGGGCCACCAGGAGTATTGGAGAAACAGAACTGAAACGGTGAGGGATTGCCCTGGTTAGTAATGTTTATTTTCTTATTTTAAGAAATTCCCTGCCTTTAGATAGATTTTGAGGTGTCAGAAACGTGTCCTAATAATTTCAGGCTCTATGCACTGTAGTGGGGGCACTGCGGCTGTAACTAAAGTGAAAAGCCCTCACAATTGTTACAGTGCTTACTTGGGCACAAACCTAATGCCTTTGGTAGATATTATATTAGATACTGTAATGTTCTTGAGGATGCTCCTAGCTGCCATGTGTTCTGCAAATCAATGTATCAATTTATTTTACAAAGTAACCCTAATTTAACATTTTGTATTTACCTAGGTGATTTCAACAAGTAAACCGGTTAGATATCGACATGGTGAACAGAAAAACATGACAGCACCAGAAGAAAAGATGAAATATCTGACTGTGGAGAAAGGTACTTTAAGTACAGAAACCCACTGTACCACAAAAATACCTATTTTATGATTCATGTCACCTTTTAACCATAACCTCTATTTATGTAATCTATTTATGTAACCTCTGAAAATCTGAATAATACTGGATAAAATAAGGGTAACATAATAATAATAATAATAATAATAATAATTTGAAAAAACTATAATTTATGAATATGTCTGACATAAACAATTTACCTGAAATTACAATGGAAGAATAATAAGTGCTCTGTATTTTTATGTATTGTTCCATGAGAAATGTTCTTTCCATTAAACAAGCATTAGGCAACCAGGGAAAAATAGACAATTTTGTCTGATTCTCAAATTTAAAACATTAATTTTATAGTTTTTGAAATACTTTAATAACTATTGACATTTCATATTTAACTAAATGCTAGACCTTAAAGTCAAACCTCTAATTTAAAGAAATAAAATATTAGGGACATGTTTGAACATCAGGTCCCTAATACGTTATAGTGTTATTAAAGGGGTATCTCACAAGGAAAATGGTCGACACATTTTTTGGCTGCAGCAGAATTCTTGCATAATAAATTTCCACCAAAATTTGGAGCATTTGTGGAGCAATTTGAAGTATCTCATTTTAGACAAATGCATGGAGAAATTAAGCCAAAAAGAATAATCCACTGTGTCTTATCTGTCGAGTGGGCATGGCTTCACAAGAAATGGATGTGGGTTAGGATGTGCCATTTTACATTTCCATCATCCTCCTACCTTCTGAACACCGCATACTGCCACCCCAATACTGGGCCCTCTGTGCTTCCTGATACTGTATTCCAGAAACAGATAGTCCCCTGAAGATTCTAGCATCACACAGAGAGTGCCTCCTTCAATAAATATTGACACAATATTGACACTTCAAACTAATTGTGTCCAGCAAATCTGACAGTAATAGTGCTGGAAGCATAGGGTCCCTCAAAAACAATTGTGCTCTTTCCCAACAGTAATAGTGCTCCCAAAAGTCCCACCAATAGTAATAATTCTCTTCCATAGTACCATTAGTAGTAATAGTGCCCCTACAGTGCCCCAGTAGTAGTACTCTTCCCCAGTGTGCCCCCGAAGTAATAATGTTGCCGATAGTACCAATGGTAGTAATAATGTTCCCATCAGTCCCCCAGTGGTTATAAAGCGCACCATAATTACCCCAGTAGTAGAATCCATAAAAATTCTTCCTGTAGTAAAGGTGTGCATTATTACTATAAGTAATAATGCACACCTATAGTGCTCCAGTAATAATAAAACCCAACACTGTGCCCTTCAGAAGATCTAAAACTACACAGTGTGCCCCAGTAGTACATATATCCCCAGTAGTAATTATGTTAATGATGATATATGCCCCAGAAGTAATAAAACACCATAATGTTTGCCAGTAGAAAACAAACACCCCCTTATAGTGCCCTAATGGTGCTAATGTCCACTTATACCATGTGCTGGTAGAAAAAATGTCCCTTATAATACAACAGTAGTATAAATGCCCCTTTGTGTGTGCCAGTGGGAAAATAAATTCTCCTTATATTGCCTCTGTAATATACATGTCCCCAATGTCCCCATAGTGCTCACTCAGATACTCACCTGCCTGATGCTTTGATGCAGGACCTTGTGTCTCCTGAAGCCTATCTAAATGAACAACAGGGCAGGTATGCCCAGGGCTCTGTGTCCTGCTGCAATGTTCTGAATGTCTGTCATCAGGATGCAAATCAGTTGAATATTGAGATTCCCTAGCAGCCAGCAATGAAACATTGCTGGCATCTAGGGCAATACCGCATACCGCAGGCTGAGAATTTATGGTCTAGACTAAGGGGATAATGTACTTTATTAATATATGACTTTATGAACTGCCTTTTTTGAGTGTTTGCTTGGCTGGAGAAACGAAATGGCGGGAGAAGCTGAATCTTCAAAAAAGATTAAATCTGCGAGCTGTACTACTAGAGCCAGGGATATGTTTAAAAAGATCTTGCCTCTGCCTATATTGCAGTTTCAGCAGTCTAGTGGGCATAAAGCTGCCTGTATGTTCTCTTTAGTATGTATGTTCTCATATATGCATAAGATTTTTGGGGAATGTACGTACTTAAAATCTCATGTCTCATTGATGGTTCTCAAATCTATGTCGGTGGTGGTGGGGGGGAGCATCTGATGATTTGGACTTTTTTTCTGTTCTGTTCTTTGGTTCACTGAAAGAAGCGGCACATAAGGTGCTTGCAAGATGCTGGTCTCCTTGAAATACATATGCACGCTCACCCGATCTGGTAGGATAATGGCCACCTATAAAATCTATGATAAAATGTATCACTACAGATGTGTAGTCTCTTGTCTTTCTTTAATCCATGTTCTAATTCACTAGGCTGCCCAAAACATGCACACTTTAATGACTTCGGTGAAACTATCTAGCAGCTAATTGGGGAGCTATACATGTATCTGCTTATGTGCTTTAATGTATTTAGGAAATCTGCATATTTTTTCATATGTAATAAACTGCCTTCATAAATTAGTGATTAGCATTCTGCAGCCTAAAGAGTTATATGCTGCAACTTAATTTTATAAGTGAATTTTACAATGCAGTCTACTTCCCATTTAGAAGCTACTAACAATTGTCAATGGCAAACATTTACTAATGTGAGTGCACTTTTTGGAGCAGCACAATTTGGAGGTTTAGTCTGACAATGGGTATTGCTTAATGAGAAAAGGTGTGTCCTAATACAGTATTCAACATTTCATCCCAAAATTGTTCTACAATTCAGGTATAAAATTCAAACTAAGCCAACCAAGAGTAGTTAGGGAAAAGTGTCTAGCAATGAACCAAGTTAATAATAGAGCCTGAGCTATGGTGACATATATGGTGCATGTGTAGATAGTCTATCTAAGGGGGTAATGTATCAATATGCAACTTTTTGCTCTTTTTTTTCAGTACTTGGTTTGAAGTCAGTTTCTGTGATAAATTTACAAAATGTCACATGTAAATTTTACCTATGCATTTTTCAGTCTAAAGTGTAGTCAGATTTATTACAAAGGTTCCATCAGTTTGTACTCCACCAGGGGACTGGAGTAGACGTGACTATTTTTAGACTTTTTGAAAACAGTCTCAGATAAATCTGGCAAAAAATTTAGCTCTGCTCATAAAACACATGTCCTCCGCTTAGTTAATACAAACTGCCAGGCTTGGTGTAGAATAACCTAAAGAAATGAAAAATATGTAATAAATGCTTACTCCACTGACAAAAAGGACAAAATCACAACTTTTTTTTCTGACGGAGCTTGTTACATTTTCTCCTAAATTTACACTATCTATAGGATTAGTAAATTTGCCCCATTGTCAATAATTCATGTAGAACTTTAATTTATTCTAAATTCTAGACATTAATTACAAAACCAAATTACATAATATCAATGACTCATTGTTTATGTATAAGAAATATACACATTTGCAGTAGAATTTTGTGGAAGGGTTTGGTGAGGGAAAAGCAATTAGATAGAAGGACAATTAAATAATAGCCTTGCAATTGTTTGCCAACAATTTTTTAAAGCAGATCAATTCACACTGTGTCCGTATTTGAAGTAAAAACTCAACAGTTTATTTTGATTCAATTGCAAATAATATTTGACAATAAAAGAAAATGATACAATAAACAATACGCAATGACACTGCCATTGCTTTTATTTATTTTCATTGCCTGGAATAATTGTTCCCCAATGGAAAGAAAGGATTTTTAAAGTCTTTTCTCTTCTTTACATGTTGATTTTTCACTGGTGGCATCTTAACACAACATGTACAGCTTAAGGCATGTGTTTATCTCCTGGAGAAAGACTGCATGTCAAATCATATTACTTATAGACAGTGAATCTTAGGTAACATGAGAGTGTCTACCGGATAAAAACCTTCATCTTGACTTTGTTTTGACTTGCAATTATGTTGATTTGTAGACAACTCAGTCCTGTGGGTTTTAAATTAATCTCCATAGTTTTATAATTATTGCATTTCAGTATTTGCACTAAACTACTAAACGGTATGAGGTAATTTGCAACTCTTATCAGCTTCCTAGAGTTTTATCTTTCAATATTAGTACTGCAATAGAAATATGACAGCTGAGCCCCTGCTATATATGCCAGTACATGCCATACACTGATGCTGGCGTATTAACCTCTTGTATTCTGCGGACAACACTGACCACAGCATGCACGGAGATTGCAGAGGGCAGGAGTACCCTCCCCAAACTATTAGGTCCCCGTGGTGGGGTGATGGGACCACGATGGCTTGAATGGTAGCCCGATGCCTTACACAGCCATTGGGGCTGATGTCCTACAGAAGCCTATGAGATTTAGCCAACAGTCTGGGTCTCATAGGCACTCTGTCAGTGTAAAAGCTCACAGGCAATACATTACAATACACAATATAATGTAATGCATTGTAAAGGGGATCAGACTACCAAAGGATGAAGTCCCACAGTGGGATAAAAAAAAAATTAATAAAAAAGTAAACAAAAAGTAAAACAAGAGTGTTTTTCAAAAGTCCCTTTTCCCACATAAAATACATATAAAATTGTAAAAAAAACAAAAACAAAACAAAAACATATTAGGTATTGCCATATCCATAACGACCAGCTCTGTAAAAATATCATATGACCCATCCCTTTTTTTTTTTTGTAAATATTTATTAAAATTTTTCAAGTTATACATAAATATTCAGCATCATCTTATTTATACATTACATATCTTCCCCCTCCCCCCACCCCCGACCTATTAGTTGCTGAGAAAAAAAAAAAGGGAAAGGAAAAACAAAACAGAAAAAGAATAAAAAGTTTTTCTCCTACTCCCCCCTCCCCCTCCTCCCGCACCATCCCCCCACGGACCCGGCCACGCCCCACTAGGCTCAATTTTTATTTAACCAACTCTGCCATAACCTGCCAAATCTGAGTTTTTTCTTAAACCCAACCAGATGGAATTGTTCTCTGATAAGCGACAACCTAGTGAAGTTCTCCCATTCTTTAACTGTGGGAACAGTATTCCCCTCCCAATGTCCAACTACACGCTTCCTAGCTTGGAACAATAGTTGCGTTGCTACCTCTCTATGTTGTGGGGCCTGCACTCCGTCCATCACCCCTAAAACACATGTCTAGGTACTATAAACTGGTGATATTCCTCTATTTTGTCAGTAATCTTTACCCAGTAATCTTGAATTTTTGCACATGTCCATAGTATATGTATATCGTCCACTCCTATCTCTCCACATTTCTGACAGCTAAACACTTTGGTTTTATAGCACTTCATTAACTTCTTAGAGGAGAAGTAGAGACGATACAATATATTAAATTGGGTTAATCTGTAGGAGAAATTCTTCGAGACCCTATTCTTCTCCTGTATAGCCGACTCCCAAAAATCTTCTTGTACGGGATTCAAGGCTCCCTGCCATTTATGCGTCAAATTTTCAACTGCTCTTCTGTTATTTTTACGGTGTGACAAACATTGTTATATTCTTGGGACCAGTTTCTTACCAGATGTTAGCTTAGTTATATTGTCCAGAGGCTGTGGTAAAATAGAAATTTCTGTACCTTTCCCTATCATCTTATACAGTGCGTGTTTTAATTGGAAGTAGAAAAAACTCAGCTCTGTATTTTCCCATTGGTATTTCCTTTTTAACTCTTCATAGGGGATGATATTCCCCTCTTCCCATACCTGGCCTAGTGTATATATTCCATGTTTCCACCAGACCGTCTGTTCAATTGCCTTTAATTCTGTGAGGCTAGTATTGTCCCAAAGTATGGTATCAAAATGAAATCTAGTTTGGGACCATAATTCTTTTGCCGTCTTCCAGTTTTTAGCCATCAACACAATTAAAGGTATGCATTTACAGCCCTGTTGGGACAGAATACCTGTGTCCATGATTTGGAAGATGTTACATTTTTCTAATCTTTTACTTATCCTTGCTATTATTTTCTTATTATAGCTTATAGTCCATGGAAAAAAATAGAGTTCCAAATCTGGTGCAGACAATCCACCTTCCTTCTCATGGGTACATAGTATCTGTGCCTTTATCCTCAGCTTTTTCTCTCGCCATATTAAGTCGGTTAGTAAGCTGGCTATTTTTTTAAAATATTTTTTAGGGATTATCACTGGTGTATTCCACAAAATATAATTCAGGGCAGGTAGTAGGCACATCTTTACCAGAGAGATTCGTCCTGCCATACACAGGTACAGTCTTTTCCATAACTCTATTTTTTTCCTGCATTCCTGAATTTTCAGAATCACGTTCAATCGAAAGTAGTCGTTGTGATCTAGGGTGATCTGATTTCCCAAATATTTGACAGGTTCATTAATCTTCTTAATTTCCAGCATTCCCGGACTAAACTCATTCAAGGGATCAATCGGGATACAAGCTGACTTGGACCAGCTTATACTAAGTCCGGCATATTTACCGTATTGTTTGAATACTTGAAAGATCCTTGTAAGTGATCCGTGTGAACCCACAAATAGCATGATGTCGTCCGCGTATAGAGCGATTTTTTCCTCATATGTACCGTATCTAAACCCCACAATTCGCGGGTCTTGCCTGATCATATCCGCAAGTGGCTCAATAGCTATAGCAAATGGCAGAGGAGAAAGGGGGCATCCCTGCCTAACCCCCTGCCGATTGGTTTGCTACCCGAATGTTCTCCGTTTACTATCACCCTCGCAGAAATTTCAGTATACAATAGCTTTACCCATGCAACAAATTGGTCCCCAAGTCTCACCTTCTTCATCACGTTAAACAGAAAGGGCCATTCTATCGTATCAAAAGCTTTTGAGGCGTCTATAGTTACTATCAGCCGTTCTCCACAATTTGTAGGTTCAAACTGGGTATTCACAAAATATCTCATAATATTCTCTGTAGTAGTTTTCCCTGACATGAACCCCGATTGAGCCTCATGAACAAGCACCGAGATCACACTCCTGAGTCTGGTTGCCAGGATTTTGGCTAGAATTTTATTATCGGTGGTAATCAATGATATAGGACGGTAAGATTCCATTAAGGCTGGGTCCTTACCTGGCTTCAGAACAAGTGTAATTAAGGCCTCTCGCATGGAATCTGGCAGCTTCCCTGTCTGTTTCGAGGTCTCCCACATCCTAAGCAGTTTCAGAATTAGTATTTCTTTATATTGGGCATACACCTAAAACGGGATTCCGTCCATTCCTGGGGTCTTATTCTTTGCTGTCGCTTTTAACATATCCTTCACTTCTAGAGGGGTTAAGGGGTCTTCAAAGGACTTACTTTGATCTAATGTTACCTTCGGGATGATGATTTCATCCAGAAAGTTTTGTATTTGCTCTGAATTTTTATTTATCTTACTACTGTAAATATCGGCAAAGTATTTTTGAAGTAGTTCTATTTTAGTAGTTTGTTCTGTATTTTTAAGTCCCAATTCATCCACTAAACAGTGGATATACTTATTCTTGTTTGTTTGGGTCGCTGCCAGGGCTGCTAGTTTTTTCCCGGGTATATGTGCGTATATATAATTATCCCTTTAATTCAGAGGCCTTATCTATCCAAGCAGTATAATTTTGCTCTGTGGGATTTTCAATATACTTTTTTTCCCTTTTTTCTATCTCGTTTTCCCATTTTTTTATTTTCTCTCTTGCTCCTTTCTTATATATTGCTGTATATTTTATAATAATCCCTCTAATAAAGGCCTTGGCAGTCTTCCATATCATGTTAACCGTCGATGATCCATCATTCATCTAAAACAAACTAAGTTATCTTGCCCGAGATCTTGCTGTGTATATCCAACATATTTATCCATCCCATATTTATATTCATCTTTCTTTTTTTAATTATTTGTGTTCTAATTTTAATATTAATTGGATTGTGATCCGAAATTCCCCATCGCCCATATGTCACCCCTTCTATTTCTAGTGAGCCTTTCTTATTTGTGAAAGCTAAATCAATCCGTGATAGGCTTCTGTGAGTTTTTGAAAAGCACGAGTATTTCCGTGAGTTGGGGTGCATAACCCTCCAAATATCAATCCATCCAATCTCTTTAGTGACATTCTTTAATTTAGATCCCGTACAGGGCCCTTTAATATTCCCTATTCTTCATCTATCTAGGCTTGCATCCATTACATTGATGAGATCTCCCACCACCACTAGTGATTTATCCCCTGCATTAAGTGTAATCTCATAAATTTTTAATAGGACGTCAATTTTAAACGGTGGCGGTAGGTACACACTTGCTATTAACCATGCCCTTCCTTCTAATATACAGTCTATCAGGACATAGCAACCTTCCTGATCTGTAATTACTTTCAGTATTTTTATATCTATATCCCAATGTATTAGTATACTTACTCCTCTAGCGTATGCTGAATATACTGAATGGAAAGCATGTTGCATCCATGGTCTACCCACCCCATCCATTGTCTCACCCATCAAGTGTGTCTCCTGTAGGCAGACAATAGCGGGAAGTGACCTATATATTGCGTCAAAGACTGCAACTCTCTTTATGCCCCTACTCAGCCCCCTGATATTCCATGAAACGATTCTCATAGATTTCTTTTATGTTCTTAATCCTACCCCTCAATCGGGTACCCCCGAGCCCCCGGTGGTGTGGCGGCGCATAGGCAGTGGTACCGGGGGGGGGGGGGGGAGACGAGAGGATGGGGAGGGAAGGACCCCCAAAAAAAGGAAAAGGGAGAGAAAGAGAAAAGGCTATTTTTGGTTACTTTACCTCACAAAGAATGTAATATCGAGCGATAAAAAAATCATATGTACCCCAAAATATTAGCAATAAAACTATCCCCTTATCACATTTATTTCAAAATGGGATCACTTTTTGGGGAGTTTGCACTGTAGGGATGCATCAGGGGATCTTCTAATGTGACATGGCAATTTAAAATTATTGCAGTGAAATCTGCTTTCCAAAATCCATATATTGCTCCTTCTCTTCCGTGTCCTGCTGTGTGCCCATACTGCAGTTTACAACCACATATAGGGTGTTTTGGTAAACTGCAGAATCAGAGTAATAAATATTGAGTTATGTTTGGCTCTTAACCATTGCCGTGTTACAGGATAGAATGGATTAAAATAGAAAAGCTTCCAAATAAAGTGAAATGTAAAAATGTCATCTCCATTTTCCTTTAATTCTTGTGGAACAGCTAAAAGGTTAACAAAGTTTGTAAAAATCAGTTTTTAATAACTGGACTCCCATATTGTTGAATGGATTAGGCAGTGGCTGAGGGACAGGCAACAGAGGGTTGTAGTCAATGGAGTATATTCAGACCAAGGTCTTGTTACCAGTGAGGTACCTCAGGGATCTGTTCTGAGACCCATATTGTTTAATATCTTTATCAGCAAAATTGCAGAAGGCCTCAATGGTAAGGTGTGTCTTTTTGCTGATGACACAAAGATTTGTAACAGGGTTAATGTTCCTGGAGGGATACACCAAATGGAAAAGGACTTAGGAAAACTAGAGGAATGGTCAAAAATCTGGCAACTAAAATTTAATGTTGATAAGTGCAAGATAATGCACCTGGGATGTAAAAAAAAACAAGAGCAGAATATAAAATCAGTGATGCAGTCCTAACCTCAGTATCTGAGGAAAGGGATTTAGGGATCATTATTTCAGAAGACTTAAAGGTAGGCAGACAATGTCATAGAGCAGCAGGAAATGCTAGCAGAATGCTTGGGTGTATAGGGAGAGGAATTACCAGTAGAAAGAGGGAGGTGCTCATGCCGCTCTACAGAGCACTAGTGAGACCTCATTTGGAGTATTGTGCTCAGTACTGGAGACCATATCTCCAGAAGGATATTGATACTTTGGAGAGAGTTCAGAGAAGAGCTACTAAACTGGTACATGGATTGCAGGATAAAACTTACCAGGAAAGATTAAAGGACCTTAACATGTATAGCTTGGAAGAAAGACGAGACAGATGGGATATGATAGAAACTTTTAAATACATAAAGGGAATCAACAAGGTAAAAGAGGAGAGAATATTTAAAAGAAGAAAAACTGCTACAAGAGGACATAGTTTTAAATTAGAGGGGCAAAGGTTTAAAAGTAATATCAGGAAGTATTACTTTACTGAGAGAGTAGTGGATGCATGGAATAGCCTTCCTGCAGAAGTGGTAGCTGCAAATACAGTGGAGGAGTTTAAGCATGCATGGGATAGGCATAAGGCCATCCTTCATATAAGATAGGGCCAGGGGCTATCCATAGTATTTAGTATATTGGGCAGACTAGATGGGCCAAATGGTTCTTATCTGCCGACACATTCTATGTTTCTATGTTTCTAACTGGTCCTTAAAAAGTGGGTTTTGGAATTTTTCTTACAAATTTTAAGAATTGATTCTAAAATTCTAAGCCTTCTAATGTCTTAAAAAATAAAAATGGCATTTACATAATGTAGACATGTGGAAAATGTAACGTACTAACTAGTTCATGAGGTGTCACTATTTGCCTTAAAAGCAGAGAAATTCAAATTTATTTATTTTTTTCTAATTTTCTATAAATTTTAGTTTTTTTTATAAATAAAGTTGAATTATATCCACTCAAATTTACCACTATTATGAAGTATAATGTGCGACAGGAAAATATTCTAAGAATGGCTTGGATAAATAAAGTATTAAAGTACTCCCCTCCGGGGAAGTTGTTTGTTCATTCCAAATTACGACGTAAGGTGTTTCGAGGAAAATCATTGTACAGTTCTTACAGGACACCCTGGGAGCAGATCTACAGTCAATCTCATTTCTCGTAGATTCTGGTGGCCAGGGTAGCTTAAATGTGTTGAAGGCTATGTGTCAGCTTGTGAGACTTGTTCAGGAACTCTACTTTCGTTGTCCAACCCATCCCGACCTTGGACTCATTTGTCCATGGACTTTATCACTGATTTGCCGAATTCCTCAGGAAAAACTGTGATTCTGGTGGTTGTTGATCACTTCCGCAAGATGTTCCACTTTATAGCATTATCAGGTCTACCAAATGCTAAAACTCCCACAAGTGTTTGTCGATAACATCGTGAAGCTATATGGTATTCCCTCTGATGTAGTGTCTGATAGGGGGACTCAGTTTGTTTCCAGATTCTGGAAGGCGTTCTGTACTTACCTGGGGGTACAATTGTCCTTCTCTTCGGCCTTTCATCCTCAGTCGAATGGACAGACTGGAACGCACTAACCAGAATATGGAGACTTATTTGAGATGTTTTGTCTCAGAGAATCAGGAGGATTAATCTTCATTTTTGTCTATGGCCAAGTTTGCCATAACTTACCGTAGGCAGGAGTCTACTGATAAGTCACAGTTTTTGGGGGTATTTAGGTTCCATCTGCAGTTTGGCACATTTTCTGGTACTGAGTATTCTGGTATACCTGAAAAGGAAATATTTTCCTATTCTTTGTCATCTATTTGGTGAAAAATATAAAATAAGTATAAATGGATGGCTGACAAGACACGTATTAATGGTCCAGATGTTGAAGGTACCTTCTTGGAAGTTGGGTGCAAGGTTTATTGGTCTATATAAGATATTTGCCATTGTTAACCCAGTAGCCTTTAGTCTTGAACTTCCACAGACTTTAAAAATTCATAATGTTTTCCACAAATCATTGCTGAAGAGATATATCAAACCTGCTGAACCGTCTTCCTTGCCTCCCGCTCCTGTCATGGTGGACGATAATCTTGAATTTCAGATCGCCAGGATAGTGGACTCACAAATTCTCCTTAGATTCCTTCAGTACCTCGTTCACTGGAATGGTTACAGTCCAGAGGAGAGAAAATACTTTCACATGGCCCATCCAGATAAGGTTGGTCCTGGGTGTCCAGAGGGGGTACTGTCACGGTCCCTCCAGTGACAGAGGTTAGAAGATCTGAGAGACTTGATGTATGTTAGGTTATCTGACAGCCTATCTGTTTTCACTTGCAGTGTTATTGGTAATGACCACACCTCTTGTCTCAGGTATAGCTTGTGGTCATTACTGCTCCTTTATTTAGTCTAGACTCACACTTCATACCATGCGGTTGATATTCTCTGCCTGGAGTTGGAAGAGCTGGTGTGTGGTCCTCATCTGAGTTCCTCCTTATCCATTTTCTATTTAAGATAAGTGTACTTAATTTGGTATTTTGTTGATCCCATTTGCTTGTTGTTTACTAGGCCTTTAGGGAGATGCTGGTTCATTCATCTTGGAAGGAACCAGTAGTCTCAGACCCTGTCACTAATCCTAGGGCTTTTCAGGGTTACAAGGGCCTAGGTTTATAGTGTATAAATATTCCCACCTTCAGGGTCTATTCATACTGACAGAAATCAGGGCTAGGTTTAGGGTTTCCTTAGGTGATCACTATTTCCTTTTCCATAGCCTTGAGGCCTAGTTCCTGGTCCTTTTACTTCTGTTGTCATCCTGGTGTTCCACCCCTCCCCCTACACTGTGACAGGTAGATAGTGTAGATAAAAATTGGGATATAGGAGGGGACAGTGGGGATTTAGTGGGGGCTTGGGTTAGTGAGGAAAGTAGGAAAAAGACTGCAGAACTGTACACCGATGAAAAATAGAGCTGCTGGTACCAAGAACCTGTTGCATCAACCAAGGTAACCAAAAAATCATATCTATTCACTTTACAGGTAATAGTAATTTAAAATGTATTTTCACAAATGCCAGTTAGCTAGCAAAAAGGGGGAGCTGTAGGCTATGGTACTAGAAGAACACATAGATATAGTTGTTGTGGCTAAAAACATGGTTAGATTCTTCGCATGACTGGACTGTTAATATTGAGGGTTTTACACTATTTAAGAAAGACAAGGTCAATAGAGAAGATGGTGGTGTATGCATTCATGTGTGGAGTGATCTGAAGACAAGTGTGAAAGAGGCAATTGTGGGTGCTGATGGTGATGATGTTGAAACCTTATGGGTGCAAGTTCAAAGGGATATAAATAGAGTTGAGCGAACACCTGGATGTTCGGGTTCGAGAAGTTCGGCCGAACATCCCGGAAATGTTCGGGTTCGGGATCCGAACCCGATCCGAACTTCGTCCCGAACCCGAACCCCATTGAAGTCAATGGGGACCCGAACTTTTCGGCACTAAAAAGGCTGTAAAACAGCCCAGGAAAGAGCTAGAGGGCTGCAAAAGGCAGCAACATGTAGGTAAATCCCCTGCAAACAAATGTGGATAGGGAAATGAATTAAAATAAAAATTAAATAAATAAAAATTAACCAAAATCAATTGGAGAGAGGTTCCATAGCAGAGAATCTGGCTTCCCGTCACCCACCACTGGAACAGTCCATTCTCAGATATTTAGGCCCCGGCACCCAGGCAGAGGAGAGAGGTCCCGTAACAGAGAATCTGTCTTCATGTCAGCAGAGAATTAGTCTGCATGTCATAGCAGAGAATGAGGCTTCACGTCAGCCACCACTGCAACAGTCCATTGGCATATATTTAGGCCCAGCACACACACAGGCAGAGGAGAGAGGTCCCGTAACAGAGAATCTGGCTTCATGTCAGCAGAGAATTAGTCTGCATGTCATAGCAGAGAATCAGGCTTCACGTCAGCCACCACTGCAACAGTCCATTGTCATAAATTTAGGCCCAGCACCCAGGCAGAGGAGAGAGGTCCCGTAACAGAGAATCTGGCTTCATGTCAGCAGAGAATCAGTCTTCATATCATAGCAGAGAATCAGGCTTCACGTCACCCACCACTGTAAGAGTCAATTTTCATAAATTTAGGCCCAGAACCCAGGCAGAGGAGAAAGGTCCCGTAACAGACAATCTGGCTTCATGTCAGCAGAGAATCAGTCTTCATATCATAGCAGAGAATCAGGCTTCACGTCACCCACCACTGTAAGAGTCAATTTTCATAAATTTAGGCCCAGAACCCAGGCAGAGGAGAAAGGTCCCGTAACAGACAATCTGGCTTCATGTCAGCAGAGAATCAGTCTTCATATCATAGCAGAGAATCAGGCTTCACGTCACCCACCACTGTAAGAGTCAATTTTCATAAATTTAGGCCCAGAACCCAGGCAGAGGAGAAAGGTCCCGTAACAGACAATCTGGCTTCATGTCAGCAGAGAATCAGTCTTCATATCATAGCAGAGAATCAGGCTTCACGTCACCCACCACTGTAAGAGTCAATTTTCATAAATTTAGGCCCAGAACCCAGGCAGAGGAGAAAGGTCCCGTAACAGACAATCTGGCTTCATGTCAGCAGAGAATCAGTCTTCATATCATAGCAGAGAATCAGGCTTCACGTCACCCACCACTGTAAGAGTCAATTTTCATAAATTTAGGCCCAGAACCCAGGCAGAGGAGAAAGGTCCCGTAACAGACAATCTGGCTTCATGTCAGCAGAGAATCAGTCTTCATATCATAGCAGAGAATCAGGCTTCACGTCACCCACCACTGTAAGAGTCAATTTTCATAAATTTAGGCCCAGAACCCAGGCAGAGGAGAAAGGTCCCGTAACAGACAATCTGGCTTCATGTCAGCAGAGAATCAGTCTTCATATCATAGCAGAGAATCAGGCTTCACGTCACCCACCACTGTAAGAGTCAATTTTCATAAATTTAGGCCCAGAACCCAGGCAGAGGAGAAAGGTCCCGTAACAGACAATCTGGCTTCATGTCAGCAGAGAATCAGTCTTCATATCATAGCAGAGAATCAGGCTTCACGTCACCCACCACTGTAAGAGTCAATTTTCATAAATTTAGGCCCAGAACCCAGGCAGAGGAGAAAGGTCCCGTAACAGACAATCTGGCTTCATGTCAGCAGAGAATCAGTCTTCATATCATAGCAGAGAATCAGGCTTCACGTCACCCACCACTGTAAGAGTCAATTTTCATAAATTTAGGCCCAGAACCCAGGTAGAGGAGAAAGGTCCCGTAACAGACAATCTGGCTTCATGACAGCAGAGAATCAGTCTGCATGTCATAGCAGAGAATCAGGCTTCACGTCAGCCACCACTGCAACAGTCCATTGTCATAAATTTAGGCCCAGCACCCAGGCAGAGGAGAGAGGTCCCGTAACAGAGGATCTGGCTTCATGTCAGCAGAGAATCAGTCTGCATGTCATAGCAGAGAATGAGGCTTCACGTCAGCCACCACTGCAACAGTCCATTGGCATATATTTAGGCCCAGCACACACACAGGCAGAGGAGAGAGGTCCCGTAACAGACAATCTGGCTTCATGTCAGCAGAGAATTAGTCTGCATGTCATAGCAGAGAATGAGGCTTCACGTCACCCACCACTGCAACAGTCCATTGGCATATATTCAGGCCCAGCACCCAGGCAGAGGAGAGAGGTCCCGTAACAGAGGATCTGGCTTCATGTCAGCAGAGAATCAGTCTGCATGTCATAGCAGAGAATGAGGCTTCACGTCAGCCACCACTGCAACAGTCCATTGTCATAAATTTAGGCCCAGCACCCAGGCAGAGGAGAGAGGTCCCGTAAAAGAGGATCTGGCTTCATGTCAGCAGAGAATCAGTCTGCATGTCATAGCAGAGAATCAGGCTTCACGTCAGCCACCACTGCAACAGTCCATTGTCATAAATTTAGGCCCAGCACCCAGGCAGAGGAGAGAGGTCCCGTAACAGAGGATCTGGCTTCATGTCAGCAGAGAATCAGTCTGCATGTCATAGCAGAGAATCAGGCTTCACGTCAGCCACCACTGCAACAGTCCATTGTCATAAATTTAGGCCCAGCACCCAGGCAGAGGAGAGAGGTCCCGTAACAGAGGATCTGGCTTCATGTCAGCAGAGAATCAGTCTGCATGTCATAGCAGAGAATCAGGCTTCACGTCAGCCACCACTGCAACAGTCCATTGTCATAAATTTAGGCCCAGCACCCAGGCAGAGGAGAGAGGTCCCGTAACAGACAATCTGGCTTCATGTCAGCAGAGAATTAGTCTGCATGTCATAGCAGAGAATCAGGCTTCATGTCAGCCACCACTGCAACAGTCCATTGGCATATATTTAGGCCTAGCACACAGGCAGAGGAGAGGTTCATTCAACTTTGGGTAGCATCGCAATATAATGGTAAAATGAAAATAAAAATAGGATTGAATGAGGAAGTGCCCTGGAGTCCAATAATATATGGTTATGGGGAGGTAGTTAATGTCTAATCTGGACAAGGGACGGACAGGTCCTGTGGGATCCATGCCTGGTTCATTTTTATGAACGTCAGCTTGTCCACATTGGCTGTAGACAGGCGGCTGCGTTTGTCTGTAATGACGCCCCCTGCCGTGCTGAATACACGTTCAGACAAAACGCTGGCTGCCGGGCAGGCCAGCACCTCCAAGGCATAAAAGGCTAGCTCTGGCCACGTGGACAATTTAGAGACCCAGAAGTTGAATGGGGCCGAACCATCAGTCAGTACGTGGAGGGGTGTGCACACGTACTGTTCCACCATGTTAGTGAAATGTTGCCTCCTGCTAACACGTTGCGTATCAGGTGGTGGTGCAGTTAGCTGTGGCGTGTTGACAAAAGTTTTCCACATCTCTGCCATGCTAACCCTGCCCTCAGAGGAGCTGGCCGTGACACAGCTGCCTTGGCGACCTCTTGCTCCTCCTCTGCCTTGGCCTTGGGCTTCCACTTGTTCCCCTGTGACATTTGGGAATGCTCTCAGTAGCGCGTCTACCAACGTGCGCTTGTACTCGCGCATCTTCCTATCACGCTCCAGTGCAGGAAGTAAGGTGGGCACATTGTCTTTGTAGCGTGGATCCAGCAGGGTGGCAACCCAGTAGTCCGCACAGGTTAAAATGTGGGCAACTCTGCTGTCGTTGCGCAGGCACTGCAGCATGTAGTCGCTCATGTGTGCCAGGCTGCCCAGGGGTAAGGACAAGCTGTCCTCTGTGGGAGGCGTATTGTCATCGTCCTGCCTTTCCCCCCAGCCACGCACCAGTGATGGACCCGAGCTGCGTTGGGTGCCACCCCGCTGTGACCATGCTTCATCCTCATCCTCCTCCACCTCCTCCTCATCCTCGTCCTCCTCGTCCTCCAGTAGTGGGCCCTGGCTGGCCACATTTGTACCTGGCCTCTGCTGTTGCAAAAAACCTCCCTCTGAGTCACTTCGAAGAGACTGGCCTGAAAGTGCTAAAAATGACCCCTCTTCCTCATCCTCCTCCTCCTCCTCCTGGGCCACCTCCTGTTCCATCATCGCCCTAAGTGTTTTCTCAAGGAGACATAGAAGTGGTATTGTAACGCTGATAACGGTGTCATCGCCACTGGCCATGTTGGTGGAGTACTCGAAACAGCGCAACAGGGCACACAGGTCTCGCATGGAGGCCCAGTCATTGGTGGTGAAGTGGTGCTGTTCTGTAGTGCGACTGACCCGTGCGTGCTGCAGCTGAAACTCCACTATGGCCTGCTGCTGCTCGCACAGTCTGTCCAGCATGTGCAAGGTGGAGTTCCACCTGGTGGGCACGTCGCATATGAGGCGGTGAGCGGGAAGGCCGAAGTTACGCTGTAGCGCAGACAGGCGAGCAGCGGCAGGATGTGAACGCCGGAAGCGCGAACAGACGGCCCGCACTTTATGCAGCAGCTCTGACATGTCGGGGTAGTTGTGAATGAACTTCTGCACCACCAAATTCAGCACATGCGCCAAGCAAGGGATGTGCGTCAAATTGGCTAGTCCCAGAGCTGCAACGAGATTTCGCCCATTATCACACACCACCAGGCCGGGCTTGAGGCTCACCGGCAGCAACCACTCGTCGGTCTGTTGTTCAATACCCCGCCACAACTCCTGTGCGGTGTGGGGCCTGTCCCCCAAACATATGAGTTTCAGAATGGCCTGCTGACGTTTACCCCGGGCTGTGCTGAAGTTGGTGGTGAAGGTGTGTGGCTGACTGGATGAGCAGGTGGAAGAAGAGGAGGAGGAAGCCGAGAAGGAGGAGGTGGCAACAGGAGGCAAAGAATGTTGCCCTGCGATCCTTGGCGGCGGCAGGACGTGCGCCAAACAGCTCTCCGCCTGGGGCCCAGCTGCCACTACATTTACCCAGTGTGCAGTTAGGGAGATATAGCGTCCCTGGCCGTGCTTACTGGTCCACGTATCTGTGGTTAGGTGGACCTTGCTACAGATGGCGTTGCGCAGTGCACACTTGATTTTATCGGATACTTGGTTGTGCAGGGAAGGCACGGCTCTCTTGGAGAAGTAGTGCCGGCTGGGAACAACATACTGTGGGACAGCAAGCGACATGAGCTGTTTGAAGCTGTCTGTGTCCACCAGCCTAAATGACAGCATTTCATAGGCCAGTAGTTTAGAAATGCTGGCATTCAGGGCCAGGGATCGAGGGTGGCTAGGTGGGAATTTACGCTTTCTATCAAATGTTTGTGAGATGGAGAGCTGAACGCTGGCGTGTGACATGGTTGAGACGCTTGGTGACGGAGGTGGTGGTGGTGGTGTTGGTGGTACATCCCCTGTTTGCTGGGCGGCAGGTGCCAACGTTCCTCCAGAGGCGGAGGAAGAGGCCGAGGCGGCAGCAGCAGAATAGGCCGAGGCGGCAGCAGCAGAAGAGGTAGCAGGGGGAGCCTGAGTGACTTCCTTGGTTTTAAGGTGTTTACTCCACTGCAGTTCATGCTTTGCATGCAGGTGCCTGGTCATGCAGGTTGTGCTCAGGTTCAGAACGTTAATGCCTCGCTTCAGGCTCTGATGGCACAGCGTGCAAACCACTCGGGTCTTGTCGTCAGCACATTGTTTGAAGAAGTGCCATGCCAGGGAACTCCTTGAAGCTGCCTTTGGGGTGCTCGGTCCCAGATGGCGGCGGTCAGTAGCAGGCGGAGTCTCTTGGCGGCGGGTGTTCTGCTTTTGCCCACTGCTCCCTCTTTTGCTACGCTGTTGGCTCGGTCTCACCACTGCCTCTTCCTCCGAACTGTGAAAGTCAGTGGCACGACCTTCATTCCATGTGGGGTCTAGGACCTCATCGTCCCCTGCATCGTCTTCCACCCAGTCTTGATCCCTGACCTCCTGTTCAGTCTGCACACTGCAGAAAGACGCAGCAGTTGGCACCTGTGTTTCGTCATCATCAGAGACATGCTGAGGTGGTATTCCCATGTCCTCATCATCAGGAAACATAAGTGGTTGTGCGTCAGTGCATTCTATGTCTTTCACCGCTGGGGAAGGGCTAGGTGGATGCCCTTGGGAAACCCTGCCAGCGGAGTCTTCAAACAGCATAAGAGACTGCTGCATAACTTGAGGCTGAGACAGTTTCCCTGGTATGCATGGGGGTGATGTGACAGACTGATGGGGTTGGTTTTCAGGCGCCATCTGTGCGCTTTCTGCAGAAGACTGGGTGGGAGATAATGTGAACGTGCTGGATCCACTGTCGGCCACCCAATTGACTAATGCCTGTACCTGCTCAGGCCTTACCATCCTTAGAACGGCATTGGGCCCCACCATATATCGCTGTAAATTCTGGCGGCTACTGGGACCTGAGGTAGTTGGTACACTAGGACGTGTGGATGTGGCAGAACGGCCACGTCCTCTCCCAGCACCAGAGGGTCCACTAACACCACCACGACCATGTCCACGTCCGCGTCCCTTACTAGATGTTTTTCTCATTGTTATGGTTCACCACAACAACAAATATATTATTTGGCCCAATGTATTGTATTCAAATTCAGCGGGATATAAATTTGAGGCCTAGTATTTAGGCGCTGGGTGACCGGTATGGATTTAGTGACAGAATTAGACTTGGAAATGCACAGAAGCGTGTGTGTGAAGTTATTCTGAATGACCCAATGTGCACCTTGAATATTATATACCCTTTTTGGGATAGATTTCAAATAGCTCTGATATAGCAGGAACCACTAAATTATGAAATTGCTAAATTGGGAATTGTACTTCAACCCAGAACAAAAAATGTGCTTTGACGGGCACTAAATAACTTTCCCAGCTACAACAGGACAGCGGTAACGAGAGATTTAGAGGGATTTAAATTTGAGGCCTAGTATTTAGGCGCTGGGTCACCGGTATGGATTTAGTGACAGAATTAGACTTGGAAATGCACAGAAGCGTGTGTGTGAAGTTATTCTGAATGACCCTATGTGCACCTTCAATATTATATACCCTTTTAGGGATAGATTTCAAATAGCTCTGATATAGCAGAAACCACTAAATTATGAAATTGCTAAATTGGGAATTGTACTTCAACCCAGAACAAAAAATGTGCTTTGACGGACACTAAATATCTTGCCCAGCAACAACAGTACAGCGGTGGGTAACGAGAGATTTAGAGGGATTTAAATTTGAGGCCTAGTATTTAGGCGCTGGGTCACCGGTATGGATTTAGTGACAGAATTAGACTTGGAAATGCACAGAAGCGTGTGTGTGAAGTTATTCTGAATGACCCAATGTGCACCTTCAATATTATATACCCTTTTAGGGATAGATTTCAAATAGCTCTGATATAGCAGAAACCACTAAATTATGAAATTGCTAAATTGGGAATTGTACTTCAACCCAGAACAAAAAATGTGCTTTGACGGACACTAAATATCTTGCCCAGCAACAACAGTACAGCGGTAACGAGAGATTTAGAGGGATTTAAATTTGAGGCCTAGTATTTAGGCGCTGGGTGACAGGTATGGGTTTAGTGACAGAATTAGACTTGGAAATGCACAGAAGCGTGTGTGTGAAGTTATTCTGAATGACCCAATGTGCACCTTCAATATTATATACCCTTTTAGGGATAGATTTCAAATAGCTCTGATATAGCAGAAACCACTAAATTATGAAATTGCTAAATTGGGAATTGTACTTCAACCCAGAACAAAAAATGTGCTTTGACGGACACTAAATATCTTGCCCAGCAACAACAGTACAGCGGTAACGAGAGATTTAGAGGGATTTAAATTTGAGGCCTAGTATTTAGGCGCTGGGTGACAGGTATGGGTTTAGTGACAGAATTAGACTTGGAAATACACAGTAGCGGGTGTGTGTGAAGTTATTCTGAATGACCCAATGTGCACCTTCAATATTATATACCCTTTTTGGGATAGATTTCAAATAGCTCTGATATAGCAGGAACCACTAAATTATGAAATTGCTAAATTGGGAATTGTACTTCAACCCAGAACAAAAAATGTGCTTTGACGGACACTAAATATCTTGCCCAGCAACAACAGTACAGCGGTAACGAGAGATTTAGCGGGATATAAATTTGAGGCCTAGTATTTAGGCGCTGGGTCACCGGTATGGATTTAGTGACAGAATTAGACTTGGAAATGCACAGAAGCGTGTGTGTGAAGTTATTCTGAATGACCCTATGTGCACCTTCAATATTATATACCCTTTTAGGGATAGATTTCAAATAGCTCTGATATAGCAGAAACCACTAAATTATGAAATTGCTAAATTGGGAATTGTACTTCAACCCAGAACAAAAAATGTGCTTTGACGGACACTAAATATCTTGCCCAGCAACAACAGTACAGCGGTGGGTAACGAGAGATTTAGAGGGATTTAAATTTGAGGCCTAGTATTTAGGCGCTGGGTCACCGGTATGGATTTAGTGACAGAATTAGACTTGGAAATGCACAGAAGCGTGTGTGTGAAGTTATTCTGAATGACCCTATGTGCACCTTCAATATTATATACCCTTTTAGGGATAGATTTCAAATAGCTCTGATATAGCAGAAACCACTAAATTATGAAATTGCTAAATTGGGAATTGTACTTCAACCCAGAACAAAAAATGTGCTTTGACGGACACTAAATATCTTGCCCAGCAACAACAGTACAGCGGTGGGTAACGAGAGATTTAGAGGGATTTAAATTTGAGGCCTAGTATTTAGGCGCTGGGTCACCGGTATGGATTTAGTGACAGAATTAGACTTGGAAATGCACAGAAGCGTGTGTGTGAAGTTATTCTGAATGACCCAATGTGCACCTTCAATATTATATACCCTTTTAGGGATAGATTTCAAATAGCTCTGATATAGCAGAAACCACTAAATTATGAAATTGCTAAATTGGGAATTGTACTTCAACCCAGAACAAAAAATGTGCTTTGACGGACACTAAATATCTTGCCCAGCAACAACAGTACAGCGGTAACGAGAGATTTAGAGGGATTTAAATTTGAGGCCTAGTATTTAGGCGCTGGGTGACAGGTATGGGTTTAGTGACAGAATTAGACTTGGAAATACACAGTAGCGGGTGTGTGTGAAGTTATTCTGAATGACCCAATGTGCACCTTCAATATTATATACCCTTTTAGGGATAGATTCCAAATAGCTCTGATATAGCAGGAACCACTAAATTATGAAATTGCTAAATTGGGAATTGTACTTCAACCCAGAACAAAAAATGTGCTTTGACGGACACTAAATATCTTGCCCAGCAACAACAGTACAGCGGTAACGAGAGATTTAGAGGGATTTAAATTTGAGGCCTAGTATTTAGGCGCTGGGTGACAGGTATGGGTTTAGTGACAGAATTAGACTTGGAAATACACAGTAGCGGGTGTGTGTGAAGTTATTCTGAATGACCCAATGTGCACCTTCAATATTATATACCCTTTTTGGGATAGATTTCAAATAGCTCTGATATAGCAGGAACCACTAAATTATGAAATTGCTAAATTGGGAATTGTATTTCAACCCAGAACAAGAAATGTGCTTGAACGGACACTAAATAACTCGCCCAGCTACAGCACTAGGGACAGATTTAGCTGGATATAAATTTGAGGCCTAGTATTTAGGCGCTGGGTGACCGGTATGGATTTAGTGACAGAATTAGACTGGGATATGGCCAAAAAATAAACAGACTATTGCTGGTTAAATGCACTTGGTGTGACAGCTTCACCCTGATGTAGGCTTTAGCCAAAAAACAACCACACCATTGAGGGTTAAATGCACTTGGTGACAGGCGCAGCTTGCCCCTGATTTTGTATATGGCCAAAAAATGAACAGACTATTGCTGGTTAAATGCACTTGGTGTGACAGCTTCACCCTGATGTAGGCTTTAGCCAAAAAACAACCACACCATTGAGGGTTAAATGCACTTGGTGACAGGCGCAGCTTGCCCCTGATTTTGTATATGGCCAAAAAATGAACAGACTATTGCTGGTTAAATGCACTTGGTGTCACAGCTTCACCCTGATGTAGGCTTTAGCCAAAAAACAACCACACCATTGAGGGTTAAATGCACTTGGTGACAGGCGCAGCTTGCCCCTGATTTTGTATATGGCCAAAAAATGAACAGACTATTGCTGGTTAAATGCACTTGGTGTGACAGCTTCACCCTGATGTAGGCTTTAGCCAAAAAACAACCACACCATTGAGGGTTAAATGCACTTGGTCGCAGCTTGTGCTGGCGCACCACAAGACACAAAATGGCCGCCGATCACCCCAGAAAAATGAGACTGACAAACGGTCTGTGCAGCCTAAAAACAGTGAGCAATTGAGGATCAGCAGCTCAATGATCCACAGCTGCAGATCGATCAGTTAATCAAGTCCTTTGGAGGAGTTAATCTGCCTAATCTCGCCCTACTGTCGCAGCCGCAACCTCTCCCTACGCTAATCAGAGCAGAGTGACGGGCGGCGCTATGTGACTCCAGCTTAAATAGAGGCTGGGTCACATGGTGCTCTGGCCAATCACAGCCATGCCAATAGTAGGCATGGCTGTGACGGCCTCTTGGGGCAAGTAGTATGACGCTTGTTGATTGGCTGCTTTGCAGCCTTTCAAAAAGCGCCAAGAAAGCGTCACAAAAGCGCCAAGAAAGCGACGAACACCGAACCCGAACCCGGACTTTTACGAAAATGTCCGGGTTCGGGTCCGTGTCACGGACACCCCAAAATTCGGTACGAACCCGAACTATACAGTTCGAGTTCGCTCATCCCTAGATATAAACACTGAAAAAATAATACTTTGTGTAATCTATAGACCACTAACATCACAGAGCATATATAAGCTCAAATGTATAACAAAATAGAGCAGGCTGCACAGGCTGGTACAGTGGTCATAATGGAAGATTTTAACTTCCCAGACATTGAAAGGGGTCATGGTTCTGCCTCAACCGCAACGGGGAGAAAATGCCTCAACTTGCTGTAGGACAACTTTATGGGGCAGTTTATAGAAGCTCCTACTAGGGGCAATGCTCTGCTGGATCTGGTAATTTCTAACGATACAGAGCTTGTTGGAAATATTACTGTTCAAGAAACACTAGTTGATAGTGACCACAACATAATCATATTCCCCCATATTCTCTGTCAGGCAGAAAAAATAAACTCAATTTAAAAAAGGCTAATTTCCCTGGGTTGAAGGCAGCATTTCAGGGCATAGACTGGGAGCAGCTACTGTCACATAATAATACTGAGGATAAATGGGAGAACTATAAAAATGCATTCCTTCAGGTAACAAGTATAAACGGCTAAAATGAAACCCTCATGGCTTATAGCTACTGTAAAAAATGCAATAAATGACAAAGGGCATTTAAAAAATGTAAATCTGTGGGGTCAGATATAGCCTTTGGAGTTTACAAAGGGCTTAACAAAATCTGTAAAAGGAGATAAAATTAGCAAAAATACAAAACGAACAGCAGGTGGCAAAAGTGAGCAAAACAAATCCCCACAAATTCTGTAAATATATAAATGCTAAGGTCTGAGCAGGTAGGATCCCTAAATAATGGTAAAGGGGGGTTTGTCAAGGAAGATAAGGAAAAGGCAGAGTTACTAAATAGTTTTTTTTTTTAGCTCTTTATATACAATAGAAGAGAAAGGAGCTGATATATGTGGTGCTGGGGCTGTTAGTACATCCAGTAATATACTCAATTGGCTAACTATAGATATGGTCCAAGTTAAATAAGGTAAATGTGAACAAGGCTCCGAGTCCAGATGGATTACATCCAAGAGTTCTTAAAGAGCTCAGTTCAGTCATTGCTGTGCCCCTGTTTATATTTTTTCAATATTCTCTAGGAACTGGTACAGTGCCAAGTGATTGGCGCAAGGCAAATATGGTGCCCATATTCAAAAAGGGACATGGAGTGTCTTAGTTATAAAAAAAAAAAGAATTACATTTATTTAGTCTTGATAAGAGATGTCTAGGGGGGGACATGATTAGCCTATACAAATATATAAATGGGCCATACAAAAATATAGTGAAAAACTGTTCCATGTCAAATGCCCTCAAAAGACAAGGGGGCACTGCCTACGAATGGAGAAGTAAAAGTTCAGTCTCCAGCAGTGTCAAAACTTCTTTACTGTAAGAACTGTTAATCTGTGGAATAGACTTCATCAGGACGTGGTCACAGCTGGAACAGTGGACAGTTTTAAAAAGGCTTTAGATGAATTCTTAAAAGTAAATGACATTAATGCTTATGAAAATGTGTAGAAAACTGAGTTTCACTTCCTTCTGGGATTCGCGTCCCCACTTATGCCTTGGTTGAACTTGATGGACTTATGTCTTTTTTCAACCGTATTACCTATTTAACAACGTACCGAAAAAACTTCTGAGATAGAAAGGGTTAACTATCAAGTTATGATTTCCATGGTCCCCACATGTTGTTGAATTTCCTTTGTATCTGATAGGATACTTGTCAACTGATTGTTGACTATAGTAACATAGTACATAACATAGTACATAAGGCCGAAAAAAGACATTTGTCCATCCAGTTCGGCCTGTTATCCTGCAAGTTGATCCAGAGGAAGGCAAGAAAAAAAACCTATGAGGTAGAAGCCAATTTTCTCCACTTTAGGGGAATAAAAAATTCCTTCCCGACTCCAATCAGGCAATCAGAATAACTCCCCGGATCAACGACCCCTCTCTAGTAGCTATAGCCTGTCATATTATTAAGCTCCAGAAATACGTCCAGGCCCCTCTTGAATTCCTTTATTGTACTCACCATCACCACCTCCTCAGGCAGAGAGTTCCAGAGTCTCACTGCTCTTACCGTAAAGAATCCTTTTCTATGTTTGTGTACAAACCTTCTTTCCTCCAGACGCAGAGGATGTCCCCTCGTCACAGTCATCGTCCTGGGAATGAATAGATGATGGGATAGATCTCTGTACTGACCCCTGATATATTTATACATATTAATTAGATCTCCCCTCAGTCGTCTTTTTTCAAAAGTGAATAACCCTAGTTTTGATAATCTTTCAGGGTACTGTAGTTGCCCCATTCCAGTTATTACTTTAGATGCCCTCCTCTGGACCTTCTCCAGCTCTGCTATGTCTGCCTTGTTTACAGGAGCCCAGAACTGTACACAGTACTCCATGTGTGGTCTGACTAGCGATTTGTAAAGTGGTAGGACTATGTTCTTATCACGGGAATCTATGCCCCTTCTGATGCAACCCATTATCTTGTTGGCCTTGGCAGCAGCTGCCTGACACTGGTTTTTGCAGCTTAGTTTGCTGTTTATTCAAATTCCTAGGTCCTTTTCCATGTCAGTGTTACCGAGTGTTTTACCATTTAGTATGTACGGGTGACTTGCATTTTTCCTTCCCATGTGCATAACTTTACATTTATCAGTGTTAAACCTCATCTGCTACTTAGCTGCCCAAGCCTCCAATCTATCCAGATCCCTCTGTAGTAGTATACTGTCCTCATCAGTGTAAATTACTTTACACAGTTTAGTGTCATCTGCGAAAATTGATACTTTACTGTGCAAGCCTTCTACAAGATCATTAATAAATATATTGAAGAGAATAGGGCCCAATACTGACCCCTGAGGTACCCCACTTGTGACAGTGACCCAATCTGAGTGTGTACCGTTTATAACCACCCTCTGTTTTCTATCACTGAGCCAGTTACTTACCCACATACAGATGTTTTCTCCCAGTCTGAGCATTCTCATTTTATATACTAACCTTTTATGTGGTACAGTGTCAAATGCTTTGGAGAAGTCCAGATATACGACATCCATTGATTCGTCGCTGTCAAGTCTAGAACTTACCTCCTCATAGAAACTGATTAAATTTGTCTGACATGACCGATCCCTCACGAAGCCATGCTGATATGGCGTTATTTGCTTATTTCCGTTGAGATGCTCTAATATAGCATCTCTCAGAAAACCTTCAAACAGTTTACCCACAACAGATGTTAAACTTACCGGCCTATAGTTTCCAGGCTCTGTTTTTGGCCCCTTTTTGAATATTGGCACCACATATGCCATGCGCCAATCCTGTGGGGCATTCCCTGTCAGTATAGAGTCTGCAAATATCAGAAATAAGGGTCTGGCTATGACATTACTTAATTCCTTTAGGGTACGGGGGTGTATGTCATCCGGTCCTGGCGATTTGTCTATTTTAATCTTTTTTAATTCGCTGATGTACTTCTTCCTGGGTCAGACAGGACACTTTTAATGGGGAATTTATTTTTGCATTCTGCTATAACCCTCGTTAGCTTACATTTAATAAAATCCAAGGTGTTTGTTTTGGTGTAGATGGTACAGATATTTTGGTAAAGGAAAATTATTGAGTAATGCCTCAACTAAATCAATAGGGAGTAAAATATTGGTCAAAGTATGTATAAGTTAATTATATCTTTAGCCACAATTTTGTTACAATTTGGGCATTCCCACTAGGTGTTGTTAGTGTCTCTTTATTGCCACAGTGACATAAGTGTGAATTAGTAAATGGATATATTTGGAATACTGTGGAACTTGCAAGAACTATGATGCCAGCTTTATTCACTGGGAATAATAAATCCTTAAATATATATCTGTCACATAAGGCACTCAGCTTGTATAATAGGTGTGGCATAAATGCCAAGCACTCTTCTAGTATTGTGGACTGTCTGTTTTTGGAGACACAAACCCTTAATGTTTCATTTAGAAATTGGAATTTGGAAAAAAAAAACAAGGCCTGTTTAATTGGATGCCAGATCAAAGCACCATATTCTGCAGTATAGCGAATCCATGTGCCACTTTCTCAAAGGGATTGGAGTTGGAGTGCACCTAAGTGTGTAATTGCAATTTTATATAATGGATCTCTCTTAAGTTGAATGAGACAAGAGATCCCAGGTTCTAGCCCCCTAAGTGGGTTTAATGTTTTTGTGCAAAAAAAAAAAAACATTAAAATATTAAAAGTAAAAAAAAAAAAAAAACTTTCCCAATGTTACATATAAAAGTAAACAATAAAATATATAAACATTTTAGGTATTGTCGCCTCTGAAAATGGTTATACAATTAAAATATAAAAATAATTTTCGTGTGTGGTATACGCATTAACAGAAAAAAAATACGATTCTCCAATTTTTAGTCACCTTGTCCCCCACAAAAACAGTGACGAAAATGTTGAACGTACCACAAAAATAGTGCCAATAAAAACGATCATCCTTTCCACAAAAAGTAAGCCCTCATACAGCTTCATGGATGAACATTTTAAAAAGTAATGGGTGTTACCCAACAAATAATTTTTTCCCATTTTGAAATATAAGACACAATAAATTAAAGGGCTTCTGTCACCCCACTAAACCGTTTTTTTTTTTGTTGTTGTTTACTCATAATCCCTATACTGCGATTTATGCCTACATAATCTAATTAATAAATTTGGTCCAGTAGATTGTGTTAAAAACGTGCTTTTAAAATATGCAAATTACCTTGCTACCAGCAAGTAGGGCGGCTACTTGCTGGTAGCAGCCGCATCCTCCGATCCTAAAGACGCCCCCTCCGCATGTTGATTGACAGGGCCAGGGAACGGAATTGTCCTCTGCTGGCCCTGTCTGCTATCAAGATCTCGCGCCTGCGCCGTAACGATATTCAGTCGGCCGCTCCATCCTCAATGCGCCTGCGCCGATGATGTCACATCTACACCCGGCGCAGGCGCATTGAGGATGGAGCGGCCGAGCGAGCGTCCGCCTCTCAGTGCACCTGCGCCGATTGAAGACAGGTACGGCGCAGGCGCGAGATTTTGAATGCAAACAGGGCCAGCAGAGAACAATCGCGTTCCCTGGCCCTGTCAATCAACATGCGGAGGGGGGGTCTTTAGGATCGGAGGATGCGGCTGCTACCAGCAAGTAGCCGCCCTACTTGCTGGTAGCAAGGTAATTTGCATATTTTAAAAGCACGTTTTTAACACAATCTACTGGACCAAAATGACTAATTAGTTATTATCGCAGTATAGGGATTATAAGTAAACAAAAAAAAAACGGTTTAGTGGGGTGACAGAAGCCCTTTAAATGGTGCCATTAAAAAAAATACAACTTGTCCTGCAAAAAATAAGCCCTCATGTGGCTGAACAGAAAATTAAAAAAATTATCTTGGAATGTAGGGAGGAAAATGGTCTTGGTCTTGATGCTTAATTAAATGTATACATTTTCCAATGTCAGGCTATCGGTCAGCCTCCAGCAATTATATAATGTGGCCTAATGTAAAAAAAAATATGATCGTGTCCTATGTATGTCTTGAGTGCTATAGGAGGTTACTGGAGCACTCAAGTACCTCCAGACCTGTGAAATTTTAAATAGACTGCTCACAACCTGCTGAAAGTTACAGTACAATGCATTTGCCCATTGGTTGGCAGACTAGGCCTACATGCAGAATATTTTCTGTTGTGTGTTGATGGGTTTGTAGCTAAGGATACTGTATTTAAAATTTCAAACAAACACAGAGATGCCTGAATATTACTAAAGCTAAATGAAGCAATTATTCTAATTGTCAATGACTATTTATGCATTTCGCTATTACAATTGTTAAAGTGTATCTGAAGTGGAGTTTCACATTAAAAAGGATTTCTGAGACTGTCATATTAATGGCCTACCCTTAAGATAGGCCATGAATATCTGAAAGGTGTAGATTTGTCACACACCTACTGGATATGATATGGATCAATAGTGCTGCTAGATATTTGGCATAGGGCTAAATATAAGAGCAGCGTCAGCGTAAGCGATAAGAGCAGAGCAGCGTAAGGGATACCCCTGAATCCAATCTTTAACACAAACCCAAAGATACCTTGGTCACTACTTCAGAAGTAGTCTTTGGTAGCAACAGTTGATGATAACTAAGTATATGACTCCCGAATGTGTTACGAAATCTGGAGGCAGAAGACGCGGTCAGCACTACTGACAGCGGCATATGCAGGGTTTACAGAGGGAGGGGGCTCTCTGACTCTATATATGGCCCCTTATGCTGCAGTTACAGGAGGCCGATGGTTGCGATGGCCTGCCAGCTACGGAGTCCCTAGAGATCCAGCACCTAAAGCCTTACATAGGCATTGGAGCTTGCCAGCTATGGAAGCCCAAGAGATCCTAGGCAACTGCCAGTGTCTTACTGTGTATCTCAATAAGTTAGATTTCCTAAATCCTCTAGTATGGATCACTTATTTTAGTTCAGCATCTAAGAATCATAAAACATTGCCTCCAAACTGAGAAGTAAAAAAAAAAAATTACAATTGTTATCATTTAAATATGCCACTAAATAGCACTAATAAAACTGTCACCTCATTCCACAGTTTCTAAAATTGGGGTAAACTTTTGGGAGTTTCCACTGTAGGTGGCATAAGGGGGTTTTCAAATGTGACATGGTGCCTAAAAACTTTATAGGGCTCCTAACCTATTGAGCCCTTACTTGTGACCGTACAGCAGTTTACAACCACATATGCGTTAACCCTTGATGCGTTACAGGAACAAATTGATAAAAATGGAAAATCAGAAAGAAAAAAAAAATAATTTAATTTGGGGGGGATTAGGTTTTAAAACTGGGTTATTTGTGGATGGTTTCTACTATATAAGTACCTCAAAGTGACTTCATAACTGAATTAGTACTTAAAAAGTAGGTTTGGATATTTTCTTTAAAAATTTCTAAATTGCTTCTAAAATTGAAAGCCTTCTAATGTCCTAAAAAATAAAACGACATTTACAAAATGATGCCAACATAAAGTAGACATATAGGGAATGTTATGTAATAGCTATTTTATGAAGTATCACTATCCATCTTAAAATAAAAAAATGTCAAATTTAGAAAATAGTGAATTTTTCTGTAAATTTGGGATTTTTATTTATAAATAAAGGTAAAACATATTGACTCAAATTTACCACTAAAATGAAGTACAATATGACATGAGAAAAAAAAATCTCAGAATTGCTTGGATAAGTGAAAGCATTCCAGAGTTATTACCACATAAAGTAAAAGATATCAAATTTGCAAAATGGGGCCTGGTCCTTATTGTGAAAACTAGCTTTGTCTTGAAGGGGTTAAACAGGTGCCAATCAATACCAAGTTGGTTTTCTTAAGGGGGATGCTTCATAATAATATTGACCTGTTGTTTAAATCATGTTTTTATATTAAACATATTTTTTAATATTTTTTAGGATACTTTTATTTTGCATGTCAATATCTATTAAAACTAAAAATGCAAAAACCTGCAGTTTTCACACTGATTACTAAGCCTTATAATAGGCATTATTTATTTGTCTGTACAGATCACTTTACTGTAGTCATCTGCTTATCATTACATGCAGAATAGGAATGACAGATACCACCTATCTATAGATAACTCAGGATCCACCATTCATACGGGTTGATTTTAAAAAGTTACCTATTCTTTCCTTGTACAATGACCTCTGCACAGGTCACAGAACATGCCTAGAAAACTTTCCCATAGAAGTTAATGAGTAAGCTCCTGTCCATCGTGTTTATGGGCCATAGCAGCTACTTTAAAACATATCTGTAAATGCTGTTAAAGGCATTGTCCCGGAATAGATATACTACAGTTTTCAAACCAGCACCTGGGTCTGAATAAAATGTTCAATAAAATGTACCTATATAGTGCCACCTGCTGTTTTTTTCTTAATTCTTTGCCCTGCTCACTGAGATGGCCGCACATGCTCAGTTTCATGCTTCAACTGCCTCCTGAGCTGTGATAGGTAGAGCTGAGACACGCCCCCTGAGCTGCAGCAGATAAGACACTCCCCTTGAGCTGCCAGCTTGATATAAATCTAGCAGAGCAATGAATGGGGAGATCTCTGGACCCATGTGAGGTACAGGGATGGTTTTAGCTTTGTTAGATAGAGATTGCCGTGTACTATATGATGTCTTCTTTTCATTTTTTACATTAATCATGGGATATCCCCTTTAGGGACAGATTGCAGCCCCCATAATCATGTTCAAAACTTAGAATAAGAAAATCTGCAATCAGAAAATAAAAACAGATTGGAAAAAAGGATATATGTTGCCATCTGGTTTTAACTAGCAGTAAAAAATGGCGACACATTTCATTTAATAAATAAATATAAAAGAGCTCCTGTATTATAAACTGCTAAAATGGCTTCTAAGATGTTAACATTTCTGTCAAACATTTGAACTCTATGTATTCAGTCTCATCAGCACATGGACTGCCAAAAGTCTATGTAAATTTTGTTGTTTGCTTGTAAAAGTACAATGTGAGTTTTGGACACAGCTGGCCCTCCATAGGGCTTGTTCACATCAGTAGATCTGCAGGCATGAGCAACAGCTTGTTCATGCAGTTTCTTTGATACACAAAAATTGTAAATTTAGTACTTGGACAGTTTTTTAGTACTTGCAAAATTATTCATACACAGGGATCATTGAACTCAGTGCTTGACTGCTCCTGTCGGACAGATGAACTGTGTTAGCAGAATCATGTTTGGAACTAACACAGTCTTGATGATAGAACAATGGAGTCAGTAGAGTGGTTATACCAAAGATTGAGTGATGCTATAAATGTTGCTGGCATGAGCACTTTTACATTAGATTTGGCTTAAAAAGAATGTATCATGTAGATTTTTTTTACTAATTAAAACCAGATAGCGAAGCGTATTCTTTTTTCTTATGTTTTCTTTTTTTTTTTAGCTTCTGTAAATGGTTATTAGGTTATCCATCTTGCCTGAGCTGCTTTTATCAACATTTTGAAATATGAATGGGACTCTAGTAAGGACTATAGGCACAATGGACAGGAGATGACTAATTGATAACTCAAAGCCCCTATTAGACTGCATCAGGTCAATTATTGGGGGCATGTTCAAAGGAACGCTCATTCCCGATAGATGGGTCATTCGCTTGTTCATAGGTAAATGGACGTCTTTCATAAGGATGAAAGATGCCCGATTATCGCAACACATGCTTGTGTAATCAAGGATATGTGTTGCGATAATGAATAGAACAGAATGTGGGAAGAATGACTGTTTGACATTCTGTTTGCATCGGCCTGTGTATTCACGCCACTGCAAACAAGAGCCGATGAATGTTTTATCATCCATCAGCACTGCTTGTACATCAGGCATTACCAATACCAGCCTGAGGGAGGGTTTCCCAGACATGCTTTGTGACCTGTATAGACTGCATTGTGCAGAGATGGGGACTATATTAGCTATGAAATTATATTGGGAATTACAACATGTAAATAACAAAATAACATCATATAAAATGTTTAATATAAAGCCTTTAACCCCTTAACTCCTTAAGGACACAGCCTTATTTCACCTTAAGGACCAGGCCATTTTTTGCAAATCTGACCAGTGTCAATTTAAGTGGTGATAACTTTAAAACGCTTTGACTTATCCAGGCCATTCTAAGATAATTTTTTCGTCACATATTGTACTTCAGGACACTAGTAAAATGGAGTTAAAAAAAATTCATTTTTATTTATAAAAAAATACAAAATTTGCCCAAAATGTTGAAAAATTAGCAAATTTCCAAGTTTCAATTTCTCTACTTCTATAACACATAATAATATCTACAAAAATAGTTATTACTGTACATTCCCCATATGTCTACTTCATATTAGGATCATTTTGGAAATTACATTTTATTTTTGGGGGACGTTACAAAGCTTAGAAGTTTAGAAGTAAATCTTGAAATTTCTCAGAAATTTTCAAAAACCAACTTTTTAAGGACCAGTTCAGGTCTGAAGTCACTTTGTGAGTCTTACATAATAGAAACCACCCAAAAATGACCCCATTCACGAAACTACACCCCTCAAGGTATTCAAAACTGATTTTACAAACGTTGTTAACCCTTTAGGTGTTCCACAAGAATTCATGGAAAATAGAGATACAATTTCAAAATCTCACTTTTTTGGCAGATTTTCCACTTTAATATTTTTTTCCAGTTACAAAGCAAGGGTTAACAGCCAAACAAAACTCAATATTTATGGCCCTGATTCTGTAGTTTACAGAAACACCCCGTATGTGGTCGTAAACTGCTGTACGGGCACACGGCAGGGCGCAGAAGGAAAGGAATGCTATACAGTTTTTGGAAGGCAGATTTTGCTGGACTGGTTTTTTGACACCATGTCCCATTTGAAACCCCCCTGATGCAACCCTAGAGTAGAAACGGCATAAAAAGTGACCCCATATAAGAAACTACACCCTCAAGGTATTTAAAACTGATTTTAAAAACGTTGTTAACCCTTTAGGTTAAATCAACAATAAAAAAGTCAGTCCTGTATCCTCACACGGACAAATTGCTTGCGCTGCTGCTGGTTCCGGAGTAGTGTGGTAGGTGTATCACACTGGAAATGCAGGTAATGAGAGTTTTTGGAACCGCGCTGCTCTGGACTATAATCTCCGGTCAATAGTGGATGGTGCCGGGCTCCAACACCTTTCCTTTCCACCCAAAAAAGGTCCAATCTTCCACAGATGGTTTCCTCTATAGGGTTCAAGGAAATTGATACAATAGTGAAGCACGCTTTGGCTTGATGTTATTAAAAGGTTTTATTGTACTCACAAGAGTCGATCAACAAAAGGCATATATCAATAGATACAATCGTCTGGTTTCTGCCCGACCCGGGTTTCGCTGCCTCGCTTCTTCAGGGGCGACAACTGCGCATATGCGCAATGGGGCCCTTTAAATAGCCCAGCTCATTTCGATAAATGAGCCGGCGGTGATCCGGATCAAATCCCAACATTGCAGAAAAGTTTCCCATCATGCATTTTACAAGTATCTTCATATACCTTCCCATTCCGCATAAAAATTAACACATATACATATAAATAGATACAAAATTATAAAACTCTTGCTGTTATAAACAACTTGATCTCCAACACATTTATCTCTTATTCATCATTATTTTATACACCGCAATATTATTTAGTGGATATAGATCTTCATCCCACTTAATTCACCTACAACATTACATAAATCGTCCGATTTGCGATATGCTCTATACTTAAATATTCAAATATTCACAAAGCCGTCATTAATCCTCCACCCACTTTTGTGACGTCGCTTGGGTGCTCCGAACCCCGCCTCCTCCCTCCGACATCCGCGTCACACTCCGTCACCATGACGTCGTTCGAAGGTCCTCAAGGAGCAGGGTCAGGAGAACCAAAGCAACGCGACTGGTCGGGGTGTTCTACAGTAAGCATGGTTTTAAATCAAATTCAATATTTAACCCACCTGGCTGTAGGGTTCCTAACTGGTAAATCCACTCTACCTCCTTTCTATTGATTTGCGCCAGTGAGTCCCCCCCTCGCCAGTGTGGCTTGACAATTTCTACACCCACAAATCTTAAACCCTTCGGGTTTTTTTCATGCGCAAATTTGAAATGGGCAGATACACTGTGGGTCAACAGACCTTTTCTAATGTTCCGTACGTGCTCCTGTATTCTGATTTTGAGCTTTCTTACTGTCCTGCCTACGTACTGGAGCCCACAAGGGCACTCCAGTACGTATATGATATTCTCATTCTCACAGGAACAGTTTCCTCTTATACGGAACTCCATTCCATTTTTTTTGGATGTTATACAGTTGATGTTTATCTGTCGTTCTTTTGTATTCCTATTTTTACATCCTGCGCAAAACCCACACCAGGTGAATTTTCCTCCTTCTTTCTTTGGCTTAATGCTGACTGGAGGGATAGCACTATGTACAAGTTTTGTTCTGATACTAGCCGCTTTTTTAAAAATAAAGGAGGGATTATCTGGTATAGTTTTTCTTAATACTGGATCGTTTTTAAGTATCCCCCAGTTCTTTCTCACCATTTTCTTGATGTTGTCAGACATAGAACAGTATTTTGTCACAAAAGAGAATTTGTAATCTTTCTCACCTTTTTTTGCTTTTTCTCTCGTGTCTTTATTCTCTTCCCTTTTTTCTACTTCCACAGCTTCTATGCATACGTCTAGATTTGCCTCCTCATAACCCCTTTCAATGAATCTGTTTTTTAGCACTTTGCTTTGTATTCGATAGTCTTCGACTTTCGTACAATTACGGGCCATCCTCTTGAATTGTCCTTTCGGTATATTCGTGAGCCAGGGCCCGTAATGACAGCTTTTTATGTCAATATAGGAGTTGACATCTGTGTCCTTAAAATGTGAACTTGTCATGAAGCGGCCATCTTCTATCCGTATGCATAGATCCAGGAAGGTGACAGAGACATTACTAATTTCTCCCACAAATTTTAAATTCCAATCATTATTGTTCAACTCACATATGAAGGACTCGAGGCCCCCCCTTCCTGCCTTCCCCCCACCACAATCGGAGACAGTCATCGATATATCTCCTCCAGAAGGTCAGTTTACCCCCTGGGGTGTCCGCTCCCAGTGTGGGAAGGATGGAGGCCTCCTCCCATGCCCCCATAAAAATGTTAGCGAAGCTGGGGGCGAATTTTGCCGCCATCGCCGTCCCGATGCACTGTACATAGTGCGAGTCCTTAAACCAAAAATAATTGTGATCAAGACAATAGCTGAGGCATTCCAGGATAAATGTTCCCTGTGCATCTCCTAATTTCATATCTTTTTTGATCCTACTCTCTACAGCTTCCATACCCAACTTCTTCGGAATGACTGTATACAGAGATGCCACATCAATTGTGGCCATCCATGTATCTACAGTAGGGGGCTTAGTTCCTTAATAAGTTGTAACACAGCTCCGGTGTCCTTCAAGTGCGAGGGGTTCTGCACAACATACCCCTGCAAGTAAAAATCAATATATTCGGTGATCCTGCATGTCAATGAGTTCAGGCCCGAAATTATCGGCCTCCCTGGAGGGTCGATTAAACTTTTGTGGACTTTTGACAGATGATATATTACTGGTACTAGAGGGAACGGTATGGTGAGATACTCATACTCTTTTTTATTCAATATTCCTTTTTTAAAACCCTCTCTCAAGATTCCGTCCAGAATCTTTTTATATTCTTGGGTGGGGTTACTTTTCAGTTTTCTATAGGTTGTTCCGTCCGATACCAATCTGGCCATTTCTGCTTCATACTTCTCTTTGTTCATTATAACTACCCCCCCCCCCCCCCCCTTTATCCGCCGGTTTAATTGTTAGATCTGGATTTTTTTTCCAGATCTTTCAGGGCCTTTCTTTCTTTATAATTGAGATTTTGTTTCACCTTACTCGTGTCCATCTCTTCTAGCTCTTTTAACAGGCCAATTTTAAAAGCCTCCACACATTCATTATTCCGGTTTTTTGGAAAAAACTTTGATTTTTCCTTCAATTGTGTGCGTACGATATCTCCCTCTTTCTTAATCTGTGTGTCTAATATAGCAGGATTTTTATTCTGTGAAGCAGGATTACTGATCCAATATTTAGCCATATTGATTTTCCGAATATATTTATGAATATCCAGGAATGCCTCAAATTTGTTGATCTTCTGGCTAGGCGCATATTTGAGGCCCTTATTCAGGACACTCTTTTCTCCCTCTGTTAAGATGTGGTCGCTTAAGTTGAAAATCCCTCCTATGTCTCCTTGATCTTTTTGGTTTTTGGGCTCGATCTTCCCCTTTCCTTTTCCCCGTCTTCCTCTACCAGACTTCTTTTTTGTGGTGTCCTCGTTGTTACCTCTCTTATTTCTCCTTCCCTCTGGACCCCTTTTATGCTCTGGTGAGGAAAATTTTGCTCGTTCTGTTGTGTACTGTTTAGTCTGTTTCCTTCACTATTATCCCTTTTTTGTTTATCATCATAGCTGTTTCCTTCATAATGGGCTCCTTCATAATGGTTAGTCCTATAATTCTCCTGTGGTCTCCATCTTGGTTTTCCCTTATACCCTCCTCCTTGATACGGCTGTTTATACATTTGTCTATATTGTTGCCCTCTATATCCATTATTTCGTCCATAATTCCCATTGTACTGGCCCCCTTTGTGACCATTACTATACTCATAATGTTTGCCCTGTTGACCAGCATAATGGTGTGTATAATTCTGCTGGTTTATATAGTCTTCCCTATTCTCAAAGTTTGGCTCATGTGTGTATACATTTTCATGATACCCATAATTCCGCTGCGGTGTATATTTATTAAACTGTTGGTTATAATTGTTTTTAAAAACCCTTTGTCTCTCAACCCCAGTCTCTGGTTTCCTAAAACCTCCAGTGTAGTGTCCTTGATTAGGATTACTAGCACTGGGCTCATCCACATTTCCCGTTTCTGACATAGTCTCCCCAGTGTTTTTCTGTTTATTTTTCCATTTATATACTTTATCAGTTTTATATTCATTACAAATCTTAACATATTTCTTGTGTTTCTTATTCCTTATTTCCTTTTCGGATTTAAGTACTGCTTCCTGACACTGTTTGCTACATTTATCATATATCTCTTTATTCCCATTTTTTATAGGTTTAATCACCTCTTGTAAATCATCAATCACCTTATTAATCTTCTTTAACTTATTCTTTCGGACTGTGATAATATATTGCATGACTTTCCACACACATTCATTCAAAACTCTTTCCCACCCTATTAAATCCTCCTCATCTTCAGTGATCAGAGGGAGTTGCCATCTCAGGCCTTCTGGAATCCTGCCTTCCATGAGAAATCTCTCCAGGGAGGCAATATCCCAGGTGGTTCGTATCTCCCTAATCAATTCCTTTTCAAGTTTCACAAACAGTGTTCTCATATCATCCGACCCCTTATCGCTCTCAATAGGAGTCTCACAGAAAGCATCAAGATCACATTTGAAATTGGCTCTAAAATCAAAAATGTCCATGTTGGTAACAAGACTCGACCACCTACAAATACAAATTAAATCAACAATAAAAAAGTCAGTCCTGTATCCTCACACGGACAAATTGCTTGCGCTGCTGCTGGTTCCGGAGTAGTGTGGTAGGTGTATCACACTGGAAATGCAGGTAATGAGAGTTTTTGGAACCGCGCTGCTCTGGACTATAATCTCCGGTCAATAGTGGATGGTGCCGGGCTCCAACACCTTTCCTTTCCACCCAAAAAAGGTCCAATCTTCCACAGATGGTTTCCTCTATAGGGTTCAAGGAAATTGATACAATAGTGAAGCACCCTTTGGCTTGATGTTATTAAAAGGTTTTATTGTACTCACAAGAGTCGATCAACAAAAGGCATATATCAATAGATACAATCGTCTGGTTTCTGCCCGACCCGGGTTTCGCTGCCTCGCTTCTTCAGGGGCGACAACTGCACATATGCGCAATGGGGCCCTTTAAATAGAAAGGGTCTGTTGACCCACAGTGTATCTGCCCATTTCAAATTTGCGCATGAAAAAAACCCGAAGGGTTTAAGATTTGTGGGTGTAGAAATTGTCAAGCCACACTGGCGAGGGGGGGACTCACTGGCGCAAATCAATAGAAAGGAGGTAGAGTGGATTTACCAGTTAGGAACCCTACAGCCAGGTGGGTTAAATATTGAATTTGATTTAAAACCATGCTTACTGTAGAACACCCCGACCAGTCGCGTTGCTTTGGTTCTCCTGACCCTGCTCCTTGAGGACCTTCGAACGACGTCATGGTGACGGAGTGTGACGCGGATGTCGGAGGGAGGAGGCGGGGTTCGGAGCACCCAAGCGACGTCACAAAAGTGGGTGGAGGATTAATGACGGCTTTGTGAATATTTGAATATTTAAGTATAGAGCATATCGCAAATCGGACGATTTATGTAATGTTGTAGGTGAATTAAGTGGGATGAAGATCTATATCCACTAAATAATATTGCGGTGTATAAAATAATGATGAATAAGAGATAAATGTGTTGGAGATCAAGTTGTTTATAACAGCAAGAGTTTTATAATTTTGTATCTATTTATATGTATATGTGTTAATTTTTATGCGGAATGGGAAGGTATATGAAGATACTTGTAAAATGCATGATGGGAAACTTTTCTGCAATGTTGGGATTTGATCCGGATCACCGCCGGCTCATTTATCGAAATGAGCTGGGCTATTTAAAGGGCCCCATTGCGCATATGCGCAGTTGTCGCCCCTGAAGAAGCGAGGCAGCGAAACCCGGGTCGGGCAGAAACCAGACGATTGTATCTATTGATATATGCCTTTTGTTGATCGACTCTTGTGAGTACAATAAAACCTTTTAATAACATCAAGCCAAAGGGTGCTTCACTATTGTATCAATTTCCTTGAACCCTATAGAGGAAACCATCTGTGGAAGATTGGACCTTTTTTGGGTGGAAAGGAAAGGTGTTGGAGCCCGGCACCATCCACTATTGACCGGAGATTATAGTCCAGAGCAGCGCGGTTCCAAAAACTCTCATTAACCCTTTAGGTGTTCCACAAGAATTAATGGAAAATAGAGATACAATTTCTAAATCTAACTTTATTGGCAGATTTTCCATTTTAATATTTTTTTCCAGTTACAAAGCAAGGGTTAACAGCCAAACAAAACTCAATATTTATGGCCCTGATTCTGTAGTTTACAGAAACACTCCATATGTGGTCATAAACTGCTGTATCTGAACACGGCAGGGCACAGAAGGAAAGGAATGCCATACCGTTTTTGGAAGGCAGATTTTGCTGGACTGGTTTTTTGACACCATGTCCCATTTGAAGCCCCCTTGATGCACCCCTAGAGTAGAAACTCCCAAAAAGTGACCCCATTTTAGAAACTACGGGATAGGGTGGAAGTTTTGTTGGTACTAGTTTAGGGTAAATATGATTTTTGGTTGCTCTATATTACACTTTTAGTGAGGCAAGGTGAAAGGGATTTTCATAATCTTACTTTTGATACATTACAGATTAGACACATATATTATACAAGCCTCCTCTCTTGTGAAATGCAGCACATCGAATTAGCACATATCACACCCTGCCAGTGCTGGACACAATAGAAGCCTTCCTGACCAAAAGGCTATTTAACATCTCACCTCTATACATTGACAGGAACCTGTGATTTCCTATTTAACTTGTTAGCATGGAGAGAGAAACCTGTTCAATGTAAAATAACCCTTTTCATGTATTGTATATAGCAGATGTCAGCATTGTTTAGCAAAGTTTCAACTGTATATTGACAAACACATATTTCCCAATGCCTGCTGAGTTCTAGGAGGATTGGTCCAATTGAATCTGGAAGGACACTATGTTCCCACCCCCAACAAGCCCTATAAACTATGTGCTGGAGAATAAAGATGTCAGATATTGACAACCTATGTTGAGTCAGGGCTGTCTTATCTCTCTGATCAGAAGCAAAGGGGATATTCGTTGCACAGGGAAATATTCACGGGTGTGGAGGTCTGAAGCCTCATAATATAACCATCATAAACCTGCCGAGAAAAACCGCTAACACAAGGTAACAAGAAATAGCATTTTTTTTTGGGGGGGGGGGTTTTACAACATTTATCTGACAGGTAAGATCATGTGGTATTTTTATAGAGCAGGTTGTCATGGACGCGGCGATACCTAATATGTATACCATTTTTTTTATTTATGTAAGTTTTACACAATGATTTCTTTTTTTAAACAAAAAAAATCACGTTTTAATGTCTCCATAGTCTGAGAGCCATAGTTTAAGTTTTTGGGCGATTATCTTAGGTAGAGTCTAATTTTTTGTGGGATGAGATGATGGTTTTATTGGCACTATTTTGGGCTCCATGTGACTTTTTAATCGCTTACTATTACACTTTTTGTGATGTAAGATGACAAAAAAATGATTTTTTTTACACCTTTTATTTTTTTTATTTTTTTATGAGAGCCATAATTTTTTCAGTTTTTCGGCGATTATCTTAGGTAGGGTCTAATTTTTTGCGGGATGAGATGACGGTTTGATTGGCTCTATTTTAGGGTGAACATGATTTTTTGATTGCTTGCTATTACACTTTTTGTGATGTAAGGTGACAAAAAATGGTTTATTTAGCACAGTTTTTATTTTTTATTTTTTACGGTGTTCATCTGAGAGGTTAGGTCATATAATATTTTTATAGAGCCAGTCGATATGGACACGGCGATACCTAATATGTCTTTTTTTATTTATGTAAGTTTTACACAATAACAGCTTTTTTAAAACAAAAAAAAAATGATGTTTTAGTGTCTCCATTTTCTGAGCCATAGTTTTTTATTTTTTTAGAGATTTTGGGGCTCATTTTTTGTGGGATGAGGTGACGGCTAGATTGGTACTATTTTGGTGGGTGTACGCCTTTTTGATCGCTTGCTGTTTTACTTTTTGTGATGTAAGGTGACAAAAAAATTATTTATTTAGCACAGTTTTTATTTTTTACGGTGTTTAACTGAGGGGTTAGGTCATGTGATATGTTTATAGAGTCGGTCGATACGCACGCGGCGATACCTAATATCTCTATTTTTTTCCCTCCTATTTTTTTCCTTTTTTTTTTTACTTTATTTGGGGAAAATGACGTTTTTGTTTATTTTTACTTGAAACTTTTAATTTTGGGGGGGGAACTTTATTTTTTCAACTTTTTTTCACTTTATTTTTTTGTCCCAACTTTTGGGGGTCTAATCCTTTACAATGCATTCCAATACTTCTGTATTGGAATGCATTGGCTGTATGAGTAATACTGTGTGTATTACTCATACAGCTTCCGGCCTGTGAGATCCAGGGGTCTGGATCTCACAGGCACGTCACAGGAAGGCAGCAGCGATGCCTCAGGAAGGCATCGCGCTGCCTTCCATGCTATCGGGTCCCCCCTACAGCCCCATGGGGACCCGATGGCACCGCCGCCGCTCGCAACATGAAAAGCCGCAAACCACAGGTCTGAATTGACGGGACCCCCCCCCCCCCCGTGCATTTAAACGAGGTGCCTGCTCAATGATTTGAGCAGGCACCTTGTTCCGATCACCGCTCGCCGCGCGGCGGTGATCGGAAATACACAGGGCATACATGTATGGCGCTGTTAGACGTGACTTAAGGACCAGCGCCACACATGTACGGTGGGCTAATCGGGCGGGTGTAGGAGCTGTGCCCGCCTGATCGGCGGCAGGGGTTCGGCAGTCACTAATAGCCGGACCCCTGCTGTATGCGCCGGAATATTCCACTGTTATGAAGTACAATATGGAACGAGATAACAATTTCAGAATGTCTTGGATAAGTAAAAGTGTTTTAAAGTTATCACCACATAAAGTGACACAAGTCAAATTAGCAAAAATGGCCTGGTCCTTAAGGTGAAAAATGGCCTGGTCCTTAAGGTGAAAAATGGCAAGGTCCTGAAGGTGTTAATTAAACAACAGATCATTCTTTGATTACAAATTTAGGCTTTAGGCCTCAGACACACAACAGTATTTTTTTGCAGTCCGCAAAAAGGGGTTCCGTTGTTCCGTGAGCCGTGTCCGTTTTTGTTTCTGTGTGTCTTCCTTTTTTTTGGAAGGATCTCCAAACATGAAGGAAAGTAAAAAAAATCTAAGTTTAGTTTGCCATGCAAAAGATAGGAAAAAAACGGACACGGATCACGGACGCGGGTGACAATCCTTTGTGCATCCGTGTTTTTTCACGGACCCATTGACTTGAATAGGTCCGCGAACCGTTGTCCATGAAAAAAATAGGACAGGTCCTATTTTTTTTACGGACTGAAAACACGGATCACGGACGCGGATTACAAACGGTGCATTATCAGAGTTTTCAACTGACCCATTGAAAGTCAATGGTGTGCCGGCATACATACATAATTCCTCTGGGTAGCCATCTTATATGCTTCTGACATATGTAAAAAAAACTGTGAACTCTCATCTTCCTGAAGCCTGGGTCGCCTATGATATAGATGGACACTTTTATTACCACTACTCTTTGAGGCCAGCTATAAAAAGGTCAAAAATAGAGTTGAGCGAACACCTGGATGTTCGGGTTCGAGAAGTTCGGCCGAACATCCCGGAAATGTTCGGGTTCGGGATCCGAACCCGATCCGAACTTCGTCCCGAACCCGAACCCCATTGAAGTCAATGGGGACCCGAACTTTTCGGCACTAAAAAGGCTGTAAAACAGCCCAGGAAAGAGCTAGAGGGCTGCAAAAGGCAGCAACATGTAGGTAAATCCCCTGTAAACAAATGTGGATAGGGAAATGAATTAAAATAAAAATTAAATAAATAAAAATTAACCAAAATCAATTGGAGAGAGGTTCCATAGCAGAGAATCTGGCTTCCCGTCACCCACCACTGGAACAGTCCATTCTCAGATATTTAGGCCCCGGCACCCAGGCAGAGGAGAGAGGTCCCGTAACAGAGAATCTGTCTTCATGTCAGCAGAGAATTAGTCTGCATGTCATAGCAGAGAATGAGGCTTCACGTCAGCCACCACTGCAACAGTCCATTGGCATATATTTAGGCCCAGCACCCAGGCAGAGGAGGGAGGTCCCGTAACAGAGAATCTGTCTTCATGTCAGCAGAGAATTAGTCTGCATGTCATAGCAGAGAATGAGGCTTCACGTCAGCCACCACTGCAACAGTCCATTGGCATATATTTAGGCCCAGCACACACACAGGCAGAGGAGAGAGGTCCCGTAACAGAGGATCTGGCTTCATGTCAGCAGAGAATCAGTCTGCATGTCATAGCAGAGAATCAGGCTTCACGTCAGCCACCACTGCAACAGTCCATTGTCATAAATTTAGGCCCAGCACCCAGGCAGAGGAGAGAGGTCCCGTAACAGACAATCTGGCTTCATGTCAGCAGAGAATTAGTCTGCATGTCATAGCAGAGAATGAGGCTTCACGTCAGCCACCACTGCAACAGTCCATTGGCATATATTTAGGCCTAGCACACAGGCAGAGGAGAGAGGTCCCGTAACAGACAATCTGGCTTCATGTCAGCAGAGAATCAGTCTGCATGTCATAGCAGAGAATGAGGCTTCACGTCACCCACCACTGCAACAGTCCATTGGCATATATTTAGGCCTAGCACACAGGCAGAGCAGAGAGGTCCCGTAACAGACAATCTGGCTTCATGACAGCAGAGAATCAGTCTGCATGTCATAGCAGAGAATGAGGCTTCACGTCACCCACCACTGCAACAGTCCATTGGCATATATTTAGGCCTAGCACACAGGCAGAGCAGAGAGGTCCCGTAACAGACGATCTGGCTTCATGTCAGCAGAGAATCAGTCTGCATGTCATAGCAGAGAATGAGGCTTCACGTCAGCCACCACTGCAACAGTCCATTGGCATATATTTAGGCCTAGCACACAGGCAGAGGAGAGAGGTCCCGTAACAGACAATCTGGCTTCATGTCAGCAGAGAATCAGTCTGCATGTCATAGCAGAGAATGAGGCTTCACGTCACCCACCACTGCAACAGTCCATTGGCATATATTTAGGCCCAGCACCCAGGCAGAGGAGGGAGGTCCCGTAACAGAGAATCTGTCTTCATGTCAGCAGAGAATTAGTCTGCATGTCATAGCAGAGAATGAGGCTTCACGTCAGCCACCACTGCAACAGTCCATTGGCATATATTTAGGCCCAGCACCCAGGCAGAGGAGGGAGGTCCCGTAACAGAGAATCTGTCTTCATGTCAGCAGAGAATTAGTCTGCATGTCATAGCAGAGAATGAGGCTTCACGTCAGCCACCACTGCAACAGTCCATTGGCATATATTTAGGCCCAGCACCCAGGCAGAGGAGGGAGGTCCCGTAACAGACAATCTGGCTTCATGTCAGCAGAGAATCAGTCTGCATGTCATAGCAGAGAATGAGGCTTCACGTCACCCACCACTGCAACAGTCCATTGGCATATATTTAGGCCCAGCACCCAGGCAGAGGAGGGAGGTCCCGTAACAGAGAATCTGTCTTCATGTCAGCAGAGAATTAGTCTGCATGTCATAGCAGAGAATGAGGCTTCACGTCAGCCACCACTGCAACAGTCCATTGGCATATATTTAGGCCCAGCACCCAGGCAGAGGAGGGAGGTCCCGTAACAGAGAATCTGTCTTCATGTCAGCAGAGAATTAGTCTGCATGTCATAGCAGAGAATGAGGCTTCACGTCAGCCACCACTGCAACAGTCCATTGGCATATATTTAGGCCCAGCACCCAGGCAGAGGAGGGAGGTCCCGTAACAGAGAATCTGTCTTCATGTCAGCAGAGAATTAGTCTGCATGTCATAGCAGAGAATGAGGCTTCACGTCAGCCACCACTGCAACAGTCCATTGGCATATATTTAGGCCCAGCACACACACAGGCAGAGGAGAGAGGTCCCGTAACAGAGAATCTGGCTTCATGTCAGCAGAGAATCAGTCTGCATGTCATAGCAGAGAATGAGGCTTCACGTCAGCCACCACTGCAACAGTCCATTGGCATATATTTAGGCCCAGCACACACACAGGCAGAGGAGAGAGGTCCCGTAACAGAGAATCTGTCTTCATGTCAGCAGAGAATTAGTCTGCATGTCATAGCAGAGAATGAGGCTTCACGTCAGCCACCACTGCAACAGTCCATTGGCATATATTTAGGCCCAGCACACACACAGGCAGAGGAGAGAGGTCCCGTAACAGACAATCTGGCTTCATGTCAGCAGAGAATTAGTCTGCATGTCATAGCAGAGAATGAGGCTTCACGTCAGCCACCACTGCAACAGTCCATTGGCATATATTTAGGCCCAGCACACACAGGCAGAGGAGAGAGGTCCCGTAACAGAGAATCTGTCTTCATGTCAGCAGAGAATTAGTCTGCATGTCATAGCAGAGAATCAGGCTTCACGTCACCCACCACTGCAACAGTCCATTGGCATATATTTAGGCCCAGCACCCAGGCAGAGGAGGGAGGTCCCGTAACAGAGAATCTGTCTTCATGTCAGCAGAGAATTAGTCTGCATGTCATAGCAGAGAATGAGGCTTCACGTCACCCACCACTGCAACAGTCCATTGGCATATATTTAGGCCTAGCACACAGGCAGAGGAGAGGTTCATTCAACTTTGGGTAGCCTCGCAATATAATGGTAAAATGAAAATAAAAATAGGATTGAATGAGGAAGTGCCCTGGAGTCCAATAATATATGGTTATGGGGAGGTAGTTAATGTCTAATCTGGACAAGGGACGGACAGGTCCTGTGGGATCCATGCCTGGTTCATTTTTATGAACGTCAGCTTGTCCACATTGGCTGTAGACAGGCGGCTGCGTTTGTCTGTAATGACGCCCCCTGCCGTGCTGAATACACGTTCAGACAAAACGCTGGCTGCCGGGCAGGCCAGCACCTCCAAGGCATAAAAGGCTAGCTCTGGCCACGTGGACAATTTAGAGACCCAGAAGTTGAATGGGGCCGAACCATCAGTCAGTACGTGGAGGGGTGTGCACACGTACTGTTCCACCATGTTAGTGAAATGTTGCCTCCTGCTAACACGTTGCATATCAGGTGGTGGTGCAGTTAGCTGTGGCGTGTTGACAAAAGTTTTCCACATCTCTGCCATGCTAACCCTGCCCTCAGAGGAGCTGGCCGTGACACAGCTGCCTTGGCGACCTCTTGCTCCTTCCTCTGCCTTGGCCTTGGGCTTCCACTTGTTCCCCTGTGACATTTGGGAATGCTCTCAGTAGCGCGTCTACCAACGTGCGCTTGTACTCGCGCATCTTCCTATCACGCTCCAGTGCAGGAAGTAAGGTGGGCACATTGTCTTTGTAGCGTGGATCCAGCAGGGTGGCAACCCAGTAGTCCGCACAGGTTAAAATGTGGGCAACTCTGCTGTCGTTGCGCAGGCACTGCAGCATGTAGTCGCTCATGTGTGCCAGGCTGCCCAGGGGTAAGGACAAGCTGTCCTCTGTGGGAGGCGTATCGTCATCGTCCTGCCTTTCCCCCCAGCCACGCACCAGTGATGGACCCGAGCTGCGTTGGGTGCCACCCCGCTGTGACCATGCTTCATCCTCATCCTCCTCCACCTCCTCCTCATCCTCGTCCTCCTCGTCCTCCAGTAGTGGGCCCTGGCTGGCCACATTTGTACCTGGCCTCTGCTGTTGCCAAAAACCTCCCTCTGAGTCACTTCGAAGAGACTGGCCTGAAAGTGCTAAAAATGACCCCTCTTCCTCCTCCTCCTCCTCCTCCTGGGCCACCTCCTCTTCCATCATCGCCCTAAGTGTTTTCTCAAGGAGACATAGAAGTGGTATTGTAACGCTGATAACGGTGTCATCGCCACTGGCCATGTTGGTGGAGTACTCGAAACAGCGCAACAGGGCACACAGGTCTCGCATGGAGGCCCAGTCATTGGTGGTGAAGTGGTGCTGTTCTGTAGTGCGACTGACCCGTGCGTGCTGCAGCTGAAACTCCACTATGGCCTGCTGCTGCTCGCACAGTCTGTCCAGCATGTGCAAGGTGGAGTTCCACCTGGTGGGCACGTCGCATATGAGGCGGTGAGCGGGAAGGCCGAAGTTACGCTGTAGCGCAGACAGGCGAGCAGCAGCAGGATGTGAACGCCGGAAGCGCGAACAGACGGCCCGCACTTTATGCAGCAGCTCTGACATGTCGGGGTAGTTGTGAATGAACTTCTGCACCACCAAATTCAGCACATGCGCCAAGCAAGGGATGTGCGTCAAATTGGCTAGTCCCAGAGCTGCAACGAGATTTCGCCCATTATCACACACCACCAGGCCGGGCTTGAGGCTCACCGGCAGCAACCACTCGTCGGTCTGTTGTTCAATACCCCGCCACAACTCCTGTGCGGTGTGGGGCCTGTCCCCCAAACATATGAGTTTCAGAATGGCCTGCTGACGTTTACCCCGGGCTGTGCTGAAGTTGGTGGTGAAGGTGTGTGGCTGACTGGATGAGCAGGTGGAAGAAGAGGAGGAGGAAGCCGAGAAGGAGGAGGTGGCAACAGGAGGCAAAGAATGTTGCCCTGCGATCCTTGGCGGCGGAAGGACGTGCGCCAAACAGCTCTCCGCCTGGGGCCCAGCTGCCACTACATTTACCCAGTGTGCAGTTAGGGAGATATAGCGTCCCTGGCCGTGCTTACTGGTCCACGTATCTGTGGTTAGGTGGACCTTGCCACAGATGGCGTTGCGCAGTGCACACTTGATTTTATCGGATACTTGGTTGTGCAGGGAAGGCACGGCTCTCTTGGAGAAGTAGTGCCGGCTGGGAACAACATACTGTGGGACAGCAAGCGACATGAGCTGTTTGAAGCTGTCTGTGTCCACCAGCCTAAATGACAGCATTTCATAGGCCAGTAGTTTAGAAATGCTGGCATTCAGGGCCAGGGATCGAGGGTGGCTAGGTGGGAATTTACGCTTTCTATCAAATGTTTGTGAGATGGAGAGCTGAACGCTGGCGTGTGACATGGTTGAGACGCTTGGTGACGGAGGTGGTGGTGGTGGTGTTGGTGGTACATCCCCTGTTTGCTGGGCGGCAGGTGCCAACGTTCCTCCAGAGGCGGAGGAAGAGGCCGAGGCGGCAGCAGCAGAATAGGCCGAGGCGGCAGCAGCAGAAGAGGTAGCAGGGGGAGCCTGAGTGACTTCCTTGGTTTTAAGGTGTTTACTCCACTGCAGTTCATGCTTTGCATGCAGGTGCCTGGTCATGCAGGTTGTGCTCAGGTTCAGAACGTTAATGCCTCGCTTCAGGCTCTGATGGCACAGCGTGCAAACCACTCGGGTCTTGTCGTCAGCACATTGTTTGAAGAAGTGCCATGCCAGGGAACTCCTTGAAGCTGCCTTTGGGGTGCTCGGTCCCAGATGGCGGCGGTCAGTAGCAGGCGGAGTCTCTTGGCGGCGGGTGTTCTGCTTTTGCCCACTGCTCCCTCTTTTGCTACGCTGTTGGCTCGGTCTCACCACTGCCTCTTCCTCCGAACTGTGAAAGTCAGTGGCACGACCTTCATTCCATGTGGGGTCTAGGACCTCATCGTCCCCTGCATCGTCTTCCACCCAGTCTTGATCCCTGACCTCCTGTTCAGTCTGCACACTGCAGAAAGACGCAGCAGTTGGCACCTGTGTTTCGTCATCATCAGAGACATGCTGAGGTGGTATTCCCATGTCCTCATCATCAGGAAACATAAGTGGTTGTGCGTCAGTGCATTCTATGTCTTTCACCGCTGGGGAAGGGCTAGGTGGATGCCCTTGGGAAACCCTGCCAGCGGAGTCTTCAAACAGCATAAGAGACTGCTGCATAACTTGAGGCTGAGACAGTTTCCCTGGTATGCATGGGGGTGATGTGACAGACTGATGGGGTTGGTTTTCAGGCGCCATCTGTGCGCTTTCTGCAGAAGACTGGGTGGGAGATAATGTGAACGTGCTGGATCCACTGTCGGCCACCCAATTGACTAATGCCTGTACCTGCTCAGGCCTTACCATCCTTAGAACGGCATTGGGCCCCACCATATATCGCTGTAAATTCTGGCGGCTACTGGGACCTGAGGTAGTTGGTACACTAGGACGTGTGGATGTGGCAGAACGGCCACGTCCTCTCCCAGCACCAGAGGGTCCACTAACACCACCACGACCATGTCCACGTCCGCGTCCCTTACTAGATGTTTTTCTCATTGTTATGGTTCACCACAACAACAAATATATTATTTGGCCCAATGTATTGTATTCAAATTCAGCGGGATATAAATTTGAGGCCTAGTATTTAGGCGCTGGGTGACCGGTATGGATTTAGTGACAGAATTAGACTTGGAAATGCACAGAAGCGTGTGTGTGAAGTTATTCTGAATGACCCAATGTGCACCTTGAATATTATATACCCTTTTAGGGATAGATTTCAAATAGCTCTGATATAGCAGAAACCACTAAATTATGAAATTGCTAAATTGGGAATTGTATTTCAACCCAGAACAAGAAATGTGCTTGAACGGACACTAAATAACTCGCCCAGCTACAGCACTAGGGACAGATTTAGCGGGATATAAATTTGAGGCCTAGTATTTAGGCGCTGGGTGACAGGTATGGGTTTAGTGCCAGAATTAGACTTGGAAATACACAGTAGCGGGTGTGTGTGAAGTTATTCTGAATGACCCAATGTGCACCTTGAATATTATATACCCTTTTAGGGATAGATTTCAAATAGCTCTGATATAGCAGAAACCACTAAATTATGAAATTGCTAAATTGGGAATTGTATTTCAACCCAGAACAAGAAATGTGCTTGAACGGACACTAAATAACTCGCCCAGCTACAGCACTAGGGACAGATTTAGCGGGATATAAATTTGAGGCCTAGTATTTAGGCGCTGGGTGACAGGTATGGGTTTAGTGCCAGAATTAGACTTGGAAATACACAGTAGCGGGTGTGTGTGAAGTTATTCTGAATGACCCAATGTGCACCTTGAATATTATATACCCTTTTAGGGATAGATTTCAAATAGCTCTGATATAGCAGAAACCACTAAATTATGAAATTGCTAAATTGGGAATTGTATTTCAACCCAGAACAAGAAATGTGCTTGAACGGACACTAAATAACTCGCCCAGCTACAGCACTAGGGACAGATTTAGCGGGATATAAATTTGAGGCCTAGTATTTAGGCGCTGGGTGACAGGTATGGGTTTAGTGCCAGAATTAGACTTGGAAATACACAGTAGCGGGTGTGTGTGAAGTTATTCTGAATGACCCAATGTGCACCTTGAATATTATATACCCTTTTAGGGATAGATTTCAAATAGCTCTGATATAGCAGAAACCACTAAATTATGAAATTGCTAAATTGGGAATTGTATTTCAACCCAGAACAAGAAATGTGCTTGAACGGACACTAAATAACTCGCCCAGCTACAGCACTAGGGACAGATTTAGCGGGATATAAATTTGAGGCCTAGTATTTAGGCGCTGGGTGACAGGTATGGGTTTAGTGCCAGAATTAGACTTGGAAATACACAGTAGCGGGTGTGTGTGAAGTTATTCTGAATGACCCAATGTGCACCTTGAATATTATATACCCTTTTAGGGATAGATTTCAAATAGCTCTGATATAGCAGAAACCACTAAATTATGAAATTGCTAAATTGGGAATTGTATTTCAACCCAGAACAAGAAATGTGCTTGAACGGACACTAAATAACTCGCCCAGCTACAGCACTAGGGACAGATTTAGCGGGATATAAATTTGAGGCCTAGTATTTAGGCGCTGGGTGACAGGTATGGGTTTAGTGCCAGAATTAGACTTGGAAATACACAGTAGCGGGTGTGTGTGAAGTTATTCTGAATGACCCAATGTGCACCTTGAATATTATATACCCTTTTAGGGATAGATTTCAAATAGCTCTGATATAGCAGAAACCACTAAATTATGAAATTGCTAAATTGGGAATTGTATTTCAACCCAGAACAAGAAATGTGCTTGAACGGACACTAAATAACTCGCCCAGCTACAGCACTAAGGACAGATTTAGCGGGATATAAATTTGAGGCCTAGTATTTAGGCGCTGGGTGACCGGTATGGATTTAGTGACAGAATTAGACTGGGATATGGCCAAAAAATAAACAGACTATTGCTGGTTAAATGCACTTGGTGTGACAGCTTCACCCTGATGTAGGCTTTAGCCAAAAAACAACCACACCATTGAGGGTTAAATGCACTTGGTGACAGGCGCAGCTTGCCCCTGATTTAGTATATGGCCAAAAAATGAACAGACTATTGCTGGTTAAATGCACTTGGTGTGACAGCTTCACCCTGATGTAGGCTTTAGCCAAAAAACAACCACACCATTGAGGGTTAAATGCACTTGGTGACAGGCGCAGCTTGCCCCTGATTTTGTATATGGCCAAAAAATGAACAGACTATTGCTGGTTAAATGCACTTGGTGTGACAGCTTCACCCTGATGTAGGCTTTAGCCAAAAAACAACCACACCATTGAGGGTTAAATGCACTTGGTCGCAGCTTGTGCTGGCGCACCACAAGACACAAAATGGCCGCCGATCACCCCAGAAAAATGTGACTGACAAACGGTCTGGGCAGCCTAAAAACAGTGAGCAATTGAGGATCAGCAGCTCAATGATCCACAGCTGCAGATCGATCAGTTAATCAAGTCCTTTGGAGGAGTTAATCTGCCTAATCTCGCCCTACTGTCGCAGCCGCAACCTCTCCCTACGCTAATCAGAGCAGAGTGACGGGCGGCGCTATGTGACTCCAGCTTAAATAGAGGCTGGGTCACATGGTGCTCTGGCCAATCACAGCCATGCCAATAGTAGGCATGGCTGTGATGGCCTCTTGGGGCAAGTAGTATGACGCTTGTTGATTGGCTGCTTTGCAGCCTTTCAAAAAGCGCCAAGAAAGCGTCACAAAAGCGCGAAGAAAGCGACGAACACCGAACCCGAACCCGGACTTTTACGAAAATGTCCGGGTTCGGGTCCGTGTCACGGACACCCCAAAATTCGGTACGAACCCGAACTATACAGTTCGAGTTCGCTCATCCCTAGTCATAAAGGCTATACCAGGCCCAGCTCATCCTGTCCTGTAAGATAAGATCAGCTCGCTGTCAAGCCTGGCTGGGGCGTGATGTCATTAATTTCCAGGTCTGGTTTGAGGAGAGCTAATAGCCCTTAATTAGCTCTGGGCATAAAACCAGTCCACTTTCATATTTCATTTATGAATCAACTTATGCCCTTTCTGACATCAGATCCAGGCTCTACAGAGTATTGTGGTTAATTGGGTATCAAATATGACTAGAGGATGTGATTCTGTAGCTGACCTATGGGTGGTAGAAGAACTACAGGTCCCAGCATTACCGTGTGTGGTCTCATTCTGTAGGTAAATAAATAAGGATCGCAAATATGTATTCTGTATAAAAATATGCCGATGTATCAAGGAGATACGGGCTTAAGTATAATCCTCATTGTAGGAACTGAACTTTGATGGGGTCATAAAAAAAAACGGAGGCCATCCCTAGGCTTCACAGTCACTCTGCTGCCATTGGCTGACAGGAGTAAGTCTCCTGCCCATGGGAGAGTTCATAAAAATCCATGCACAAGGAAGGACAGAGGAGAGAGACCCATGGAACATCACCAGACACTTAATTGGACATTGACGGCATATCCCTGTATCAGAAGAACTTTGAGGGTCTCCCTTGATACATACTGAAAAGGGGTTTGCAAGGATTCAAAAAGGACATATGAACGACCATCTGAAAGTATTCTTTCATCTTTTTCCCTTTCATTTGAACTGTCGTGATTATTTATATTGTTATTATTCTGTAGATTTATAGTCATTTTCATTAGACTTGTATGCACTGCTTTTTACCGCTTATTAAAGATTATAAAATCTAAATAGCCAAGTCTTCCATATTCTAAGCTGCTGAACAACGTACCTTGCCTTTGAAGAGACGTTACCAGGTAGTTAGTTAAATTGCATTTAGGAATTGTAGCTGGGGGTGATTGACTGCGGTTGGTCAGTAAGTGATATCCGGTTCATCCACTGATCTGTGTGATAGTGAATGACCCGGATAGTCGGCTCGTGGACCGGGAACCCACGTGGTGGCAGTTACCGAAGTATAGTGGGGGGGGGGTGTTAGCCGGATGGTAATACCCCGGTCACGTGAGGTCTCTGTGTGTGCGCAGACTCCGTCACAGACCACTACGTCACAGCTGTGGGATCTGGAGCGATCGGATCCATAGTTCGTGACAAATGGGTCCGCAGAAAATCACAGAAAAGGGAACAACGGACAAGGAACACAACAACGGTCGTGTGCATGAGGCCTTAGGCTGGTTTATTCATAGGTAATAGAACAAGCCACCAACAAGTCATCATTCTATGTTCTTTTGTTTTGTTGTTTTCTTTTATTGTACTTTTGTTTCCTTTTGTTTTTATACTGTACAATGTAAAATGAATGTCTAAATAAAATAAACAATAGTATAGCAGAGGAGAGAAAACTAAAAACTGACTTCTATTATAACATCTAAAAAAATATTTTTTGCCCAAAATGAGTAAAACCCAATCATAGAAAAAAAATGTCCCCAAAGGTGTATATAACCTTTAAATAAGAGCTGGAGTAAGAGCTGGAGTGGTGTAAGGGCTGATCTGTACTTTTTTTTCATACCATTTTGGGATATGTATCACAATTTTGATCGCTTTTTATCCAATTTATTTTGGAAGTTTCAGCAACCAATTTTTTTTCTTGTACACTGCTCATTGTACAGGATGAATACTTTTATATTTTAATAGTGAGAGGCATTTTTATACATGGTGATATCAATGATTATTTTTTATTTTCAAATGGGGAAAGGGAGGGGGGATGATTTGAATGTTATATCTTTTTGTTTTATCATTTTTAAAACTTGTTCTTAAAGGGAACCTGTCACCAGTTTTATGGTGTCCTAACTAAGGGCAACATAAATAAGTGACTGATTCTCTTAGCAAAATGCTGGGTCACTTTCTTTTATTGACCCGGTCAATCTGCTAACATCTAGTATTGAAAAGCTCCAGCTGATAATGATGAGTCCTAAATATTTATGAGCTCCTGACTCTCCCCGCCTACCTGCTGCTGATTGACAGTTTTTTCCCCCATATGAATCAGCAGCAGGTGGGCAGGGGAGTGGCTATAGCTGTTAATTAAATAAACGCTGGACTCAATGACATCACGCTGGACTCAAATCAGCTCATTAGCATGCAGCATTTGGTCTCTTTGTGTTTATATTATGAGGTAACCATCTGTCATCTGTGAATACATCTAAGGTACTTTTTAGTAGTTAATGATTGTATATAATTAGTTACAGTGCTGCCCATAATTATTTATACCCCAGGCAAATTTTGACATAAAGTTATTTTTATTCAACCAGCAAGTAATTTTTTGACGGGAAATGACATAGGTGTCTCCTAAAAGATAATTAGACAAGGTACAAGAGGCATTATTGTGGAAAAAACATTTCTCAGCTTTTATTTGCACTGTGGAAAATCTCAGAGGACGTGGTCAGAAGCCAAAAAGTGACACCTGTGCTGGCCAGGAGGATAGTTAGAGAGGTGAAAAAGAATCCAATGATCACTACCAAGGCCATCCTGGTGAATCTGGGCTCTGCTGGTGGCAATGTCTCAAGGCAGACAATCCAACGGACACTGCACACTGCTGGGTTCCACTTCTCCAGATAAAGCACACAAAAGCTCGCTTGGCCTTTGCAAAAGCTCATCTGGACAAAGAAGAAGACTTCTGGTCTTCTGTGTTATGGTCAGATGAAACAAAAATTTCCTTCATTTGACGTAAAAAAAGAAGAAGCCTTTAACCCAAAGAACACCATCCCCACTGTCAAACATGGTGGTGGGAACCTAATTCTTTGGGGTGTTTTTCAGCCAATGGACCTGGGAACCTAATCACAGTAAACGGCACCATGAAAAAAGAGCAATACATGAGGAGTCTCAACGACAACATCAGGCAGTTTGCAGAGAAACTTGGCCTTGGATACCAGTGGATATTTCAGCATGACAATGACCCAAAACACATAGCAAAAGTGGTGAAGAAATGGTTTGCAGACGACAACATTAACATTTTGGAGTGGCCCAGCCAGAGTCCAGACTTGAATCCAATTGAGAATCTGTGGAGGGAGCTAAAGATCAGGGTGATGGCAAGAAGACCCTCCAACCTGAAAGATTTGGAGCTCATTGCTAAAGATGAATGGGCAAAAATACCTGTGGAGACATGCAAAAAGCTGGTCTGCAATTATAGGAAGTGTTTGATTGCTGTAATAGCCAATAAAGGCTTTTCTATTGATTATTGAGAAGGGTATCAATAATTTTGGACTGGACACTTTTTACTCAAATGTAAATAAAAGCTGAGAAATGTTTTTTTTCCCACAATAATGCCTCTTGTACACTGTCTTATTATCTTTTGGGAGACACCTATGTCATTTTCCATCAAAAAATTACTTGCTGGTTGAATAAATGTAACTTTGCCAGGGGGTATGAATAATTATGGGCAGCACTGTAGATTATAATCAAATATCCACATGACAGGTTCCCTTTAAATTTAGTTTTAGACAGCAGACCCCTGGCAGCTATAGAGTGGGCTTTATCTTTAAAGACCCAACATTCATTGTCCATGTACAGCAAATGTCGGAAAGGGTTTAGATTTTTTTTTTTACCTTTCATTCTTTATTTTTCAGGTTAAGCTGTATTTAAACAAGCATGGAAAGAATTATGGATATATTTTGGCCTAACCGCGATGGAGACAATTTATAATCATTTGTAAAGAGAAAAGCATCAAACTGGAAATTACCTTTACTGTAAGAATATACAGAAGTAAAATTCATTTTTGGAGCCCATTGTACAGTCACATACAAATATTAGGGTACTTTCACACTAGCGTTTTTCTTTTCCGGCATAGAGTTCTGTCCTAGGGCCTCTATACCGGAAAATAACTGATCAGTTTTATCCCCATGCATTCTGAATGGAGAGCAATCTATTAAGGATGTATCAGGATGTCTTCAGTTCAGTATTTTTGACTGATCAAGACAGAGATAAAACTGCAGCTTGCGCAGACCGAAAAAAAGGTAAAAATAAATAAATGCCAGATCTGTTTTTCCAAATGACACCCGAAAGACGGATCCGGCATATCAATGCATTTGTAAGACGAATCAGGATCCTGATCAGTCTTACAAATGTCATCAGTTGGCATACAATTTGACGGATCCGGCAGGCAGTTCCGGCAACGGAACTGCTTGCCAGATCACTCTGCCGCAAGTTTGAAAGTACCCTTACCTAACCTCTGTTAATAAATTCCTGGCTGCAATATTATACCCTTCTATGAAACGTGGCTGAATTTGCATGCAGCCACATTCCCATTGAAGTATGTGGAAAATGCAACAGGTGGGAATTAGTAGACTCCTGTTCACCCAATATGTGTGAATCCTACAGGTGGCATTAATAGCATACTATGCAAAGGGTGAGATCACATGTTGCATCTACAGCGCACCTGAAAACTGTTCCAACATGCAGTTTTACCAGAGCATTTTTCAAATTGATAGTTAATGGCTGCGCTGTTTTGCAAGTATACAGTAGATTTAGAAAAAAGGGTTTCCTAAAACTGGAAACCCCTTTTCATATGGGTAGGAAAGGTGTAAGGATTAAGAAAAAAACTAATTTGGACCAGAAATTTGATGTGCCATCTACATGCATTCAACTGAAGAGATATCTTTGCAAATAGAAAAAACTTTATTCCATCCTTAAAGTATACATATATTAACAGTGGTCTAAACATAAAGAATATAGACATACAAGTCATCCAGGACTATACTGAATACAGCGAGGTGTATCAATGTGTAAAATGACGGACATATAGAAAAATAAAATTGCATCGTTGATGCATTGATATTGTCAAAAGTCAATCACAATGTGGCAGAGAAAAAAATGAAAAAATTGAATAAATAAAGAAATGTTAAATTAACCCAAGGAGAGGGATAGAGAGTCCACAAAGAATTTTTAAACTGATAGGGAAAATAGGAGGTAAGTTCCATATTGATAGCACTACAGAGTGTATTTTATACAATAAGCATATCTATATAAATAGAATGTTGTCATAACTCTACCACTATTTCTATAATATCCATACCTAAAGCATTGGTCAAAATAATGGTCAAAAGAGACAAGTAAAAAGAAGCCTGAATTTACACCAGGACAAATTAACACAGCAATTATATTTTATAAGAGACACAGCATGTTATCAAAAGTACCAACCATTAATGTAGGAGAAATGCAGCATGTAGGATAGCGTTCTAAGTACACAAGTGCTCATGTCCGCACTTAAACCCCGTGCTAGGTTTCCCCCTATCAATTTGCACCACATCACAAACTCACCTCCAAGAAAGCAGTGTCATGCTCTTGTTTGGGAGGGAAACCCCCACACTGAACATAAGAGGGTAAGGGAAAAGGAAATAAGGCCTGAAAACTAGAGAAGGACGATGGTCACCTCCTAATGAAAACCCTAATGAAAGCCCTGACTTTATACCAGTATGAACAGACCCCAGTGGTAGGTGAGTCCATATACAGGAATACCTAAAGTCTTATCTAACCCTAAAGGACCCTAGTACTAATGACAGGAATGAGACATCCTGTTCCTCCAAAAGGAAGGATGAACGGGAGTCTCCCTAAGACCTAATACAAAACAACAAAGAAATGCAACACACAGAAAAGCCAAAATACAAAGGGAAAGGTAACACTTAACTTCCAAGGAGCTATGGCAGCACCCGGAACTCAGCCAAGTTCCAAACACCAGGTATCCACAGGTCCAACTGAAGCTATAAACCGCACAGTATTGTGGGAGAAACAACTATAAATAGGGAAAGTTAGATGACCACAATAGCAACACCTGGAGGTGAAGGGTGTGGCCAGTATCAGAAACAACGCAGACGCCTATTGATCCACAAGGTAAACATGTCAAATCAAACCACGTGTTGCCAGTCTCAAAGATCTCCTGCCACTCACTGTCGCGGGGACGTCCGCATATCTAGGTACGTCCATGACAAGCAGATCCTGAAAGTCTGTATATGGAAGGGAAGTTAAAATTTTTAATGACTTAATAGGTGAAGGGAAACACACTATTTTACAGTAGTAGCCACTGCCTCGTCTTTGCTTCAGATTCTTTCAGTCCTAGGGGGCCCTCTCGGTAGCCTGCTGCAGGGCTGGGAGAAGATGTTTCACCCTATCCCCCTCCAAAACAACCTCTACCTGTCCCCCCATCCCACCAGGAATCAATCTAAAATAGACGTATTTCCTAATAAAGAGATTACAACAAATTTAAAAGAAAGAGTCAGGGGCTTCATTGATTTCAGTTGTTTACTTTCCTTTTCTGCTTCATTTGGTCCCGACTATCACAAGCAGGCATCTCTGGTCTCTGCCACATAAGAGTAAGAAGACACCAGCATTACTATTGCACATGGGGGGCTGTTACAAATTCTGAAAATCAGCCCCCAGATTTATACAGGCCACTGTAATCCTGCTGCTCCTCCCAATAATGTGCCAGTGGTGCACCCCCATGACATGACAGTGCCATACAGATAGAACCCCCATATTAATAGTGCTCCCAGACTGCTCACATTAGTAATAGTGACCCCAACAGTGATAATACGCCCCAAGAATATTCTGTTAGTAGCAATGCCTACATAATGTTCCCAATAATAAAAATGCCCCTACAGTACCGCTAGTAGCATTAATATAACCATAGGGCACCCTAGTGCCAGTACATAATGCTGCCCTCTCTAGTGCCAGTATATAATGCACCCCCCTTAGTGCCAGTATATAATGCCCCCCCTATTGTCAGTATACAATGCCCCCCTTAGTGCCAGTATATAATGCTGTCTTCCCTAGTGCCAAAATATAATGCTGCCCCCAACAGTGCCAGTATATAATGCCCCCCTAGTGCCAGTATACAATGCCCCCCCCCCCAGTGTCAGTATATAATGCTCCCTCCTTTAGTGTCATTATATAATGCTCCCTCTCCCCATTGCCAGTATATAATAATACTCCCCCCCAATTGCCAATAGATAACGCTGTCCCCTGCCTAGTGCTTGTATATAATGCTGACCCCCCCAGTGCCAGTATTTAATGCTCTTCCCTTAATGCCAGTATTTATTGCTCTCCCCAATGCCAGTATTTCATAATCTCCTACCTAGTGCCAGTATATACTGCTCCCTTCCCTTCCATGGTGTCCCTAGTAGGCTACTGTTTAGTTAAAAAAAAAAATTAACAAAATAAACCCACTTAGCTCTCTCCCATTCCCCTGATGCCATCTTCAATGCAGGCCACAGACTTCTGCCAATCTGTAGCCTGTGCTGCTGCATCCTGGCGCAGGTGGTCCACATGACATCCCTACTCCTGCGTCAGTTCTCTCGCAATGACATGATGATGTGAGACCCAGCGCAGCAGGCTCAGAGGCCCACTGGGAAAATATACTTATTAATCTTGGATTTGGCTGTATTATATGTCTGCGTAGTACCTGTTTTACAGCAACACAGTAGTATAGTATGTGTGTACTGTATCTGATATGACACTACATTATCAGTATCATGGTACACATGGTCACTTTTATATTTGCAATTTATTTCACAGTTAGCTAACATTAAAAAGATTTGAACCACTTATTTTTTATGATAGATATTCTACTGTACAACTAGGTTGAATATTCACTTTCATATAGTTTAAATGGTTTTTAACAGTAATTAAGATTTTTTAAGCATGTGCCTGCAGTCTGCCCCTTGAAACAGAAGATTCATACTTACCGGTAATCGCTCCACGCTGCTTCGGTCCTCCGTGCTGTGTCCATCTCTTGGTCCCTGCACTGTTCTCTTCCAGCTATACATGAACATGGTCACATGCACTGCTCCAGTCGGTAAATATGAATCTTCTGTTTCAGGGGGCAGGCTGCAGGAATTGCTTAAAAAACATTATAACCTTAAAAACCCATTTAAGCTTTATTTGAGAAAAAATTTAAATGTTTTATGTAATTTATATGGCTTGTGTTAGCTTTTGCATGAATTTATGGAATGCAATAAAATTTGTTTTACAAATTTGAATTTGGTAATCCTTTATTACTAATGCTTTGCTTTTACCAGAGGCAGACATTTTGTTCTGTATGTGCAGACTGAGTAGCTGCAAAGGGTTCTGTAAAGCCAACAAAAAAAGGGAGGGTGGACACACAAGATAGTCATGGAGTGTCAGACTAGTAGACTGAAAAACACTCACATGCTGTCACAGTGGGGAGTGGGGGAAACCCCCCACCGTATAATGGGAACTGTTAGGGTCCATTCACACGTCCGTTGTTTCTTTCCTGATCTGTTCCGTTTTTTGCGGAACAGATCTGGACCCATTCATTTTCAATAGGTCCTGAAAAAAAATCTGACATTGTGCTGTCTGATTTTTTTCAAGACCCATTGAAAATGAATGGGTACAGATCTGGTCCAGATCTGTTTCGCAAAAAACGGAACAGATCAGGAAAGAAACAACGGAATAGGGAAAGGGGGAAAAAAAAGTGGCAGAATCAGTGTCAGCGCAAGCAAGTCTCCCCAGAACTGCTGCCAGCCCCTGGAGCAACATACAGGAACCAGGGCGCCAGCCACCAAACAGCCAGGAGAGACCGCACTGATCACTGCATCCACACTCAGACACGGTTCACACCAAGTCTCTGCCAGCGTGCATCCCCCACCAGCATACACCAAAGCCAGTTCAACAAGAAATGCAGCCAGCCACCACAACACAAGCGACAGAACCACTGAGACATGGACGAGGGGAGACCAAACACAAGTGACGGTTCACACCTTCTGCAACGTCTGTTACAGAGAACCGCACTGTTAACAGGGTTCCCCTTTCACCCTCCCTCCGGAGGATAAGCATGTGCGCCAGAAAACGGCAGACGACACATGCTGTGCCCTCTTCTGAAGGCAAAATAGAGTGGCCATTGAGGAGCAGAGCTCCTACACATATGCAGGCCAACAACAAACTGACCTTCAGGCTCACAACACAGTATAAAAGAGCCAGAGGCCACACCTTAACCCCGAACACACCAGGATGGGAAGGGGCACACATCTTAAAGGGGAAGTGTCAAAACATGCAAAACAACCACATGATGCCACCAGCAACAAGCATGCATGGCAAAAGTGTCATGGTCCACTACACCAGACCATGACACAGCCGTGACACATACCTGTAATACCAATAAAAAGAGAACACTGGGCTATCATAAAAAGTCACACATCCAAATTTGCGCAAAAGAATAAATCATAAAGCCACTAAAAAGCATTCATTTAAAATACTGCATACAAAAGTAACCCTGCGTGGAACATGATAAGACCCAACAGCATGATTAGTAAAATGCCCACTCCAACTCTAATATAGGCCTAAAGATAAGGCAGGGAGTTACAGAGAAATAAAAGGTTTGGGCCGAAGGGCTTAATATCATCTGTTGCCCTATGTGTACTTTCCTTAGTGGTCTATGTTAAAAACAATGGATAACCAATGTATGCATATACATTTTAATAGTACAGTTAATCCAGTTGCAATAAACATAGTTAATGGTAATTAGAGATGAGCCCCCCAATGCCAGTATACAATTTTTCAAAAATTCAATTCGGCCGGTTCGCCAGATTTTTTTTTTTACTAAATTTGCTTTGATCTGAATTTATTCGTGGGAAATTGCATTAAAAACTGTTATTTCCTGGCTGCAGAGAGCCTTTATAGTGGTGTAGAACAATGTGCTTCCAGTAACACGCATAGGGAGTCTGCTGTGGTAGTGAAATAATACTGTGAGTCAGTATGACATGCAGATGACAGGTGTCCCTCTTAGAATCACTGCACACTTCACTTATTTGGGCAGTAATGTTGAGCGTGAATATTTTAGAATCGTGAATTTTAATCGCGAATATCGCCACTTCGAGAATACGCAAAGATTTAGAATATAGTGCTATATATTCGTATTCGCAAATATTCAATACTTTTTTTCATCTGAACCCATGATCCCTCCGTGCTTCTTGCTTGTGAGCCAATGAGAAGTCTGCAATGTCTCTGTCTGAGCTTAGCAACATCCCTAGAAACCAATAGGAAAGTTGCCCCTTACTATATAAGAACCTTCCCAGCAGCCATTTTCTGCAGTTTTTTGCAGTTATGAGAGAGACAGCAGTGTCATTGCTATGCTCTGTGCTTTGCTGTGTCATTATATTAGATAGTTAGTTAGTTAGTTAGTTAGTTAGCATATATAAATAATTCAGATAGTCAGTGTAGGTTAGAAAGTGATATACAGTTGCAAGAAAAAGTATGTGAACCCTTTGGAATGATATGGATTTCTGCACAAATTGGTCATAAAATGTGATCTGATCATCATCTAAGTCACAACAATAGACAATCACAGTCTGCTTAAACTAATAACACACAAAGAATTAAGTGTTACCATGTTTTTATTGAACACACCATCTAAACATTCACAGTGCAGGTGGAAAAAGTATGTGAACCCTTGGATTTAATAACTGTTTGAGCCTCCTTAGGCAGCAATAACTTCAACCAAATGTTTCCTGTAGTTGCAGATCAGAAGTGCACAACGGTCAGGAGTAATTTTTGACCATTCCTCTTTACAGAACGGTTTCAGTTGAGCAATATTCTTGGGATGTCCGGTGTAAATCGCTTTCGGGAGGACATGCCACAGCATCCCAATTGGGTTGAGGTCAGGACTCTGACTGGGCCACTCCAGAAGGCGTATTCTGTTTAAGTCATTCTGTTGTTGATTTACTTCCATGCTTTGGGTCGTTGGCCTGTTGCAGCACCCATCTTTTGTTTAGCTTCAGCTGGTGGACAGATGGCCTTAAGTTCTCCTGCAAAATGTCTTGATTAACTTGAAAATTCATTTTTCCTTCGATGATAGCAATCTGTCCAGGCCCTAACACAGCAAAGCAGCCCCTAACTATGATGCCCCCACCACCATACTTCACAGATGGGATGAGGTTTTGATGTTGGTGTGCTGTGCCTCTTTTTCTCCACACATAGTGTTGTGTGTTTCTTCCAAGAATCTGTCCACAGAATATTTTTCCAGTACTGCTGTGGAACATCCAAGTGCTCTTGTGCAAACTGTAAACGTGCACCAGTGTTTTTTTTGGACAGCAGTGGCTTCCTCTGTGGTATCCTCCCATGAAATCCATTCTTGTTTAGTGTTTTATGTATCGTAGATTCGCTAACAGGGATGTTAGCATATGCCAGACACTTTTGTAAGTCTTTAGCTGACACTCTAGGATTCTTCTTCGCCTCATTGAGCAGTATGCGCTCTGCTCTTGCAGTCATCTTTACAGGGTGGACACTCCTCGGGAGAGTAGCAGCAGTGCTGAACTTTCTCCATTTATAGACAATTTGCCTTACTGTGGACTGATGAACAGCAAGGCTTTTGGAGATACTTTTATAACCCTTTTCAGCTTTATGCAAGTCAACAATTCTTAATCGTAGGTCTTCTGAGAGCTCTTTTGTGTGAGGCATCATTAACATCAGGCAATGCTTCTTGTGTAAAGCAAAGCCAGAACTGGTGTGTGTTTTTTATAGGGCAGGGCAGCTGTAACCAACACCTCCAATCTCATCTCATTGATTGGACTCCAGTTGGCTGACACCTCATTCCAATTAGCTCTTGGAAATGTCATTAGTCTTAGGGGTTCACATACTTTTTCCACCTGCATTGTGAATGTTCACATGGTGTGTTCAATAAAAACATGATAACATTTAATTCTTTGTGTGTTATTAGTTTAAGCAGACTGTGTTTGTCTATTGTTATGACTTAGATGAAGATCAGATCACATTTTATGACCAATTTGTGCATAAATCCATATCATTCCAAAGGGTTCACATACTTTTTCTTGCAACTGTAGTGTAGCTGATAGGTTCCAGTGCAGGGTGTTAGGAAGTGTGATAGGTTCTGCTGTCCATACATACAGTACATGCTGCAGACATAGTGCTGTGATGTCACAAGTTCACAAAAATACTTAGTGCACCAATCAGTAATATTTAGTCAGACCTGCTAAAATGTGAAGTTGCACATATTGCGCCAAAATATGCACATCATTAACTGCCGATTTGTGCAATCGCGAATATATTGGAACACACTATCTGCATATAAAGCTATTGTAATGTTCTGCCATGCAAACCATTTTCTCCAGTCTCAGGAAACTTCCAGCAGCTTGAAAAATGTAGCAAAAGTGACCCACACCTGTATTGCGCACGCAATACGCGCATATTGCATTGCCGATTTTCGCAATCAAGAAAATAATGGTGAATTTGCGAATTTATGACAAATATTTGCCCAAATATTTGCGAAATATCGCAAATTTAAATATTGCCCCTCCCACTCATCACTATTTGGCAGTCAAGTAGCCAAAACTGACCAAATAACTCAAGTATGAACTCGGCCTTACAGGTCGATATTAGCGCCAAGAAGAAGCGTACTCCTTTTACACTGTCATCAGCTGATTCCACATAGATGTCTAAAGAACCTGTTCTATTAAATGCTTATACAAGTAGAGCCCCCCGACAGAGTGGAGAGGGTGTCAGCAGTAAATATGTTTTGACGTCACTGATTATTTTGTCCTTCCTCTGCTCCGTCAGAACAATAACCCACAACAAAACTAAACCTGTCTGTGGAGCATCCGCCTTCATTCAGTCAGCAATTGGTCAGTAATCCATCAGTATTGCTAATGCCAAAAAAAACAGCCGTTAATCCAAAACAGACATGACTGAGTCAACCATTCAAGAACCGCTGGGTTGCTGGTCAAGATACAACAGCTAGTTGACACCTGGAGCTCAGGCCTCTCGCTGCGACTCCTGCTGCCACACCCCCCTTACTCTGCTGCGACCTGCGACCAGAAACATTTAGGCCTCTGCCACTCCCCTGTGCAGGGCCTGGCACTTCTCTGTCTGACATACTGTTAGATCAGATAAATAAATAAAAAGGAAATTAAAACACCCCAAAAAAGTGTGTAATTTTCTCACTTCAAAGAAAAAAATGTGGGGGGGTTCAGTCCGCACAACCCTATGCAGGTGCAGATTGCTATGGCGAAATACAGATACAAACGCAAAGACACAAATGCAATCGCACTCTGCAACCAGCACTCTGCCCTGCCTCTATGCTGGATGTTGGATAAGGCATTGGTGTACATTTTGGCCAAAGCATAATAAGCCACTCACCACATCAAGGTCGCCTTCATGAGTGGTCCCTAACACTAGTTCCTACCTGTTATGGGCCATGACAGCCACACAAAGTCCAGGGAGCGCAGGTACAGCATGCACGCCAAGCACACTCTGCTTTTAACCCCGTCCGGTGCCATTACAGATTTCATCGGATCCAGGGATGCAAGTACCAACATGCATGCTGAGCCCACTATATACTTCTCATGGAGCCAAATGGCTACTGGTAGGTGCTATATAAGCAGACTCAGTTTTATACTGACTTTAAAACCAGCCTCCAGGGCACTTCTCACTTCACCACACAATGGCTAATAAGCTCTTTTTTTCCCACTAATACACGTCAAAAAGGGGTGTAATTTTCTCATTTCACCACATAATGGCAAATACTTTTAGAACATAAAACTGCACCACTGAACAACCCTGTTCAACATAAATGCTGTGGAATGATTCCGCCCTATCCTTTACCTACACCTTCAATAATCTTTCCCTGCACTTGTAAATCTTTTTTGTTAGCACAATGAAGTTTTTTCTAGCACTGTCCCTAGCTCCTGCTGACGTGTCTCCCTGCACTAAGTACACTGGAAAATGGCAGAATCAAAGATGCTCCTTACCTCCACCCTTCTCACAATTGCTTTAACTGGAATCTTCCAGAACCAGGGTAGGGGTCAGCCCCCACCCTAAGCTCCAGAGAGTGCTGGGCCAGGATAGTTGACTCTGGCCATGTCTAGCTTTTGCTAATGCACTGAGTATATAGTGCATCGCATTAACATTACAAACAGTAAATACAGATTGCATATACCCCCTGTCCTGTTGCATTGCAGATACACACTGTGCAGTTGCATGTGTTATCCTTTTTCACATTAGAAAGCATCCAAAAATTGGCCCTGATAGGGGGCAGATGGTGTTTAAACACACACAGTGTTATGGGACAAAAGGAGTGGCTATTTGGGACCAAGCGTCCAAAAACTATGCCTTAACGGGGACAAATTCCTGCCCTGGTTTAGACACACACACGTCAAAAGAAACAGTGGCTTTTTCTGCACAAGCATCTAAAAGTCATGTATTAATGGAGCAGAATGCCTGCCCATATTTATACAAACATCAGTATTAATTCTCAGAAGAAATGGTGGCTTGTTCTGAATTAGCCTGGAAAAATTGTCTCTTTAAATTTGGAGCAGCAGCATTACAGTGTGTATGCAAAAATGGTTAGGGTAATAATGGAAAGTGTGTAAAAGTCCTCATGGATGCATGCCTAATTAGCATTACAGCAGTTAATGTGTGTGCAGCTGTTTAAGGGTAGTAGTAGTAGTAGTAGTAGTAGTGATGGCTGTGTAGCGGTAACAGTAGTGGCAGTAGGGGTAATAGAAGTGGAAGTAGGGAGATTTGCAGCAGGAAGTAGAAGCTGCAGCCATCTGGTATGGAACATTGTGTTAGACAGGAAGACAGCAAAAAAAAAAATATGATGTTGGCAGCTAAATAGGCAGCTGAGCTGAGCAGAGATGTCTCTGTTTTTCGGATCTGAGGCTTTGTACCATGCTGGAGGGTTGAGAGCCGCATTCTGGGGAAACACGCCCCTAAAGCCTGCTGTGGACTACTGGAGGCAGAACTGCCAGCAAGGTGAGATTGTGTTATATTAACTTTCCATTGTGTGTGAATTAACACCAAAGTTTTGTGCAATTGCCTCAAGAGTATTTTGCGTCAGTACTGCGTTTGCTTAACCTATCTACCAGATCAAAACCCCACAATCAATATATATATATATAATTTGAAGAAAGTGAGGAAGCAGCACACTGTATAAGCAGGGGGTGCACGTCCGGCCAGTGTGGACCAGCACCTTGGTCCAATGTACTAGAAGTGAAAAATAGCCAGCAGCACTCCAAATCAATTCAAAAGTTGATGATTTATTGGACCCAAAATCAGGCGACGTTTCAACAGCTTGTTGCTGTCTTTATCAAGCACAGTGCACATGTGTTACAGACACACTTTAAATAAGGGCATCAATCGAAAATAGATTAACATCAATTGAACATAATACAGTGAATATACAGTGAACGAACAATACATGTGATCATAAAAAATACATGTAACAAATTGGCCTCATTTGGCCAAAATAATACATCAAACTAAAACTACATTAATTCCACATATCGTGATTTATATGGAATATAACATAATAAGTGTCAGTGATTACCCTAATAAGGTGAATTAAAAACTCACTGTCAGGTGGGCAGCTGCATGGTTGGCGTTAAACATGCTCCATTGGCGTCCCCATGCATGATTTGCGCATGCGCGAAAATACTATACGTAATTAGCGCATGCGCGAAAATCTCGTAATTAGCGCATGCGCGAAAATACACGTAATTAGCGAATGCGCGAATATATCAAATCTCGCGATTCCTCCGTTTTCGAGCGGCTGGCTAACGCCCACAACTAAGATGGACGAAACTGGATCAAATGCATTGTGCGCATGTCAGAGCAGTAATGGGTGCCACCCAACACATATCACATGATCAAAGTGATCTCAATAGAGCTGCTAGTCCATGGAACCCGATATTATAAATAAATGGGTCCTAGGGCAATGCCGCACGGCCACCCACATGTCAAAGCACGTATGGTAGTCGGGCACAGTGCCCCAAAGATCCAAAATCTAAATTATAAAAAATTGTTTTACATGGTTTGTATATGAATGTCACATATTAATTGACAATTCATAATAATGAGATGTCGGCGTGAACAATGGGAAAACAACCCTACATCGCAGGGGGATCCCCACGGAACGCCACTATTCTCTCAAAAAGTAACAACATTGATACCCATAAATGAATATAAGCATTCAATACAAGGAAAAAAGGTGAAGAACAACCATAATAATGCAGGTACCATGGTCAAACGGATCAAATTTTTCTATATGAACGGTATACGGGGGCATCCAGAACAATGTACAACAAATCCCGCACAAATAATAAAGCACTGAACCAGGCATATATTGGTTGAATAGAGTAAATAGATATTGGGGAGCCAACTGGAACCAGGATGAACGTCACATCATGCAGTGCCTCCACCAAGGCAGTGAGATCAAAATGAATCTAAAAACAAAAAGAGAAAATTTTAGCAATTCTCATAAAAAATTATACTTGATTCAAGATAATCATTCAAATGCAGAAACACACGTGCATTTGACCTACAGAAAGGAATACGGATCCTGCAAAGTAGAGAAGGCATAAGATATGGGCAGTGCCAGGACCAAACTACACTAATCCACCCTAAAGTCCACGTTTAACCCATTAGGTTTTAACGTCTTTAGCGTATATATCCAGTATAACTCGTGTTTTTTAAGGATAGCCTGTCTATCTCCACCACGCCTCCCCAATTCTACCTGTTCCAAAATACGAAATCTCAAATCACTCTGTGTGTGCCCTGCCTCTTTAAAATGTTTGGACACTGGTAAATCCATCTTTTCTTTCCTGATGGAGTAGCGATGTTGATTCAATCGTGTCTTTACATCCCACGTGGTCTCACCAACATACCACTTCCCACACGGGCAGGTCAGTTGGTAGACCACGTAGGATGAGTCACAGGTCAAGAATTGAGTGATTTTCATCATCCCACCAGTGGCCGGATTTAAAAATGTATCTCCTTTGATCATAAGTTTGCAATTTATACAATGATAGCAAGGGTAGCAGCCAGTACGAGTAGAACCACACATTGTCCTCACATTGATCCTGGCACTGCCCACATCCGCCTTCACCAGTCTATCACCCACATTCCGTCCTCTCCGATAGGAGAAAAGAGGGGGTGATTTAAATTCTGCAATTTCGGGAAAACTATTCCCTATCAATCTCCAATGTCTCCGAATGACACCCGCAATTTGCGGGCTGTCAGTCGAGAAATGGGAGATGAAGGGAATGCGAGGACTTTGGGCCTCTTTCTGAACAGTAGTATCAGTGAGTTGATTCCCCAATCTATCAATGGTGTTTCTGATCAGCTTTTTCGGATATCCACGTATGGCAAATTTCTGACTCATTTCTTGGAATCTAGTATGTCTCACTTGTCTGTCCTTGACTATGCGATATACTCACAAGAACTGGCTGTAGGGTAGAGATCGGATCATGGAACGAGGATGGTGGCTGTCATATCGTAACAGAGTGTTCTTGTCAGTAGGCTTGACAAATAAATCAGTACTCAAACCTCGTCCCATGATCCGGACCTCTGTGTCCAGGAACTGTAGTTTATCCATGGACTGCACCATAGTGAATTTCACAGTGGGGTCGATTTCGTTGAGAAAAGCATGGAACGCAAGGAGGTCCAACGTGTCGCCCGTCCACACCAAGAAGATATCGTCGATATAGCGCCACCACCCCAGAACATGTCTGAAGTGGTGGCTGCCATAGATCGACGACTCCTCGAGGTGGGCCATGTAGATGTTTGCATAAGTGGGCGCCACGTTGGACCCCATCGCGGTTCCACGCAACTGAACAAAGAAATCGTCCTGAAAAAGAAAATAATTTTTCGTGAGAACAAATCTTAATAATGAAAGTAAAATTTTTTGACAAATTTCAGAATAATCAGAACTTCTAAGACACGCCTCAACGGCCTGCAGGCCGAGCACATGGTCAATCGACGTGTATAAACTACACACGTCGAATGACACAAGAGCCGAGCCTGCAGGGACCTCAAGATCATTTATTTTGGACAAAAAATCACCCGTATCTCTGATGAATGATCTGGTGGAGATGGCAAAACGGCGCAACATTTTATCAAGAAAAATCGCTACATTGTAAAAAAGGGATTCCCTCCCAGATACAATTGGGCGGCCAGGCGGGGGCGAAACCCCCTTGTGTACTTTTGGCACTACCCTACAGCCAGTTCTTGCGAGTATATCGCATAGTCAAGGACAGACAAGTGAGACATACTAGATTCCAAGAAATGAGTCAGAAATTTGCCATACGTGGAAATCCGAAAAAGCTGATCAGAAACACCATTGATAGATTGGGGAATCAACTCACTGATACTACCGTTCAGAAAGAGGCCCAAAGTCCTCGCATTCCCTTCATCTCCCATTTCTCGACTGACAGCCCGCAAATTGCGGGTGTCATTCGGAGACATTGGAGATTGATAGGGAATAGTTTTCCCGAAATTGCGGAATTTAAATCACCCCCTCTTTTCTCCTATCGGAGAGGACGGAATGTGGGTGATAGACTGGTGAAGGCGGATGTGGGCAGTGCCAGGATCAATGTGAGGACAATGTGTGGTTCTACTCGTACTGGCTGCTACCCTTGCTATCATTGTATAAATTGCAAACTTATGATCAAAGGAGATACATTTTTAAATCCGGCCACTGGTGGGATGATGAAAATCACTCAATTCTTGACCTGTGACTCATCCTACGTGGTCTACCAACTGACCTGCCCGTGTGGGAAGTGGTATGTTGGTGAGACCACGTGGGATGTAAAGACACGATTGAATCAACATCGCTACTCCATCAGGAAAGAAAAGATGGATTTACCAGTGTCCAAACATTTTAAAGAGGCAGGGCACACACAGAGTGATTTGAGATTTCGTATTTTGGAACAGGTAGAATTGGGGAGGCGTGGTGGAGATAGACAGGCTATCCTTAAAAAACTGCGAGTTATACTGGATATATACGCTAAAGACGTTAAAACCTAATGGGTTAAACGTGGACTTTAGGGTGGATTAGTGTAGTTTGGTCCTGGCACTGCCCATATCTTATGCCTTCTCTACTCTGCAGGATCCGTATTCCCTTTCTGTAGGTCAAATGCACGTGTGTTTCTGCATTTGAATGATTATCTTGAATCAAGTATATTTTTTATGAGAATTGCTAAAATTTTCTCTTTTTGTTTTTAGATTCATTTTGATCTCACTGCCTTGGTGGAGGCACTGCATGATGTGACGTTCATCCTGGTTCCAGTTGGCTCCCCAATATCTATTTACTCTATTCAACCAATATATGCCTGGTTCAGTGCTTTATTATTTGTGCGGGATTTGTTGTACATTGTTCTGGATGCCCCCGTATACCGCTCATATAGAAAAATTTGATCCGTTTGACCATGGTACCTGCATTATTATGGTTGTTCTTCACCTTTTTTCCTTGTATTGAATGCTTATATTCATTTATGGGTATCAATGTTGTTACTTTTTGAGAGAATAGTGGCGTTCTGTGGGGATCCCCCTGCGATGTAGGGTTGTTTTCCCATTGTTCACGCCGACATCTCATTATTATGAATTGTCAATTAATATGTGACATTCATATACAAACCATGTAAAACAATTTTTTATAATTTAGATTTTGGATCTTTGGGGCACTGTGCCCGACTACCATACGTGCTTTGACATGTGGGTGGCCGTGCGGCATTGCCCTAGGACCCATTTATTTATAATATCGGGTTCCATGGACTAGCAGCTCTATTGAGATCACTTTGATCATGTGATATGTGTTGGGTGGCACCCATTACTGCTCTGACATGCGCACAATGCATTTGATCCAGTTTCGTCCATCTTAGTTGTGGGCGTTAGCCAGCCGCTCGAAAACGGAGGAATCGCGAGATTTGATATATTCGCGCATGCGCTAATTACGTGTATTTTCGCGCATGCGCTAATTACGAGATTTTCGCGCATGCGCTAATTACGTATAGTATTTTCGCGCATGCGCAAATCATGCATGGGGACGCCAATGGAGCATGTTTAACGCCAACCATGCAGCTGCCCACCTGACAGTGAGTTTTTAATTCACCTTATTAGGGTAATCACTGACACTTATTATGTTATATTCCATATAAATCACGATATGTGGAATTAATGTAGTTTTAGTTTGATGTATTATTTTGGCCAAATGAGGCCAATTTGTTACATGTATTTTTTATGATCACATGTATTGTTCGTTCACTGTATATTCACTGTATTATGTTCAATTGATGTTAATCTATTTTCGATTGATGCCCTTATTTAAAGTGTGTCTGTAACACATGTGCACTGTGCTTGATAAAGACAGCAACAAGCTGTTGAAACGTCGCCTGATTTTGGGTCCAATAAATCATCAACTTTTGAATTGATTTGGAGTGCTGCTGGCTATTTTTCACTTCTATATATATATATATATATATATATATATATATATAAATAAACCAAAAAACGGGTCCCTGCAGCACAAGACAAGGAATACAGGTGCAAGTCCTCTCAGCCGCAGGCTCAGACGGCCACAGGTAAATAAATATCCAAAGGATGAGGCAGCACTCCAGGTAAAGTGAAAAAAGGTGGCTCATCCTTTGGATATTTATATATATATATGTATATATATATATATATATATATATATATATACACACACACAATGCCTTGACTTTTTTCGCATTTTGCTACATGACAGCCTTAAGTTCAATGTTTTGTAAATCTGAATTTTATGTGATAGATCAGAACAGAATAATCTAAGTTGGTGAAGTATATATAAATAAAACTATTGTTTAGAAATAGAAAACGGAAAATTGGCATGTTCGTATGTATTCACCCCCTTTGTTAGGAGGCCCATAAAAAGCTCTGGTGCAACCAATTTCCTTGAGAAGTCACATAATTAGTGAAATGATGTCCACCTTGTGTTCAATCTGTGTCACATGATCTGTCATTACATAACAGGGGTGTGTAATTAGGGTAGGGCTGTCAAATTCGGAGAAGGTAAAAATCCAGCCTTGAGGGGAGCCCAATCCTTTGAATCCAGAGGAAACAAAACAGGCTGGTTTTGAGATAAGCAGGCATATAACGTGAGTTTGCGTGTCGTGTGTTTGATTTAACTGTGTTTGTGTAAGTGTGCGACTTTAGATTAAGTGACTTCAGTGGGGGACTGCAGTAATTCAGTTTCTTATTATATTGTATTTTTTGCTTTCATTGTGTAATCATTAGTATGAGTTCCATAATTGACAGCACAGTCCAGTGCACATCTTGTATGATGTATGCCGTCCTGGAACAGCCGTTCGAGGGTGTATATCATTTGTTGTTCAAAATGTGAGCAAATTACCTGTTTGGAATCGCAAATTGAGTATCTAAATGGGCAAGTTTCAACACTGAGAGGTGTTAACAATTTGGAAAAATGTTTGCTGCTCACTGAGCAAGCGCTCTATTAGGTAGTTGAGGGGAAGGGTGAAAGTGAGGAGGCTGAGGTAAGTGAGGTAGCTAGCTGGGTAACAGTTAGAAAGCGGGGTAAAGGGAAAAGTTCCAGGGAGGCTAGCCCTGATCTTTCACACCCCAACAAGTTTGCACAGTTGGCAGATGAGGGGGATATCGGTTCAGGGAAAGCACTGCTGCAGCCGGACACTTCATCTGCCAGTCAGGGGAATGTCAGCTCCAGTAAGCAGGGGACCAGGAGAGCAGGGCAGGCCAGACAGGTGCTGGTAGTGGGAGACTCTATAATTAGGAGTACAGAAAGGGCAATCTGTCAGAAAAACCATGATCGCCGAACAGTGTGCTGTATTCCTGGCGCTAGAGTTTGACACATCGCGGATCGGGTTGACAGATTACTGGGAGGGGCTGGAGAAGATCCAGGGTCATGGTCCATATCGGAACCAATGACAAAGATAGAGGAAGGTGGAGAGTCTTTAAAAGTGATTTTAGGGATTTAGGTCAAAAGCTTAGGGAAAGAACCTCAAAGGTAGTGTTTTCCGAAATACTGCCGGTACCATGAGCCACACAAGAAAGGCAGCGGGAGATTAGGGAGGTTAACAAGTGGCTCAAGAACTGGTGTAGGAAGGAGGGGTTTGAGTTCCTGGAGAATTGAGCCGGCTTCTCTGTCAGCTACAGGCTCTATCGTAGGGATGGGATGCACCTCAATGGGGAAGGGGCAGCTGTGTTGGGGGGAAATATGGCTAAAAGGTTGGAGGAGTGTTTAAACTAGGGACTGGGGGGAGGGTAATTATGTTATAGGATGGGAAGATAGTGCAGATAGAGACCGGGGGAAAGGTAGTGGGACTAGGGGAGGAATGGAAGAAGGGACTAGAACAGTTCAGAAGGAAAGGTGAAGGGTAAAAAATATACATAATTGCATGTATACTAATGCAAGAAGCCTCACTAATAAAAATTGGTAACTGGAATTAGTGATGTGTGAGGAGGACTATGACATAGTGGGAATAACTGAGACATGGCTGGATGATAGCTATGACTGGGCAGTTAATGTACAGGGCTACAGTTTGTTTAGAAAGGATCATCAAAACCGGAGAGGGGGAGGGGTCTGCCTTTATGTAAAGTCCTGTCTAAAGCCCACAGTCCGAGAAGATATAAGTGAGGGACATAAACATGTGGAGTCACTCTGGGTAGAAATACATGGAGGCAAAAATAATAATAATAAATTACTAATAGGAGTTTATTATAAACCACCTAATATACCAGAGTTCACAGAATATCTACTACTAAACGAGATAGACAAGGCGGCAAATCATAATGAGGTGGTTATTATGGGGGGACTTCAACTACTCAGATATAGATGGGAAACTGAAAGCTGTACATCTCATAAAGGAAACAAGTTATTGGCAATAACCAAAGACAAATACCTTTCCCAACTGGTTCAGGACCCGACTAGAGGGATGGCCATACTGGACTTAGTATTAACCAATAGACCTGACAGAACAGCAGATGTGCAGGTTGGGGGACACCTGGGAAATAGTGACCATAAAATAATAACCTTTGAATTATCCTTCAAGCGAGCATTTCTACAGGGAGGAACAAAAATACCAAACTTCAAAAAAGCTCAATTTAGCCAACTAAGAGAGGCCATGGGCCTAACTAACTGGGACAAAGTCCTAAAAAATTAAAATAACACCACAAAATGGGATATTTTTAAAAGCATCCTAAAATCTAATTGTGAGAGGTACATACCTTATAGGAATAAAGGGTTAAGGAACAAGAAGAAACCAATTTGGATAAATAGGACTGTAAAGAAAGCAATAAATGACAAAAAGAAAGCATTTAAATCACTAAAACAGAAGGGTAGCCAGGAAGCACTGAAAAACTATAAGGAAAAAAATAGAATATGTAAAAAACAAATAATAGCCGTCAAACTAGAGACCAAGAGATTAATTGCCAAAGAGAGCAAAACTAACCCTAAAATGTTCTTCAATTATATAAATGGTAAAAAGCATAAACCTGAAGGTGGCGGCACTCTACAGAGCAATGAGAGGGGAGTTGCAGAGAGCGATGAGGAGAAAAAAAAGCTATAAATTATTTTTTCCCCACTGTATTCACTGAGGAAATAAACTGTCAGATGACATGCAGAATGTAAAAGTAAATTCCCCATTAAAAGTGCCCGGTCTGACCCAGGGAGAAGTACAACAGCAACTTAAAAAGATTAAAATAGACAAATCGCCAGGGCCAGATGGCATACACCCCCGTCCTCTAAGAAAATTAAGTAATGTCATAGCCAGACCCTTATTTCTGATATTTATAGACTCTATATTGACAGGGAGTGTTCCACAGGATTGCTGCATATCAAATGTGGTGCCAATATTCAAAAAGGATGCAAAAACAGACCCCGGAAACTATAGGCCGGTAAGTTTGACATCTGTTGTAGGTAAACTGTTTGAAGGTTTTCTAAGAGATGCTATCTTGGAGGATCTTAATGAAAACAAGCAAATAACATTATATCAGCATGGCTTCATGAGGTATAGGTTATGTCAAACTAATTTAATCAGTTTCTATGAGGAGGTAAGTTCTAGACTTGACAGCGGTGAATCAATGGATGTCGTATATATGGACTTCTCCAAAGCATTTGACACTGTACCACATAAAAGGTTAGTATATAAAATGAGAATGCTCGAACAGGGAGAAAATGTCTGTATGTGGGTAAGTAACTGGCTCAATAATAGAAAACAGAGGATGGATATTAATGGTTATTGATGGTACATACTCAGATTGGGTCACTGTCACTAGCAGAGAACCTCAGGCTTCAGTATTGGGCCCTATTCTCTTCAATATATTTATTAATGATCTTGTAGAAGGCTTGCACAGTAAAATATACAATTTTGACACTAAACTGTGTAGAGCAGGCATACTCAACCTGCGGCCCTCCAGCTGTTGCAAAACTACAACTCCCACAATGCCCTGCTGTAGACTGATAGCTGCAGGCTGTTAAGGCATGCTGGGAGTTGTAGTTTTGGAGAAGCTGGAGGGCCGCAAGTTGACCATGCCTAGTGTAAAGTAATTAACACTGAAGAGGACAGTATACTGCTTCAGATGGATCTGGATAGATTGGAGACTTGAGCAGAGAAGTGTCAGATGAGGTTGAACACTGATGTAAGGTTATGCACATGGGAGGGAACAATGCAAGTCACCAGTACATACTAAATGGTAAAATACTGGGTAACACTGACATGGAAAAGGACCTAGAAATTTTAATAAACAGCAAACTAAGCAGTAAAAAACAGAGCCAGGCAGCTTCTGCCAAGGCCAATAAGATATCAGGTTGCACGGCCGGGCCGACACAGAGGCTGGGGAGGCTCCAGCCTCAGGGCCTCTGGGCGGCAGGCAGGCCACTGACAACGTCACTGCTGCTGCCGGCCGCGCTAGAGGACGGAGGGAGTAGTGAGCACTTCGCACTGACTTACGTGCTCCCTTCCGCTCCGCCTCCTGGCTCGGCCGCTCCGCTGCTCTGGTCGCTGCTCAGTCGCTTCAAGCGCCATAGGCTTCAGGCTGCACATAGGCCTAAAGCCCTATGCGGTAGTGAAAGCCCGGCGCAGGCGTGCGTGATGACGTCATTGCGCGCCTGTGCCGGGACGCAGCACTGTCTCATCCCGCCTTCCTCTGCGAGCCTGGCCCTGGACATAGCCTAGGTGAGTATTTAGCTTTTTATTTATTTTTTCATTTTTTTTCATTTTATTTCATGTGCCTACTTTGGGAGACATGTGGGGGGTGGGGGACAAACAGTAGGACATATTAAGAGACATTGAGTACATGGGGAGGGGGAGAATGTGGGGGCTGTGGAGCCAAATTATTATGGGAGGGAATACTATGTGGGGGCAAATTATTATGGGAGGGAATACTATATGGGGACAAATTACTGTGTGGGGACAAATTATTATGGGAGGGACTACTATGTGGGGGCAAATTACTGTGTGGGGACAAATTATTATGGGAGGGACTACTATGTGGGGGCAAATTACTATATGGGGCAGTGTGGGGCAAATTACTATGTGGGGGAAACTATTGTGTGGGGACAGTGTGGGGTAATTTCTATGTGGGGACAGTGTGGAGTAATGTCTATGTGGGGACAGTGTGGGGTAATTTCTATGTGGGGACAGTGTGGGGAAATTGCTATGTGGGGACAGTGTGGGGAAATTGCTATGTGGGGACAGTGTGGGGAAATTGCTATGTGAGGACAAATTAGTATGTGGGGGAAAATTAGTATGTGGGGGAAACTATTGTGTGGGGGCAGTGTGGGGAAAACTATTGTGTGGGGACAGTGTAGGGAAATTGCTATGTGGGGGCAGTGTGGTGGAAATTACTATGTAGGGGCAGTGTGGGGCAAATTACTATGTAGGGGAAATTACTGTGTGGGGGAAAACTACTATAAGGGGGCAGTTTGGGGGAAATTACTGTGTGGGGGCAAATTACTATCGGGGGATTACTATATGGGGCAGTGTGGTGGAAATTACTATATGGGGGTGTTTCTATTGGGGAGGCACTGTAGGGGCAATTCTATTATTTTTGGGGACACTATACAGGGATTATTCCCTGGAGCACAATAGAGGGTGGTATTATTACTGGGGGCACTCTGCTGTGGACACTATGGGAACATTTGGAGTAATTTATCAAACTGGTGTAAAGCAGAACTGGCTTAGTTGCCCATAGCAGCCAATCAGATCTCACCTTTTATTTTTGACAGCTCTTTTGGAAATCCAGTAATACTTTACACCAATTTGATAAATGACTCTAATTATGTCTATTAGGGTCGCCATTTTTTCAGCAGTATAGTACCTTGGACTTTGGGGAGCAAAACAGGCACAGTTTTGGGGGTGGCAGAAGGATGAGGAGGTTGATGGAAAAATTGAGAAGTCTAATGTGTCTGTGTTACAAACTGTAGAGATGAGATGCGGCTGAAAGAATTTGCCATGGTGGTCTGGGTCAAATGGAGGAGAAAAGGAAAGAGAAGGTCTACATGACAGGAGATGTCACTGGATGTAAGAGGTATGTGGTGCTGTATTCTCCTCCATGTCTTTTAAATTATAATTATATGTATTTTAAATTTGGCGTCCACATTTTTCAGTTTAGGACCCAATTTGGGGTATTTTTTTTGTCTGAAGATGTCATATGGCCTAGGAAGAGGCTGTGGCGCTCATGAAGCACCGCAGCCTCTTCATACAAAAAAACTAAAACTAAACTAAAATAGAGGGGAGGGCCCAAGTTGGATAGACAGCCCCGGGCCTATCATGCACTTAATCCGCCCCTGGCACAGCACTGTGTCATGACCCAGCCCAGGCCCTAGCAGGGATAGAGCGTGAGAGTCTGCCCTGAAGTGAAGTAAGATAGTTTTTAAATAAAGAAGATAATATTCTTTTCCTTCTGATCTGAGGTCTGATGGAGTTCTGGATGGGGTAAAAATACAAGGAACGCCCCTTGTTAATAACAAACATACATATCTAAATGGCGGGGGGGCTTGACTTGAGTCATCTACTGATCAGTGATCATCAGAGCATTAGAGCTGCAGGAATAAATAACATCTAAATGTCTGGTGGGGTAGATGGAAGGGGGCGCAATTGGGCAGCTCAGCCTCTGTTGGTGGTGGACCTTGTCCCAGCCCTGTCAGGTTGCATCAAAAGGAGGCGGAGCAGGGAGGGAGCACAAAAGATGCCCGTGATCAGAACATAGTCCTACCACTTTACAAATCACTAGTCAGACCACACATGGAGTACTGTGTACAGTTCTGGGCTCCTCTGAACAAGGCAGACATAGCAGAGCTGGAGAGGATTCAGAGGAGGGCAACTAAAGTAATAACTGGAATGGGGCAACTACAGTACCCTGAAAGATTATCAACATTAGGGCTAGTCACTTTAGAAATAAGAAGACTGAGGGGAGAGCTAATTACTATTTATAAATATATCAGGGGGCAGTACAGAGATCTCTCCCATCATCTATTTATCCCCAGGACTGTGACTGTGACGAGGGGACACCCTCTGCGTCACAAACATAGAAAAGGATTCTTTATGGTAAGAGCAGTGAGACTATGGAACTCTCTGCCTGAGGAAGTGGTGATGGTGAGTACAATAAAATAATTCAAGAGGGGCTTGGATGAATTTCTGGAGTGTAATAATATTACAGGCTATAGCTACTAGAGAGGGGTCGTTGATCCAGGGAGTTATTCTGATTGCCTTATTGGAGTCAAGAAGGAATTGGCTTGTACCAAACATGTTTTTTTTTTGCCTTCCTCTAGATCAACTTGCAGGATAACAGGCCGAACTGGATGGACAGATGTCTTTTTTCGGCCTTATATACAGTCGTGGCCAAAAGTTTTGAGAATATTCGTTTTCACAAAGTTTGCTGCTGAACTGCTTTTAGATCTTTGTTTCAGTTGTTTCTGTGATGTAGTGAAATATAATTTCACGCACTTCATACGTTTCAAAGGCTTTTATCGACAATTACATGACATTTATGCAAAGAGTCAGTATTTGCAGTGTTGGCCCTTCTTTTTCAGGACCTCTGCAATTCGACTGGCCATGCTCTCAATCAACTTCTGGGCCAATTCCTGACTGATAGCAACCCATTCTTTCATAATCACTTCTTGGAGTTTGTCAGAATTAGTGGGTTTTTGTTTGTCCAACCGCCTCTTGAGGATTGACCACAAGTTCTCAATGGGATTAAGATCTGGGGAGTTTCCAGGCCATGGACCCAAAATGTCAAAGTTTTGGTCCCCGAGCCACTTAAAGGGCTTCTGTCAGCCCACTGAACCGTTTTCTTTTTTTTGTTAATAATAATCCCTACACTGTGAGCTCCCTATACATAAGCTAAATATTCATTTTGGTTCTGTAGATTTTGTTAAAAAGCTATTTTTATAATATGTAAATTACCTTGCTACCAGCAAGTAGGGCGGCTACTTGCTGGTAGCAGCCGCATCCTCCGCTCCTAATGACACCCCCTCCGCTGTGTGATTGACATCGCGCCTACGCCGTACCTGTCTTTAATCGGCGCAGGCGCACTGAGAGGCGGCCTCTCTCTCGGCCGCTCCATCCTCAATGCGCCTGCGCCGATGACGTCACATCTACACCCGGCGCAGGCGCATTGAGGATGGAGCGGCCGAGAGAGCGGCCGCCTCTCAGTGCGCCTGCGCCGATTAAAGACAGGTACGGCGCAGGCGCGATATTTTGAATTCAAACAGGGCCAGCAGAGAACGATCCTGTTCCCTGGCCCTGTCAATCACACAGCGGAGGGGGCGTCATTAGGAGCAGAGGATGCGGCTGCTACCAGCAAGTAGCCGCCCTACTTGCTGGTAGCAAGGTAATTTACATATTATAAAAATAGCTTTTTAACAAAATCTACAGAACCAAAATGAATATTTAGCTTATGTATAGGGAGCTCGCAGTGTAGGGATTATTATTAACCAAAAAAAAAAAAAAAGTTTAGTGGGCTGACAGAAGCCCTTTAATTATCACTTTTGCCTTATGGCACGGTGCTCCGTCGTGCTGGAAAATGCATTGTTTTTCAACAAACTGTTGTTGGATTGTTGGAAGAAGTTGCTGTTGGAGGGTGTTTTGGTACCATTCTTTATTCATGGCTGTGTTTTGGGGCAAATTTGTGAGTGAGCCCACTCCCTTGGATGAGAAGCAACCCCACACATGAATGGTCTCAGGATGCTTTACTGTTGGCATGACACAGGACTGATGGTAGCGCTCACCTTTTCTTCTCCGGACAAGCCTTTTTCCTGATGCCCCAAACAATCGTAAAGAGGCTTCATCGGAGAATATGACTTTGCCCCAGTCCTCAGCAGTCCATTCACCATATTTTCTGCAGAAGATCAATCTGTCCCTGGTGTTTTTTTGGGAGAGAAGTGGCTTCTTTGATGCCCTTCTTGACACCAGGCCATCTTCCAAAAGTCTTCGCCTCACTGTGCGTGCAGATGCGCTCACACCTGCCTGCTGCCATTCCTAAGCAAGCTCTGCCCTGGTGGCACTCTGATCCCGCAGCTGAATCCTCTTTAGGAGACGATCCTGGTGCTTGCTGGACTTTCTTGGACGCCCTGAAGCCTTCTTAACAAGAATTGAACCTTTTCCTTGAAGTTCTTAATGATCCTATAAATTATTGATTGAGGTGCAATCTTAGTAGCTACAAAATCCTTGCCTGTGAAGCAATTTTTATGCAACGCAATGATGGCTGCACACGTTTCTTTGCAGGTCACCATGGTTAACAATGGAAGAACGATGATTTCAAGCATCACCCTCCTTTTAACAGGTCAAGTCTTCCATTTTAACCCAATCAGCCTGACATAATGATTTTCAGCCTTGTGCTTGTCAACATTCTCACCTGAGTTAACAAGACGATTACTGAAATGATCTCAGCAGCTCCTTTAATGACAGCAATGAAATGCAGTGGAAGGTTTTTTTGGGGATTAAGTTAATTTTCATGGCAAAGAAGGACTATGCAATTCATCTGATTACTCTTCATAACATTCTGGAGTATATGCAAATTGCTATTATAAAAACTTAAGCAGCAACTTTTCCAATTTCCAATATTTATGTAATTCTCAAAACTTTTGGCCACGACTGTACAATGTTACTTTATTACTATGTGTGAGGATTTGCTCTGGTAGGCAGGGTAAGCGGACGCAGTACAGAGGCAAAACTAGTTTGTAAATCTAATGTCAGTGTATATTTCACAAAAAAAGGCAAAAGAAAAACAACTTAATACAGTCTTGGTGTTAATTCACACAATGAAAAGTCCATAGTACAGTCATGTCACCTTTCTAGCCGTTTTATCCCCGGCAGTTCACAGCAGGCTTTAGGGGGCCTATTTCCAAGCATGCAGCCCTCATGCGGCTCTCAGCCTTCCAGCACAGCACCATGCTTTAGATCCCAAAACAGAGACTCAGCTACTGAGCCCAGCTGCCTATTTAAAGGATAGCCAGGTGCTGCCAAAACCCAGACCGGCACTTAAACACCGGCCCGGTATTTGATCTCACCTGCCTGGAAATTAGCCCAGCTGCCCATGTTGGGAGGAAAATTCCTGCCTTCCCAAACAAAACCCCTTGCTATGTCACATATGTTACATATACACACCTTTTTTGAAAGACCCCAGAGGCTGCAACACCTAAGCAAGAGGCATAACTAACCAAACACTGCCATGAAGACCAAGGAACTCTTCAAACAAGTAAGGGACAATGTTGTTGAGAAGTACAAGTCAGGGTTAGGTTATAAAAAAAATATCCAAATCTTTGATGATTCCCAGGAACACCATCACATCTATCATAACCAAATGGAAAGAACATGGCACAACAGCAAACCTGCCAAGAGACGTCCGCCCACCAAAACTTGCGGACCGGGCAAGGAGGCCATTAATCAGAGAGGCAGCACAGAGACCTAAGGTAACCCTGGAGGAGCTACAGAGTTCCACAGAAGAGACTGGAGTATCTGGACATAGGACGACAATAAGCCGTACGTGCCATAGATTTGGGCTTTATGGCAAAGTGGCCAGAAGAAAGCCATTACTTTCAGCAAAAAACAAACAGGCACATTGTGATTTTGTGAAAAGGCATGTGGGAGACTCCCAAAATGTATGGAGGAAGGTGCTCTGATCAGACTAAAATTTAACTTTATGGCCATCAAAGAAAACGCAAACCCAACAATGTTTTTCAGCAGTTGGGACTAGGAAACTGGCCAGAGTTGAGGGAAAGATGGATGGTGCCAAATACATGGATATCCTTGAGCAAAACCTGTACCACTCTGTGCGTGATTTGAGGCTAGGACAGAGGTTCACCTTCCAGCAGGACAATGACCCCAAACACACTGCTAACGCAACACTTAAGTGGTTTAAGGGAAAACATGTAAATGTGTTGAAATGGCCTAGTCAAACCCCAGATCTCAATCTAATATAAAATCTGTGGTCAGACTTAAAGATTGCTGTTCACAAGGGCAAACCATTCAACTTGAAGGAGCTGAAGCAGTTTTGCAAGAAGGAATGGGCAAAAATCCCAGTGGTAAGATGTGACAAGCTCATAGAGACTTATCCAAAGCGACTTGGAGCTGTGATTGCCGCAAAAGGTGGCTCTACAAAGTATTGACTTTAGGGGGGTGAATAGTTATGCACATTGACTTTTTCTGTAATTTTTTCCTATTTGTTGTTTGCTTCACAATAAAAAAAAAAACATCTTCAAAGTTATGGGCATGTTCTGTAAATTAAATGTTGCAAATCCTCAAACAATCTATGTTAACTCCAAGTTGTGAGGCACCAAAATACCCAAAAAGTCTTTTGGGGTGAATACTTTTGCAAGGCACTGTATACGGTAGATAGATAGTACTTGACGTGTTTCTATAGATTTTCTGTAATCTTTAGAGGTTGTTTCAAATTGTGTTCTAAGCAGCCAGTGTGCGCTGAGCCCTCATGAGACCTTTGCATGGCGCCCGACAATGTGATAAAATTGCCCTGAAGTCTACGATGCAGAAGTATTTAGATGTATTAGCAATAAAAAATACAGATGAGCAAATCTCCTGAAATTCATTTTTGGTCTGATTCTATTGATTCAGTCATCAGTTTCGATTTGGTGCAAATAAATTCCACCTGGAAAGTCATGTATGACACTCTGGTATGACAATACCATCTATTGTTTGACTTTATTGCACCAAAATTGCTTGCCAAAATTTTCACACCATTTTGGTGCATGTTGACATATCTTAAGCATGCCCTCCTGGGAAGCTGGAAAATAGGATTGGATTTTTTTGTGCATATGCTTCATAAATAGTGATGATCGGCATAGGCAATATTCATTTTTGCAATATTTTCCAAATCTTTCCAAGCAATAAATTTGCGAATTCTAGAATTTGTGATCTCCAGTCATTATTTTCCCAATTGCGCAAATCGACACTAATGATGCACATATTTTTTGCGCAATACATGCAACTTTACATTTTATCAGGTCTGATTACATATTAGTGATTGGTGCACTAAGTATTGTTGTGACATCACAGCACTATGTCTGTATGTATGTATGGACAGCAGAGAGACAGTAATTCCTATCACACTACCTAACACCCTGCACTGGAACCTATCAGCTACATTATATCACTATCTAATCTCCCACTAACTATCTGTATTATATATATATATATGAGCTAACTAACTATCTAATGCAATTGGATAAGGAATAGGATCCAGATGAAAGCACAGAGCACAGCAATGACACTGCTCTCTCTCTAAGAACTGCAAAAAAAAAATAACAACTGCAAAAAATGGCTGCTGGGGAGTTTCTTATATAGTAAATGGGTAGACAACTTTCCTATTGGTTGCTAGGGATTTTGCTAAGCTCTGTCAAATATATTGCAGCCTTCTCATTGGCCCACAAACAAGAAGTGAGGTTACTGATAAAAATAAAAATAAATCTAGGATATTTGTGATTACAAACATATAGCACTATATTCTACATCTTTGTAAATTCTTGAAGTGCCTGTATTCGTGATAAAAATTTTGAGATCAACACTATTCATTAATAGGTCTAAATTTTGATGGGACATTGTGTGCCAGAATTCTCACAGACTGTTTTGCCTTTTACGACAAAGTCTAGGCATATTACATTAGTAAATGTGGACATATGTATCTTTTTTTTTTTAAAGAAACTATGAGCCAAGAGAGAGCAACAAGTAAACTACTTCTCCAGATACATTGCAAAGTCTTGTTGAGAACACTAATGAATATTTAAAGCCAGAAGAAGAAATAAACTAACACTTCTCAATAATGGATGTTCATGTACATAAAGTAGCTGGAGTTAATAAGTAATTAAAATAATCACTAACTATTTTAATCAGTGGAAGTGACATTTGGCATTATCATTGTAGAAATCCGAAACCCAGCACTTATCTACTAAGCCTCTGTAGATAAGTCAAGATTGTGTGACGGATGGCTATTATTCCTCCAGGCAATGTTCTTCTTAGTAGCATGATTCAGGTTATGCAGCACTATCAATATATTTATTACAGCTTTTTCCTGCTGTTCAGTTCCTTTCATTACTTTTTATTTTCTTCGATGTTCAACAGCACCATGAAACAGTAATAATAAGGCTCTACCTGCTGCACACAAGGATGTCCCTATCTCCCTAGATATCTCTTATTGGTAATTTATCAGTAAGTAAATCTATGTTTGATATGTAGGCCAGAATATATTAGAAGAGTGTCCTTTACTCTCAAACTTTTGGCATTTTTAGTCTTATTGGGAAATTCAGTCTGGGTACTATAAGGCATATAAGACATCACATAAGGCATATTAGACATCACATCAAGTGAGAGAAACACATGATAATCGTTTCTAATTGTATAAACTGTTAATAGGGAAGGATTCAGAACAGAACTTCCTGGAGTTGGGTAAATGCAAGCGAAAGGACTAAAATGTAGCTATTTGTAATATGTCCAACACTAGATTATTAGTCTGTTTCAATGCTGGGCCATGCTAATTCTCCTACTGTGTGGTAATTATAAGCCAATTAAAAAGAAAGCAACAAAATGTTCCAGTGATATTTATGAAATATTTTGAGATTATTTCTGTTATTTGTAATTTTTTGTCACAGTCCAGTAGCTTACCCAGACATAACTAACCAAGAAGTTTCTCATATCCAGGGTTTTCAAGTATAAGTAGTCTTTTACTTAAAGGGTTGTCTCACTTCAGCAACTGGCATTTATCATGTACAGAACGTTAAAGGGAACTTGTCACATTGAATATTAGTGATGAGCAGCAGGGGCAATATTCAAATTCGTGATATTTTGCTAATATTTTGTAGAATATTTGTCATATATTTGCGAATTCGAGATTATATTCTTGATTGCGAAAATCAGCAATGTAATATTCACGTAATGCGCGTAAAATACCGGCGTGGGTCACATATGCTACATTTTTCAAGCTGGTATAAGTTTCCTGAGACTGGAGAAAATGGTTGGCACGGCAGAACATTAGAATATGCAGATATTTGCGCTCAACACTATTAAACATGATGTCTGAGCTGCAAGAAGCATGTTATAGAGGAGGAGCAACTGAGCTGATTGATGTATGGTTTTACGGGAAAAGATTGAGTGAAATTTGTAATTTTTCCATTTATAGCCTTGCTCATTTTGGGCTTTGAAGTCAAGGAGGCGGTCCTATCAGTGATTGACAGCTCTCTCTGTATACACAGTCATAGAGGGAAGGCTGTAAATCACTGATAGGAATGCCTCTTTGACGTCAAAGCCCAGAATGAGCAGAGATATAAATGAATAAATTACAGGTTATATTGAAACTATTCCCACAGAACTATATATCTTATCATGCTCTATAATATGCTGCCTGCAGATTACTTCATGGCGATAGGTTCCCTTTAGTACAATGCGCTTACTAATGTATTGTGATTGTCCATATTGCCTCCATTCAAGCGTGCTCCCACAGTTCCGACCACCAGAGAGACCTTTTCCAATAGCATACAAGCACTGCTTGGCACACTCTTGGCATTCTCTTGATGAGCTTCAAGAGGTAGTCACCTGAAATGGTTTTCACTTCACAGGTGTGCCCTGTCAGGTTTAATTAGTGGGATTTCTTGCCTTCTAAATGGTGTTGGGACCATCAGTTGCGTTGTGGAGAATTCAGGTGGATACACAGCTGATAGTCCTACTGAATAGACTGTTAGAATTTGTATTATGGCAAGAAAAAAGCAGCTAAGTAAAGAAAAATGAGAAGCCATCATTACTTTAAGAAATGAAGGTCAGTCAGTCCGAAAAATTGGGAAAACTTTGAAAGTGTCCCCAAGTGCAGTCACAAAAACCATCAAGCGCTACAAAGAAACTGGCTCACATGCGGACCGCCCCAGGAAAGAAAGATCAAGAGTCACCTCTGCTGCGGAGGATAAGTTCATCCAAGTCACCAGCCTCAGAAATCGCAGGTTAACAGCAGCTCAGATTAGAGACCAGGTCAATGCCACACAGAGTTCGAGCAGCAGACACATCTCTAGAACAACTGTTAAGAGGAGACTATGTGAATCAGGCCTTCATGGTAGAATATCTGCTAGGAAACCACTGCTAAGGACAGGCAACAAGCAGAAGAGACTTGTTTGGGCTAAAGAACACAAGGAATGGACATTAGACCAGTGGAAATCTGTGCTTTGGTCTGATTGTGCGACGCAGAAAAGGTGAACGGATGGACTCTACATGCCTGGTTCCCACCGTGAAGCATGGAGGAGGAGGTGTGATGGTGTGGGGGTGCTTTGCTGGTGACACTGTTGGGTATTTATTTAAAATTGAAGGCATACTGAACTAGCATGGCTACCACAGCATCTTGCAGCGGCATGCTATTCCATCCGGTTTGCGTTTAGTTGGACCATCATTTATTTTTCAACAGGACAATGACCCCAAACACACCTCCAGGCTGTGTAAGGGCTATTTGACCATGAAGGAGAGTGATGGGGTGCTGCGCCAGATGACCTGGCCTCCACAGTCACCGGACCTGAACCCAATCAAGATAGTTTGGGGTGAGCTGGACCGCAGAGTGAAGGCAAAAGGGCCAACAAGTGCTAAGCATCTCTCGGAACTCCTTCAAGACTGTTGGAAGACCATTTCAGGTGACTACCTCTTGAAGCTCATCAAGAGAATGCCAAGAGTGTGCAAAGCAGTAATCAAAGCAAAAGGTGGCTACTTTGAAGAACCTAGAATATGACATGTTTTCAGTTGTTTCACACTTTTTTGTTATGTATATAATTCCACATGTGTTAATTCATAGTTTTGATGCCTTCAGTGTGAATCTACAATTTTCATAGTCATGAAAATAAAGAAAACTCTTAGAATGAGAAGGTGTGTCCAAACTTTTGGTCTGTACTGTATATATATATACATATATATATATATACGGAAATATATAGGAGGCATCATACAACTCAGTGTAAATGCTTGGTCATTATCGTGCTATAGGCACACAGGACATTTATATTGTTTTAAAAGTTCTAAAACTATGCTCTTTGGGTGTGGTATATAGGACCCTATTCTTATTTCAGTTTTTTTTATTTCCTTTAATTTTATTCTATTTTTTTTTGTTTTGTACTGTTTAAAATCTAATGTTAGTCTAGAGGGGAACAGCCTTTTGTCTATATGTAAATCTGACTTTCCTTATAATAGTGTTTCGTATAGTTTCTTTATTACTTCATTCTTATGGGATTTATAAAAATAGTGCAGCTATTCACAGCCGTCCCACAAAGGTGAATTGAGAGGTGGCCGTGCGGGAGAGATGCGTTCTCCATTCACTTTTGTGGGAGTTCTGAAAATAGCCGAGCTCACCATTTTCAAAACTTCCATAGAAGTTAATGGAGAACATTCATTAACTTTCAGGGCCATGTTCTAGAGATAGGAGCAGTACCCAGAGGTGAGATCTGCACTTATTTGACATTGGTGGCCTATCCTAGCAATATGCCATAAATGTTTGAGACTGCTTTAAGGACACTGCTTGAAGTAATAACATTGTCTAATGTTAGTGGCACCTACTGCTACACAGTGGCTTAGACTTATTCAAGGTCTACGTAAAACACATTTTGAAATAGTTTATTAGGAAGTGAAAAATATAAATGAAAACGAATAGCCTTAATAGCTCCTGAGTCTTAGCAAGGAAGCCATAAATTATTTAAAGGGGTTGGCTGGTTTCCAATATTGATTACCTTTTTTCAGCATTTGAAGAGATACTGAGGTACCTCTACAGTGGAGACCCCAAAATGCAATTTCAATTTGGAAACTAACACCATTCAAGGAATTTATTGTGGGGTATAGTGAATGCTTTGACCCAACAGGTATGGAAAGAGCGCCATATGGTTTTGGATTTCATATTTTGGTGGAATGGCTTTTGGGCATCTTGTCGCATTTACAGAGACCCTGAGGTATACCTACTGTAGAAACACCACAAAACTGACGTCATTTTGGAAACCATACCCATCATGAACTTTTTTAAAGGGGTGCAGTGAATGCTTTGACCCAACAGGCGTTTCATACAATTTTGAGACACTGGGCTGTGTAAATGAAAATTTTTATTTATTTCAATAACGTGTTGGATTACCTTCAAATTTTACACTTTCACAAAGGTCACCCTTCATAAAGCACCCCTCAGTTTTTAGGTGCTATATTACATTTGAAGAGACCCTGAAGTATCTCTACAAAGGAAACCCCCAAAACGGACTCCTGTTTAGAAACTAAACCCCGCACTGAATTTATTGTGGGGTGTAGTGAGCATTTTGACCCCACAGGTGTTTCATAGAATTTAGATATATTATGCTATCAAAATTAAACACAAATTTTTCTTTATCCCCTCATTTTTCATTTTCACAATGGGTTAAAGCACCCCATAACAACATATTTTTTTTAAATACAGCAACACCTCATACTTATGTAGTGTCCCACTAGGTAAATGTGGGTACTACACAAGGGTCAATATGTCCACGTTATTCTCCACCTCCTGTGGAACATGGTCATTGTATTTTATATGATGTTTTTATGTGTTTTTCCTGTTATCTCCTGTATCAGGCCTGTTAGGGGTAGTTCCTTCTGCTAGACAGTAGAGGGAGCTAGGGAACCCCTAGTATATATAGTTAGGCCCAGACAGGAAATAGTCAGTGCAGTATAGTGCAGGAGGCTAGTTAGTGCAGTCTAGCCTGCCTGAGTTTCCTGAGCAAAGAAGCTCAGAAGCTGCCATCCAGGCGAAGAGTTTGCCTCCTGAGAAACCAAGTTCCTATAAAAGTACAGTGCAGAGACAAGGTTTATTCCAGCCAAACAGAGAGCTGAAGGGCAGAAGGATATCCTATAGCAAGGAGACATATACTAGAGGAAGGTTTTCCCTACCCAAGGATAAAGCTGACTGGAATAATCGTTGCGCCATCGCTGTGTCCCTCTGGCGCGAAAAAGAAGGAAAGGTACCACCCTGTCTGTAAAGAAGATACCGCCTACCTTGAATCCCGGAGCTCAGAGAGGCCGCGCCTATCTCCTGACGCTGCGCGTGGGACCTCGGCACGACGTAATCTTGTACCTTGCGAGACTTGGACTGCGCATCACCGGAGTAAGTAAACTTTCGGTACTAACCAATTCCTTTATATTCGAGCACCGGGAGAATTCCGATCCTTGCTGTGAGACTGGGGGGAGGTCCCTCGTTAGTAATAAGAGACTTAATTCAGGGGAAAAACACAAATTTTGGCCTGCTCCGCCGCTTTTTAAAGGGCCATACCCTCTCCGTGGTCACTGTTAGCAACGGCCTAAGAAAGTGAAGTCCAGCGTGGGTCTGCATATAGAACTTGCCTCCATAGACCACGCCATGTTCGCGCCTGAGGGAACGGAGAAGGTGGCCCCCAATGAGGCTTCTGTAATTCACCCAGATGAGAACAGGGCGCCCACCGCTGCTGCAGCATCCAGTCTAGATTTCAATAACAGCCAGGTTCCTGTGCTCGATTGATCAGAGTACCTTATAAGTACGCTGCTTTGGACGAACGCTATAGTCTCTGTGCCAACTTGTCCTCTAGAGGTTATTTAATTTACTAGAGAATGACATCAATCTGATCATTGGATTTGTATGAGATTGTATCTGGATATTCATGGAAAAATGCAGAAAAGAGCTGAGTGGGACACACTATGCTTTTATGATTTGAAAATTTGAATTGAATTGAAAAACAAACAAAAACTAAATGCTGTACATGTTTTGCACTGCGCCTATTATCAGGCACTTTTTTTGTCTGGCTCAACAAAGGGGCGTGGCTTCGCATTTCAGTCCTTAGTGGTAAATGGCATGAAACCACATACAGTGGGATGCGAAAGTTTGGGCAACCTTGTTAATCGTCATGATTTTCCTGTATAAATCATTGGTTGTTACGATAAAAAATGTCAGTTAAATATATCATATAGGAGACACACACAGTGATATTTGAGAAGTGAAATGAAGTTTATTGGATTTACAGAAAGTGTGCTATAATTGTTTAAACAAAATTAGGCAGGTGCATAAATTTGGGCGCCACAAAAAAAATGAAATCAATATTTAGTAGATCCTCATTTTGCAGAAATTACAGCCTCTAAACGCTTCCTGTAGGTTCCAATGAGAGTCTGGAATATGGTTGAAGGTATTTTGGACCATTCCTCTTTACAAAGCATCTTTAGTTCACTCAGGTTTGATGGCTTCCGAGCATGGACAGCTCTCTAAGTCACACCACAGATTTTCAATTATATTCAGGTCTGGGGACTGAGATGGCCATTCCAGAATGTTGTACTAGTTCCTCTGCATACATGTCTTAGTGGATTTTGAGCAGTGTTTAGGGTCGTTGTCTTGTTGAAAGATCCAGCCCCAGCGCAGCTTCAGCTTTGTCACTGATTCCTGGACATTTGTCTCCAGAATCTATCCGTCCCTCAACTTTGACAAGATTCCCAGTCCCTGCACTGGCCACACAGCCCCACAGCATGATGGAACCACCACCATATTTTACTGTAGGTAGCAGGTGTTTTTCTTGGAATGCTGTGTTCTTTTTCCTCGATGCATAACACCCCTTGTTATGGCCAAATACCAAAATTTAGTTTCATCAGTCCACATAACCTTATTCCAAAATGAAGCTGGCTTTTCCAAATGTGCTTTAGCCCACCTCAAGCGGCACTTTTTGTGCTGTCGGCGGAGAAAAGGTTTCCTCTGCATCACTCTCACATACAGCATCTCCTTGTGTAAAGTGCGCCGAATGGTTGAACGATGCACAGTGACTCCATCTGCAGCAAGATGATGTTGTAGATCTTTGGTGCTGGTCTGTGGGTTGACTCTGACTGTTCTCACCATTCGTCGCTTCTGTCTATCCGAGATTTTTCTTGGTCTGCCACTTCGAGCCTTAACTTGAACTGAGCCTGTGGTCTTCCATTTCCTCAATATGTTCCTAACTGTGGAAGCCGACAGATGAAATCTCTGAGACAGCGTTCTGTATCCTTCCCCTAAACCATGATGGTGAACAATCTTTGTCTTCAGGTCATTTGAGAGTTGTTTTGAGACCCCCATGTTGCTACTCTTCAGAGAAAATTAAAAGAGGAGGGAAACTTACAATTGACCCCCTTAAAGGGAACCTGTCACCGGGATTTTGGGTATAGAGCTGAGGACATGGGCTGCTAGATGGCCGCTAGCACATCCGCAATACCCAGTCCCCATAGCTCTGTGTGCTTTTATTGTGTAAAAAAAACGATTTGATACATATGTAAATTACCCTGAGATGAGTCCTGTCCCTGACTCGTCTCATGTACAGGACTCATCTCAGGTTAATTTGCATATGTATCAAATCAGTTTTTTTACACAATAAAAGCACACAGAGCTATGGGGACTGGGTATTGCGGATGTGCTAGCGACCATCTAGCAACCCATGTCCTCAGCTCTATACCCCAAATCCAGGTGACAGGTTCCCTTTAAATACTCTTTCTCATAATTGGATTCACCTGTGTATGTAGGTCAGGGGTCACTGAGCTTACCAAGCCAATATGAGTTCCAATAATTAGTTCTAAAGGTTTTGGAATCAATAAAATGACAACAGTGCCCAAATTCATGCATCTGCCTAATTTTGTTTAAACAATTATAGCACACTTTCTGTAAATCCAATAAACTTAATTTCACTTCTCAAATATCACTGTGTGTGTCGCCTATATGATATATTTAACTGACATTTTTTATCGTAACAACCAACGATTTATACAGGAAAATCATGACGATTAACAAGGTTGCCCAAACTTTCGCATCCCACTGTAGGTGGAGGACTAGACTGGTGGTGCAGAAAATAGTTCAGGAGAAAAATGAGTGAATATTTTTTTTACATTTTACAGCTTTTGGTGGCAAAGCCAAATGTATAGTTAGATTGACTATACTATCAGAGGTGTAGCTAGGCTTTCCAGTACACCTTGTACCAATACACCTTACAATAAATGAAAGAACCAACTGGTCCTACCGCATGCAGGGTGTTGCTGTCATGTTAGCATGATGCCCATTGGATCCGGAACAAGTTCCCTGTGGTGAAAAAGCATAAAGAATAATCACATAAGGAAGGAATGGTTACTGCCCCTTTTAAATCCCCCCGGGGGCACAGTGCTGGACCTGTAAGACCAATCTATCCCTATGTATAACAGGAAAACCTAGGGAATTTCCCCTTAAATCTACCACACAGTACTAACACCCATATGTGCCCCTTCACAGTAGTTATATCCTGCTTGTGGCCCTTTACACCAAGTTATTTCCTCCTTGTGGCCCCTTCACAGTAGTTATGCCCACACTGTGTCCCCTCACAGTACCAATGTCCACATTGTGCCTCCTTTACAGCAGAAATGCCCACGTTGTGCCCCCTCACAGTAGGTATGTCTTCCTTGTAGCCCCTTTACAGTAGTTATCCCCACCTTTGTGCTCCTTCAAACTAGTTATGTCTTCCTTGTGGTCCATTCACAGTAGTTATATCCTGCTTGTGACCCTTCACAGAAGTCTTTTCCTTCTTGTGGCCCCTTCACAGTAGTTATGGCCAAATTGTACGTCCTTCACAGTATTTATGCCCACACTGTGTCCCATCACAGTACTAATGCCCAAATTGTGCCCCTTTACAGTAGTTGTGTCCTCTTTGTAGTGCCTTTACAGTAGTTATGCCCACCCCTACACAGTAGTTATACTCACCTTTATTCCCTTCCACAGTAGTTATATCTACCTCTGTGCACCTTAACAGTAATTATGGCCATCCTTGTTTCCCTTCACAGTAGTTGATGATGATGATGATGCTGTATAGTCTTGTGTACACACAGTCTTACCCTCAGGGCCTCGATGCGCTTAGCTGGCTAAGAAGAAAGCATGACACTTTACCATGAGCCACAAAGGCCTAGAGGATAAGGCACCTATTCCAGAGACCAATTTCCTAGCACTTATCAAATGGAAAATCAAGAGGGAGGGAAGGTAGGGGGATCTCGAGGTTAAAAGGGTTCAGACTAGATATAGAGAATGTGAGGAGAACAAAATTAATAAACGTGAAGAAAAGGTGTCTTTAAAATTGAAGGAACATTACCAACCGTGAATTTATAGACTAAGATGTAGGAAAACCCCCAGAATTATATGAACCGAAGGTAAGTGTTACATAGGAAGATCAAACGCCTGTTTGAAAAGTAGGGTTTTCAGTGCACGCCTGAATGAGAGAAGACTGGGAATCATTTTCAGGGCCAGAGGTAGGTGGTTCCAAAATCTGGCCCCTTGAGCCAAAAAGGATCTACCTCTAAGTCTGATCTTATTAACTTGTGGGATGAAAATTTGCAGAGTTACTAGACTTCAATGTCCTGGTGAATTTACGTTGCAGGTACAAGGGCCCCACACCATAGAATACCCTATGCATGAAGCATCCAATCTTGAACATCACCCGTTGTTGGACGGGGAGCCAGTGCAAAGCATTAAGAGAGGGAGTGATATGCTCTCAGCGGGCAACACCCGTTAATAGCCTTGCTGCGGCATTCTGCACAAGTTGAAGTCTATGCAAGTTCTTCTTAGGGAGTCCCATGTACAAGGCATTACGATAGTCATGCTGATCGCTGCTCCGACCAAGGCTTTCCTGAGAGGGGATTCGATGTATTTTAAAATCCTCCTCAGAAGTTTCAGCTGATAGTGGCAGGTACTCCCAAGACCACTCCCAAGTCCCTGACCTGGATGGCTGTCTCAGGGACAGGTCCAAAAGACAATGGCCATTGGGGTGCTGAGGGTGTAATTTTATGGTCACTGAATGTAATACATTCAGTTTTGGTGACATTAAGCTTTAGATTATTGGCACTCATCCAGTGATCGATCTCAAGAGACATCCGTCCAGATCGACTTGATCATCTGTACCTGTGGCAAGCCTAAAGTACAGTTGAGTATCATCTGCATAAATATGAAACTGAAGATTGTGGCTCCTGATGATGTCGGCCAATGGTCTCAGATAGATGTTGAACAAGACTGGAGATAGTGCCGAGCCTTGTGGTACTCCACAGGACAGTGGTAGATCGGCTGACAGAAATGCCCCCAGCTTCACTCGTTGTATCCTGTCCTGGAGAAATGAGACCATCCATGCCAAGGTCTTTCCATCTAGTCTGGCTACCACAGGATATCCCTGTAGTTGTGCAACGACCTCCCTTTCGCCTATCTTTGCAGCGAAGTCCCGAAATCGGTCTAAGGTTACTCAGATCAGTCACAGGTAGCGTCGGTTTCCCCTGCCTGCTTCAGAGTAGCCGGTACCTGACTGCTGGAAAAGGAGCTATTTATAATGTCTCAAATGCATGGTGCCATTGCAACCGCGGCGGAATACACCATGGCCGCCGGGCATGGGTCTAGAGGCGAGGAGGGGGATCTAAGAGCTCCAATGATTTCAATCGTTCTCTCCTCAGAGATGGGCTGAAATTCTGTGAGGAAATAGGGTAAGGTTGAGAGTGGAGAAGAAAGTGTCTCGTCCGTCCTATAAACCGTTGGGATATTGTCCCTAAGTTTCAGATTTTTTTCAGCAAAGTAGTCAGCCATTTGCTGGCACAGTGCTTGAGAGTGCTCCGTCATTGTAATCTTACATCTAGGATTGGCTAGTTCTTTAGCCACTTTAAAAAGTTCTCTGGAGTTGTTAGCCGCATTGCCTATTTTATTTGAGTAGTATGTTCTTTTGATATTTTTTATATTGTCTATGTACTTTCTCATACTTGTTTTGTATTTAATTTTGGTCTTCTATGGGATTTTTCTCCAGGCCTTCTCAAGGGCTCTGGTAGTCTTTTTATCCTCTCTTAATTCAGCAGTGAACCAAGGTGGGTTTTAATTAGGGGGACGAGGTTGCTGTTTATGTTTCATAGGTGCTAAGGTGTTTAGTGTACACAAACAGAAACTGCAAACAGATCTGGGATCCACTGCCCGCTCACCCGCTGGGGGAATCTATTAGCCGCTGTGCTGGCGCAGTGGGGCCGGGTTAATAAGGGTACCTAATTGGGCCACAGCCACAGTGTCTCTGTTGGGGCTCCGCCCAGATTGTTGTTCTTGGGATTCCTGGGAGATAGGCTCTGGCAGGAGAAAGTCTCTTGTAGTTGAGGTAGGTGCTAGAAGTTCAATCTTGATAAAGTGCTCGTGCTTCTCGGTTGGTGCAAGGTGCAAGGTGTGAACAGATCTGGGATTAACTGCCCGCTCACCCACTGGGGGGAGTCTATTAGCCGCTGTGCTGGCGCAGTGGGGCCGGGTTAATAAGGGTACCTAATTGGGCCACACCCACAGTGTCTCTGTCGGGGCTCCGCCCAGAGTGTTGTTCTTGGGATTCCTGGGAGATAGGCTCTGGCAGGAGAAAGTCTCTTGTATTTGAGGTAGGTGCTGGAAGTTCAATCTGGATAAAGTGCTCGTGCTCCTCAGTTGGTGCAAGGTGCAAACAGATCTGGGATCCACTGCCCGCTCGCTCACCCACTGGGGGGAGTCTATTAGCCGCTGCGCTGGCACAGTGGGGCCGGGTGATTAAGGGTACCTAATTACGCCACACCCACAGTCTCTGTCGGGGCTCCGCCCAGAGTGTTGTTATTGGGATTCCTGGGAGAAAGGTTCTGGCAAGAGGAAGTCTCTTGCATTTGAGGTAGGTGCTGGAAGTTCAATCTGGATAAAGTTCTTGTGCTTTTCAGTTGGTGCAAGGTGCAAATAGATCTGGGATCTACTGCCCGCTCACCCGCTGGGGGGAGTCTATTAGCCGCTGTGTCTCGTGTCTCCCTTTGACCCCTAGTGCCCTCTCAAACTCCATGAAAAAAAAACTGAAATACTTACCTGTTTACCTAATGATTGGTAGATCCTGTGATGATAGTTAGAACCCTCCTCTGCGTCTGGGGTACATTCTCCAGCTGCCCCCCTTGCTACACCCCTGATAATATACTCAATCCAAAACACATAATAAGGCCATATGAAAGGTGAGTATTACATGTAGATTTTCCCCACAGTTTTATGGAAATTGAGATGCAGATCAGATTTAGAAATTTAGAGCATGTCACTTGTTTGTGTGGATTTTCAGTGCAAATTGCACAGGGTGAGATCTGGGGCAAATCCACACCAAAATCTTCCAGTGACACATGTAGATTTTGGTGTAGATTTGGTGCAGAAATGCAGAGAAAACAGCAGGAAACTCATAAACCACATTGTTGATCAGCCCCATTGACTTCAATTGTTCAATTGATTCTAAAAATGGCCTTCTAACATTTCAGTTCATGTTACTGTACCCTTGTGTACCCACGTCTATATAATCCAATATGCCTGGTCCTTCTTTCCCTGATGTCTGCTATGACAACTGGAAAGTTTTAATACACATGATCATCATCCGTTCCTACCAAAATCACGCAGCTATGATTAAATAAGTATGGCAAGCTTTATTTAAAGAAACACAGATTGTGTAAGGAATCAGTTAATCCACACAGAAGAAATTCATTTTTTATATTTGCGGATCAGCACTAAGAAAGTGAGAAAACAGAACTTTACAGTATATTTATAGCCACTGAAGCTTTTATTATTAAAGCAGTTTTTTTTCCTTCTGACATATTCCCGTTAAATCTGTAAGAAATGATATGAAGATATTGATTACTTTAGGCGAAAGCTGCAGCATATAGCAAAAGAAACTACCAAGTTACATTTGATGTCTAATCAGAATATACACATCCTGAACTTCCCACGCTATGTACAGCTTTCATATGCATTACACAAGCCAGGTTTTTGGTCTATGAGATGTTTACTACATTATAACTTAGTATGCAAGTAACAGAACTAGAGACGAGCAACGTTTTGGAAAATTCGACTCAGCTGCTTCGCTGAATTTGACCCAAAAATTTGCTATGTGACGAATTGCTTCGCCACAAAGTGCATTTTTTGTAAGTAGCGGGTGCAATGACAGGGCACTGCTGTTCGGACACACTGCAGGGTTCGGAGAAGAAAGAGCACCATGTACATTTGAGGCCTAGTTTGGTGATTTATACCGCACTGATTGACAACTGTAGAGGCTCTGAGGTGACATAAATAAGAAACGACAAAGAAGTGACCACATTTAAGAAACCACACCCTTCACATAATTTACCAAGAGGTTTTGTGAGCATTTTGAGACCCCACAGATGTTTTGAAAAAATTTATGCACAGTAGTGATGAGTGAGCATGCTTGGCCGAGTATCGCATGTGCTCGAGCGCCATGTCCTCCCCACACATTTCGCGGCTGCTAAGCAGCCAATAAACATGCAGGTAAGTACTGCCATCACTGTAATGCCAGTAGCCATGTTGGCTGCTGGCATTACAGTGATTGGCTGGCTGAAACGCGTCATCAGGTGCTATATAGCACCTGATGATACGTTCTCGGATCAGTCATAGTCAGGGAGAGCAGAGCGTAGGAAGGGAAAGGCAGTGTAGGGAGTGAAATCCACAGTTATTTTTCTAAGAAAGCTTTTCAAAGACCCAAAAGTCTTTTTAAGGACTACTGTGTGTGTGTTTTAGAGCAGCAGTATATTTTTTCCTGCGCTAAATTGATCAGTGTCAGGGACATCCGTGCTAAGGAAGGGACAGATAGTGCAGGGAGAGAAATTTGCTGTTTTTACTACCAAAAGCTTTTCAAAGACCCCAAAGTCCTTTTAAGGACTACTGTGTGTGTTTGACAGCAGCAAGATATTTTTCTTTAATACATATTAGTGACATATACTGTGCATCATCCGCAGACTCAGTCTTTTTGCGTAAATTCATATAATCAGCGCCACAGTTATTGTCTATAGTGTGCGTTTAATACACATCCGTTACATATACAGTACTCCATCCGAAAACTGTTTCTTTAGCGTAAATTTAAATAATCAGGGGCCAGTTCTCATCTACTGTTTCTGTAGTGTGTGCGTGTAATATACATCCGTGACATATACAGTACTCCATAGGAAAAGTGTTTCTTTAGGGCAAATTTAACTAATGTAGGCCTAATCTAGTGTCCATAGTGTGTGGCTTTCTGTGAAATACACAGTACGCCATCCGAAAACAGTTTCTTTAGGGCAAATTCCAATAATCTGGGCCTAATCTAGTGTCCATAGTGTGTGGCTATCTGTGACATACAGTACACCACCTGAAAACTGTTTCTTTAGGGCAAATTAACTTAATCTGGGCCTAATCGAGTGTCCAGAAGGTGTGGCATTCTATGACATATACAGTATGCCATCTGAAAACTGTTTCTTTAGGGCAAATTTAACTAATCTGGGCTTAATATAGTGTCCATATTCTATGGGTTTCTGTGACATTTACTGTCCTGCATCAGAAAACGGTGTCTTTAGTGGACTGTAAAACAATGTGCACCACATCTAGTGACAAAACCATTAATATGAAGAAGGCGAGCACTAAGGGACGGGAAGTGGGCGTAATGCTGATGGTGCACGCAGAGGCCGTGGCCCTGGGCGCAATGAAACTGTGCCTGCTACCAGTGCACCAGAAAAAAAAAATCCACTGTCACCCAGCTTCATGTCCAACTTAGCTGAGCAGTGCAGGACAACACTGTCCAAGTCGGACCAGTGCGAACAGTTGGTCAGTTGGATTGCTGAAGATAATGCTTTCAGTCAGTTAAGCACCACCCTCTCTTCCACCAAGTCCAGTCTCTGTAGCGAAGAGTCTGATCAACTGAATCTTCACTCTGATCATCCTTCCTCCCACCATGGAGAGGCTTGCCAAACGAGTAATCCCACACTCGAATATTCGGAGGAGCTCTTATCAGCACCACTATTATATTTGGCCCTCGCGCCCAGCACGCTTGAAGAGATGCTTGAGATATTGTGCCCTGATTCCTAACCTCTTGAGCCTTCACAGTCTCAAGAAGATGACGGTGGTGAACGGCAATCATTCGTTCACGAGGTGAATGATGATGAGACACAGTTGTCAATCACTGAGGTTGTGGTTAGGTCAAGTCAGGAGGATGAGCAGAGTAAGGAAGTGGAAGAGGAGGTGGTTGACGATGAGGTCACTGACCCAACATGGGAAGGTGAAAAGCCGAGCAAAGACAGCAGTACAGAGGGGGAGGGATCTGCAGCAGCGCAACAGGCTGGAAGAGGCAGTGGGGTTGCAAAAGGGAGAAGTAGGCCCACACTAAACTGCCCCGCAACCGTTACACCGAGCCCTAATGCGTAAATCTACCTTGCCAAGCGGTAGGTGTTCCGCAGTATCACGCTTTTTTGAGAAAAGTGCAGATGACAAAAGAGTGGTAGTACCAGAATGATCTGGGGAGTGAACACAAGCAACCTCACCACCACCAGCATGATCCGCCACATGGCATCCAAGCACCCTAATAAGTGTGCCAAACGCCTGGGTCCACAATCTGGGTCTGAGGTTCACACCACTGCCTCCTCTTCCCCTGTGTTACGCACTGCTGGCCAATACCCTGTCAAAGGCACAGGCCCGGATGCCTTTCGCCCTGCACCTGGACCTTTGCATGAACCATCAGCAACAACATCAACTTCCCTGTTCCAGTGCAGCGTCCAAATGTCCATAACAGTCATTTGAACGCAACCTCAAATAGCCACCCAACCACCACAGGCCATAGCACTAAATGCGCAACTTTCTAAATTACTGGCCCTTGAAATGTTGCCATTTAGGCTTGTGTAAACTGAGGCCTTCTGCAGCCTGATGTTGGCAGCTGTCCCTTGGTACGCAGTCCCCAGCCGCCAGTATTTTTCAGTGTGTCGTACCCGCCTTACACCAGCATGTGTCCCAGAACTTTACCCATGCCCTGACCAACGCAGTTACTGGGAAGGTCCACTTAACAACTGACACATGGACAGTACCCTGGGATGGCACAGGTGCTACCCACACCCAGGATTGCGGACCCTACGTCAATCAGGGTCTCTGCCAGCAGCTATGTTACTGGCTCCAACCCCCACTTCTCCTACTTTGCTGCCTCCTCCTCCACTTCCACCTCCAGCAGCAGTCAGCCATCAGTCGCTAGCTGGAAGCAGTGTAGCACTGCTGTGGGTAAGCGTCAACAGGCAGTGCTAAAGCAGATGTGCTTAGGGGACAAACAGCACACCGCTGCAGAGCTGTGGCAGGGTATAAGGGACCAGAACGAGCTGTGGCTTTCGCCTCAACAACCAGGCATGGTTGTGTCTGACAATGGCTGTAACTTAGTTGGAGCTCGGCAACCTGACACACATCCCATGCTTAGCCCTTGTCTTTAACTTAGCAATTCAGCGATTTATCAAAATCTACCCCAATCTGCCAGAGGTACTAGTGAAGGCGCGCCGCATGTGTGCCCATTTCTACTAGTCGTCCACAGCTTCAGCCAGTCTGTCAACGCTGCAGCAGCGCTTGCGGCTTTTCCAGCTTACCGACTGTTGTGCGATGCACGCGCTGGAACTCTATGTTCCACATGTTGGCCAGGCTTTGTGAGCAGCAGAGGGCAGTTGTGGAATACTAGCTGTAACATGGTCATCGCCTTTCGAGTCAACTGGCACTATTCACAAGCGAGGAGTGGGCATTGATGTCAGACCTCTGTGAGGTTTTGAAAAACTTTTGAATTCACACAGATGGTTAGTGGCGATAACGCTGTTATCAGCGTAACCATCCCACTGCTGTGTCTACTCAAACGATCACTGCTTACAATTAAGGACGACGCTCTGAATGTGGCAGACGAGGAAATGGGGGAGGGCATTACACAGGGTGATAGCCAGACCACCCACAGTTCATCTTCTCAGTGCAAATTGGACCATGAAGAGGAGGACCTGGAGACAGTTGCCTCTGCTACAGAGGGTAGTACCCATAGAACTTTAATTCCTTCTGTTCAGCATGGATGTGAAGAAGAGGAGGAGGAGGATGAGATGGAGAGTAATCCTGATGTCGACATCGAAGTCTTGCCTGTTGGTACTCTGGCACACATGGCTGACTTCATGTTAGGCTGCCTTTCCTGCGACCCTCCCGTTATCCGCGTTTTAGATAACATTGATTACTTCACCCTTCTCGACCCCCGCTACAAAGAGAACTTCTCATCTCTCATTCCTGTGGTGGGGAGCATGATTAAAACGGTGCAATACCAGAAGGTACTTGTTGAGCGATTGCTCCAAAATTTTCCATCTGACAAGGGGAACAAACAGCAGTTCCAACAAAGGCATGGCAACACTCTCCAAGGCATGGGACACGTTTTCTCCTCCTCCTCATCCAGATTGTATATATTCCCTCCACTCTAATTTTTTTTTAAAAGGGTCAGATTAACTGCAGGACCTCAACAATTTTTTTTTTATAGGGTCAGCTCAACATCAGGCCCTCAACTCAGCTGAACAGCATGCACTCGCATATAATGTTTTAGAGCGTCAGTTCACCTGAATGCACTCGCAAATAGTGTTTTAGAGCATCAGCTGAACAACATGCACTTGAAAATAATGTTTTAGAGCATCAGCTGTAAAGCATGCACTCGCATATAATGTTTTAGAGCATCAGCTGAACAGCATGCACTCGCATATAATATTTTAGAGCGTAATTTGAACAGCATGCACTCGCATATAATGTTTTAGAGCATCAGCTCACCTGAAGGCACTAGCATGTAATGTTTTAGAGTGTCAGCTCACCAGCAGGTACTCGCATATAATGTTTTAGAGCTTCAGCTCTCCAGCAGGCCCTCGTCCCTAATGTTTTAGAGGGTTAGCAAAGCAGCATTCCCTCGCCCCTCATGTTTTGGATGGTCAGATCAGCAAGCCCTTGCTCCAAATGTTTTTGAGGATCACTAGCAGGCCACCAATCATAATTTTTCAAGGGTGTGTATGATGCCCTCATTTATATGTAAGAAAGGGTGTTTTGGAGTGCTGGTTCCTTGTAACTTTTGCCAGCCCTTTCACTTAGTGCATAGGCTTTATGAGTGTAGGTAGTAGTAACTATTGTAGCACAATGTAAATGAGGCCTCCTTTACGTGTATATGGTTGAATCTTTCTTTTCTCATCCTCCTTCTCCTCTTCAATCATATTGACATGCTTTTTGTCGCATATAATGCCCTCGCATATACAGTACAGACCAAAAGTTTGGACACGCCTTCTCATTCAAAGAGTTTTCTTTATTTTCATGACTATGAAAATTGTAGATTCACACTGAAGGCATCAAAACTATGAATTAACACATGTGGAAGTATATACATAACAAAAAAGTGTGAAACAACAGAAAATGTCATATTCTAGGTTCTTCAAAGTCGCCACCTTTTGCTTTGATTACTGCTTTGCACACTCTTGGCATTCTCTTGTTGAGCTTCAAGAGGTAGTCACCTGAAATGGTTTTCACTTCACAGGTGTGCCCTGTCAGGTTTAATAAGTGGGATTTCTTGCCTTATTAATGGTGTTGGGACCATCAGTTGCCTTGGGGAGAAGTCATGTGGATACACAGCTGATAGTCCTACTGAATAGACTGTTAGAATTTGTATTATGGAAAGAAAGAAACAGCTAAGTAAAGAAAAACGAGTGGCCATCATTACTTTAAGAAATGAAGGTCAGTCAGTCCGAAAAATTGGGAAAACTTTGAAAGTGTCCCCAAGTGCAGTCGCAAAAACCATCAAGCGCTACAAAGAAACTGGCTCACATGCGGACCGCCCCAGGAAAGGAAGACCAAGAGTCACCTCTGCTGCGGAGGATAAATTCATCCGAGTCACCAGCCTCAGAAATCGCAGGTTAACAGCAGCTCAGATTAGAGACCAGGTCAATGCCACACAGAGTTCTAGCAGCAGACACATCTCTAGAACAACTGTTGAGAGGAGACAGTGTGAATCAGGCCTTCATGGTAGAATATCTGCTAGGAAACCACTGCTAAGGACAGGCAACAAGCAGAAGAGACTTGTTTGGGCTAAAGAACACAAGAAATGGACATTAGATCAGTGGAAATCTGTGCTTTGGTCTGATGAGTCCAAATTTGAGATCTTTGGTTCCAACCACCGTGTCTTTGTACGACGCAGAAAAGGTGAACGGATGGACTCTACATGCCTGGTTCCCACCGTGAAGCATGGAGGAGGAGGTGTGATGGTGTGAGGGTGCTTTGCTGGTGACACTGTTGGGGATTTATTCAAAATTGAAGGCATACTGAACCAGCATGGCTACCACAGCATCTTGCAGCGGCATGCTATTCCATCCGGTTCGCGTTTAGTTGGACCATCATTTATTTTTCAACAGGACAATGACCCCAAACACACCTCCAGGCTGTGTAATGGCTATTTGACCATGAAGGAGAGTGATGGGGTGCTTCGCCAGATGACTTGGTCTACACAGTCACCGGACCTGAACCCAATCGAGATGGTTTGGGGTGAGCTGGACCGCAGAGTGAAGGCAAAAGGGCCAACAAGTGCTAAGCATCTCTGGGAACTCCTTCAAGACTGTTGGAAGACCATTTCAGGTGACTACATCTTGAAGCTCATCAAAAGAATGCCAAGAGTGTGCAAAGCAGTAATCAAAGAAAAAGGTGGCTACTTTGAAGAACCTAGAATAGGACATATTTTCTGTTGTTTCACACTTTTTTGTTATGTATATAATTCCACATGTGTTAATTCATAGTTTTGATGCCTTCAGTGTGAATCTACAATTTTCATAGTCATGAAAATAAAGAAAACTCTTTGAATGAGAAGGTGTGTCCAAACTTTTGGTCTGTACTGTATGCCCTAGCATATAATTGTTTACAGGGTCAGCTCACCTGCAGGCCCTTGTATATAATGTTTTACAGGGTCAGCTCAACTGCAGGCCCTCGCATATAATGTTTTACAGGGTCAGCTCACCTCCAGGACCTCGCATATAATGTTTTACAGGGTCAGATCGCTTTCTGATGACGACAGCGAAGTCTTGCCTGTTGGTACTCTGGCACACATGGCTGACTTCATGTTAGGCTGCCTTTCCCATGACCCGCGAGTTATACGCATTTTAGACAACACGGATTACTGGTTGTTAACCCTTCTCGACCCCCGCTACAAAGAGAACTTCTTATCTCTCATTCCTCTGGTGGAGAGGACAAGCACAACTGTGCTATACCAGAAGGCCCTTGTTGAAAAATTGCTCCAAAGTTAATAGGGCAGACATCCAAATGGATCGTCAGCGTCACGGGGACGTGCAATCACTTACAAGTTATCTAGCATCAACAAAGCGGCAGCAGGCCCTCACCTACAAGTCCAATCTCAGTAGCCAAGAGTCTGATCAACACAATCCTCACTATGATTGCACACAGGGTAAACGTTGTGGAGGCCGGGAGCAAGTTGGCTGCTGGCACCAGACTTGCCCTCCAATCGATTCTCATTAACGGAAAGGGTACTCATTCCATTAACAGGGCCGCTTAGGAGTGCTGTATTGTTATTTATCGTCACTACCTCCCAGAGTCAGGAGTGGGTAATTGCAGCGAAGCCTGCTGCCTTCCTTGCACGCTTGTGATTTAATAACTAGACCCACCCTCTCTGAGTAGTTCACAATTAGGAAAAAAAGGGGCAATCACACTTCAGAAATTGACCTCTCTTGCATGTGGTATCCCTTTCTCAAGCTCCCTCTCCGGCATCAAACCCTGATTCACCGTTACCCATGATCACCATGGTAGGCGCAGAAAAGAACATCGAAAGTTGATAGGGCAGACATCAAATGGATCGTCACCTTCACGGGGACGTGCAATCGCCCTGAGGTTATCTAGAGTCACTAATGTGGCAGCAGGCCCTCACCCCTAAGGTTTTAGATGGTCAAATCAGCAGGCCCTTGCTCCAAATGTTTTTAAGGGTCACCAGCAGGACAGCAATCATAATTTTTCAAGGGTGTATATGATGCCCTCCTTTATGTGTAACAAAGGGTGTTTTGGAGTGGGGGTTCCTTGTAATTTTTTGGCAGCCCTTTCACTTAGTGCATAGGCTTTGAGTGTAAGAGTCCTACTACCTGTACAATTGTACCACAATGTGAATGAGGCCTTCTTTAATGTTATATACAGTCTTTTCGGAGTGCCTCTTGCTTGTCATTTTTTGCAGCACTTGCACTTTATATACAATTGAATATACAGGAAAGAATGTTTCCTAAAAAAAATTATTGTAAAATTTTTTTAAATTTTTTTTTGGGGGGGGGGGGGGGGTTTGTGCGTATTTTTGTCAGTCTAGAAAAGTGGCGTACAACTCGGACAACATGGTTCCCAGCAGCGACCTGGGAGTCCAAGATGCATCCAGACATCGTTCCCATGCTGTTTCCGATCCATTTCGGTGTTTCTGTCATTTTTGGACCTTTTCCACTGGACCAGGCACCATCCCCTCTTCAGAGTAGGGGGTGCCTGGTTGTCTCCCATTGGCTTCTATTATACTCGGGTGCTCGGTCAAGCACACGAATATAGCAATGTGTTCAGGCTGAACACCCGAATACTTTGGTGCTCGATTATCACTAATGCACAGCAGATGGTGTAAAGTGAAAATTGCAATTTTTACAATGGTTCTGTATGTCATTTCACTGCCTAATATTTTGTGTCCAATGTTTGCCAATGTGAAAATTAAGTCTTCTTATTATGATGTGTTTCCTGGTTTTGGAAACACTCTATATGTGGCTTTATTTGCCTGAACATATTAGAGAGCTCAGGAGTATAAAATGTCCATGGGGTGACTTTTTTTAATTGGCAACATTTTAGGGTACATACGACTTTTTGATTGATATTATGACATTCTGGGGCGGGGCTTAGGTGGTGCTAGTCGGCGCTGACTGATTCACGAGCATAACAAAACACAAGGTGCATATTAAAATATATAACACTAGATAACAACTATATAAACCGACTAGGGTCTCTGCTACACTGGTCTCTGCTGCACCGGTCTCTGCTGCACTGTACCGTATTTAAAATAAAATAAAATAAAACACTTACCTCTCCTGCTCCTGGTCACCATCGCAATACTCTTCATTCTGCTGTTGGCTGTGTATCGCGGAGCACAATGTGAGGTCACAGAGAAACCTCACGCTATGCGCAGCCCTGCACAGCCGAGCCGAGGACCAGGAAGCAGTGAGTTGTCATATATCTTCTATATGAGAGAATCTTCATATAAAAGAGAGGATAAAAAAAATATATAAAAATTATATTATGTTTGTTTAACATATAAAACGCATGTTCGGTTTCGGTGCGTTTTTTGGGGGGTATGTGCGTTTTTTTTGTTTTTTTGGGGTATTATGGGTACTAGTACTCTGGCGGTGATACATAGACCATATCATATTCATATGGAACAAAACAGATAAGGACCTAGAATTATTTTTGGAACAGATAAATCAAAATGACAATAATCTAAAATTCACTTTCAATACCAGCAAAAAAGAAATTACCTTTTTGGACCTAACAATAAAAATCAAATCCAATCATTTAGAATGTTCTACATATCAAAAAGAAGTATCAAAAATTAATTACATATTATATTCAAGTTGCCACCTATCGAGATGGTTACTCAATATTCCAACTGGACAATTTAGACATATAAAAAGAAATTGCACAACCAATACAACATTTGAAGAAGAGGCCCAGAAAATGAAAGATCAATTCCTAATTAAGAAATACCCACCACATCTTTTGGACACATCATTATCCAAAGTAAGAAATATGGAGAGAATAGATTTCTTCAAACCACCCATCAGAGAAACAGATAAAAATACAGAATCCAATGACCTAATAAGAATAATACTCCCATATAACACTCACCAAAAAAAAGTTGAAACTATCATCAAAAGGCACTGGCATTACATCCTTAAAGACAAGATAATTGGCCCTCTTTTAACCAACACCCCTCAGATCGCCTACACCAAAGCCCCCAATTTAGCATTAAAGGTGGCGCCAACCATAAAAAATCATAAAAAAACACAAAATAGAGATACTCCACACAATTGGTTTAATCTAAAAGGCTTCTACAGATGCGGACGTTGCAATAATTGCAAAAATACCAAATTCCCTAAGAAGACTGTAGAAATCACTTCAAAAACAAATAAATTTTCCTATCAAATAAATGAATTCCTATCCTGTGACACACCCAATGTAATCTACATAATCGAATGTCCCTGTAACAAACAGTACATAGGAAGAACCAAAAGACCATTGAAAAAAAGGATATCAGAACATAGAAACAATATCAAAAACGGTTATGAAAAACACACATTATCAAATCATTACAAGATTCATCACAACAAAGACGCAAGCCAAATGAGATTTGCTGCCTTTGAAAAAGTTGAAATTAGTTGGAGAGGGGGCAACCACATATCCAAAATGTCAAGACAAGAGTCCCGAAGAATCTATGATTTTGAAACTATAATACCTGACGGGCTAAATGCAGAACTGGAACTTTTTGGGTTTTTATAAATTTTAGCATCACATCTGGAGAACCACCCACCTTGACAGACAGACGAGTGTCCGGCTGTGTACCAGCACCTCGTCCGTTCCTTAATATGGGTATTTCATCCTACATCACAATACACATATACTCCCCCGATGATCTCATGGGACAAAACCACAAGTAGACCCGATTTCCAAGTTAAACACATTTCACTGGACCTTCACTAATCAGGAAAATAATCAAGACTTTACTAACCACCGAAAACTCTATTAATTATAGAAAACTCTCATTCCTTCACATCTTAGAAAACCAGTATGAACTAAAAATAACATTAATACCCCAAAAAAAAACGCACATACCCCCCAAAAAACGCACCGAAACCGAACATGCGTTTTATATGTTAAACAAACACAATTACCTCTAAGAATGAAAAACATCATAATCTATCAATGAAATATGAAACAGACCCAATAAAAGTGTCTAACATTGAGACCAAAGGAAAGAAAAGAAGAAGAAAAAAAGAGAGAAAAGATATCCAGACCCAATCTAACATGACAGACATAAAACAATACAAAGTAAGATCAAACAAAGACATGAAACACAAGATCTAGAGATTCTAGATGGAAAATAATCTTATTATCCACAATAACCATCAATATCTTGAATTTTAACACCCCAAGAAATAAACAAAAACATAGGAAGCATAATAAGTAGTCAAAACAACACAATCAGACAAAAAATGCATGTACCCTAAAAAAACGCATCGAAACCGCACCTGCGTTTTTCACATCATTTAATCTACAAACATACAAACACCCTATCTCAAGCAATAAACCCCCCCCCCCCAAAAAAAAACATTATATCTCAAAAGATAATATAGAGAAAGAAATATCTCTAAATAAGATCGATACAGATCCACAATTAAATGCAAGAGAAAAACCACAAATAAAGTAAACCTCTCTCCCTAAAACATGACAATTGACATATATTAAACTTCTAACCCAATTCCAATCAGCAATATCCAGGCCGGGTCTTTGGTGGGACATTAAAGAGGTGGGTATAAAAAGTGGGCAGTCTAATGAAACCAATATGGCCACTGATGAAGAGGTAGGAACACCTCGAAACGCGTATGGCAACTTGGTATTACCTTGCGACTACCCACCAAAACCCACGCCTTTGCTAAAGAAGAACTTTAGAGGATCACTATCATATGAGAAATCTCTTGCGAATCATATACGAAATCTCTTGCGGATTACAATACAAAGAAAAGGTCATCCACTGAACGGCCAACAACCACGCGACACATCACGTGAGACGCCGACCTAGCCGAAAAAGGCGCGCAACATACAGCGTGCACGGACAAATCATCAGAGAAAAGCGCATCAACTACCGCTTATCCAGACGCCGATCCAGCGAGATACTACGTGCGATACACAGTGTGCACCAGCTACAACGCTACTAAACAGGTATCTAACTCAGACCGACGCGTGAGTACAAATAATTGCTGTGTGGGACGCCACCAGCAATAAACTATAAGCAAACATTATATTATCAACTATTGGTTTGAACAGAAGATTTACCTGGACTATCGCATGCTAATATACCTATAGAGACTAATTTTCAGTCACTCTATTTATATCTATTTTTATCTCTTATTATTTTTTAAGTTATTTTACCCTAAACCATTGGACATACCTAGGACATATCCTGGACATAATTGGATCCCCCTTTATTCACATGCTATTTTAGTAACGTTTTTTGTTTATCGATCACTTCTTCACTGATTATTTTGGATTCGATTATTTTGTAATTGACCTACTTCTTCCGATTATTATATTTTTTCGATTATTATATTATATATTTTTTCAATCATTATTCCGATTATTTTCCGATTATTTTTTCGATTATTTTTTTATTTTACCTATAACCAACAATCCTTCACTACCTAGGTGACCACATCAGCACCACACCTCAGCCCCCCCCTCATCCCCCACCACAACAACCGACAAACCAAATCAATTTTAAATAATAATTTTTAACGAACAAAAATAATAAAAAATAAAAATCAACATTTTTAACATAAAATTCTGTATAACGTCAACCAATAAATATTCTTAAAAACCAGAGTGCCTGTCGACTTTTCTTACTTTTCTTCATATATATTCCCACAGTATGGGAACTCTTGGCTATATACCAAGAGAAATATCTTATTAATATCATGAGTAGTAAACAAGATATACGTTACCGGGTCAAAGGCAGACAGAGTTCAGATGGGACCAGTTCTGAAGAACTTTCCTAGTAATCCAAAAAGTATAATCCAAGTTTCTTCTGGTAAAGTTTTTCTTTTTGAATGAATGGATCAATGGATATATGGATCTTTTTCCTCTTTCTCTAGTTCTTTTTTTTTTTTTTTGCTACCCCGCACACAAGTAATTACTCTCCCCCTTATCTAAGAATCATCCCTTTTAGATTAGGGATTCCCAATCAGGTAAGGTGGGTGTACTTGCATGCTAATAATACCATGATGTCATATAACTCCTAATATGGTCAAGAACAAATAATGAAATAATATAATATTGTCCATCTGCCTAGACTTGTTGGAGTTGACTGTCTTTTCCTATCTTTTTGAAATATAGTTTGACTTGATAAAAATTTTATATAGCGGCTTTGATGCTTGGCATCGGAACTTGTACATTTCACTTATCTACATCCATGAATAACTATTGTTTTGAAATAACATTTTCTCTTCTCAGAAAATCCAATTAACATAAACTTACTTGTTTCTATACCTTCTACAATACCTTCTAAATGATGAATACATGGTATAACATATATATATAAATCGATACATTGTTACACATAGATAATACATTATATGAATTGTTGATTAACATGTGTTGTAAACTAAATATACCATGCAGAGATATATATATAATATAATTATGAATATATAAATTGAACTTCATATAGCAGGTGTGCCTCAAGGACATGAAACCTTATCAAATAACCTTGTTCCTTCCAGACATACATGTTTTAGGGAGTTGACTTACTCCTTACAGATGGTCCCATATCTCTTTAGCAACAACTTTTAAACACAATGTCCGTTTATGAACTTGCCATGAACTCATCTTGGCTTCCTCAGCCACATAATAGAACTTTGGTTTAGGCTGATTTTATTCTTAAAGGCAATGAGATGAGCATACATTTTGATCATAATGTCATTAGATAATATTGTATACGTATGAAAATGCACAACAGAGTACAGATCCTTCACCGCTTCCTGGTCCTCCTGTACTAATGAAGCGCTTCCATAATGGAAGCGCTTCATTAGTACCGGGTTAAAGATGGGCCTGATCGCCATGGACCGGCAAACAATCGTCCAAGGCTCGGTCCTGTGCCGCGGCCCGGCGGTTGGGGACCGCTGTTGTACTGCATTAAAACTGTTAGTATTGCACTGACATTTGCCTATGAGACCCAGCCTGGGGCCTGGGCCTCTAAGGCTTCCATACATTAAAACCAGCTCTATAAAAATATCACATGACCTAACCCCTCGGATGAACACCGTAAAAAAAAAAAAACTGTGTCAAAAAAAGCAATTTTTGTCACCTTACATCACAAAAACTGCAACACCAAGTGATCAAAAATGTGTATATCCCACTAAATGGTACCAATAAAACCGTCACCTCATCCCGCAAAAAATGAGCCCCTACATAAGAAAATCTCTCAAAAAATAAAAAAACTATACCTCTTAGAACATGGACACATTAAAACATAATTTTTTTGTTTCAAAAATGCTATTATTGTGTAAAACTTTAATAAATAAGAAAAAGTATATATATTAGGTATAGCCACGTCCGTAACAATATGCTCTATAAAAATGTCACTTGACTGAACCCCTCAGGTGAATGCTGTAAAAATAAATAAATAGAAACTGTGCTAAAACAACCCATTTTTTGGTCACCTTGCCCCATAAAGTGTTATAATGAATGATAAAAAAATCATATGTACCCAAAAATAGTAGCAATTAAACTGGCACCTTATCCCCTAGTTTCCAAAATTGGATCACTTCTTGGGAGTTTCTATTGTAAGGGTGCATCAGGGGGCTTCAAATGGGATATGGCATCTAAAAACCACGTGGAGTTCCTTTTCTTCTGCGCCCTGCCGTGTGCCCATACAGCAGTTTAGGACCACATGTGGGGTGTTTCTGTAAACCGCAGAATCTGGGTAATAAATATTGAGTTTTGTTTGGCTGTTAACCATCGATGTGTTAAAGAAAAAATTGGATTAAAATCCAAAATCTACCCAAAAAGTGAAATTAAAAAATTTGATCTCCATTTTCCTTTAATTCTTATGGAGCGCCTAAAGGGTTAACAAAGTTTGTAAAATCGGTTTTAAGTAACTTGAGGGGTGTAGTTTCTACATTTATGGGGGTATCCACTATGTAGGCCTCACAAAGTGACTTCAGACCTGAACTGGTCCTTTAAAAGTGGGTTTTGTCAATTTTCTTAAAAATTTTAAGAATTGCTTCTAAACTTCTAAGCCTTCTAACGTCCTAAAAAAATAAAATGACATTTCCAAAATGATGCCAACATAAAGTAGACATATGGGGAATGTTAAGTAATAAATATTTTATGAGGTATCACTTTCTGTTTTAAAAGCAGAGAAATAGAAATTTAGAAAATTGCTAATTTTTCAAAATTTTGGGTAAATTTGGGATTTTTTCATAAATAAAGGTGAAATATATTGACTCAAATTTATGACTATCATGAAGTACAATGTGTCACGAGAAAACAACTTATGACTTGGATAAGTAAAGGCGTTCCAAAGTTATTACCACATAAAGTGAGATATGTCCGTTTTGCAAAATTAGGCCTGGTCAGGAAGGGGGCAAATGGCCCAGATGGCAAGTGGTTAAAAAAAACAACACAAATACAATACAGGGAGTGCAGAATTATTAGGCAAGTTGTATTTTTGAGGATTAATTTTATTATTGAACAACAACCATGTTCTCAATGAACCCAAAAAACTCATTAATATCAAAGCTGAATATTTTTGGAAGTAGTTTTTAGTTTGTTTTTAGTTTTAGCTATTTTAGGGGGATATCTGTGTGTGCAGGTGACTATTACTGTGCATAATTATTAGGCAACTTAACAAAAAACAAATTATAACCATTTCAATTATTTATTTTTACCAGTGAAACCAATATAACATCTCAACATTCACAAATATACATTTCTGACATTCAAAAACAAAACAAAAACAAATCAGTGACCAATATAGCCACCTTTCTTTGCAAGGACACTCAAAAGCCTGCCATCCATGGAGTCTGTCAGTGTTTTGATCTGTTCACCATCAACATTGCGTGCAGCAGCAACCACAGCCTCCCAGACACTGTTCAGAGAGGTGTACTGTTTTCCCTCCTTGTAAATCTCACATTTAATGATGGACCACAGGTTCTCAATGGGGTTCAGATCAGGTGAATAGAGTTGAGCGAACACCTGGATGTTCGGGTTCGAGAAGTTCGGCCGAACATCCCGGAAATGTTCGGGTTCGGGATCCGAACCCGATCCGAACTTCGTCCCGAACCCGAACCCCATTGAAGTCAATGGGGACCCGAACTTTTCGGCACTAAAAAGGCTGTAAAACAGCCCAGGAAAGAGCTAGAGGGCTGCAAAAGGCAGCAACATGTAGGTAAATCCCCTGCAAACAAATGTGGATAGGGAAATGAATTAAAATAAAAATTAAATAAATAAAAATTAACCAAAATCAATTGGAGAGAGGTTCCATAGCAGAGAATCTGGCTTCCCGTCACCCACCACTGGAACAGTCCATTCTCAGATATTTAGGCCCCGGCACCCAGGCAGAGGAGAGAGGTCCCGTAACAGAGAATCTGTCTTCATGTCAGCAGAGAATTAGTCTGCATGTCATAGCAGAGAATGAGGCTTCACGTCAGCCACCACTGCAACAGTCCATTGGCATATATTTAGGCCCAGCACCCAGGCAGAGGAGGGAGGTCCCGTAACAGAGAATCTGTCTTCATGTCAGCAGAGAATTAGTCTGCATGTCATAGCAGAGAATGAGGCTTCACGTCAGCCACCACTGCAACAGTCCATTGGCATATATTTAGGCCCAGCACACACACAGGCAGAGGAGAGAGGTCCCGTAACAGACAATCTGGCTTCATGTCAGCAGAGAATTAGTCTGCATGTCATAGCAGAGAATGAGGCTTCACGTCAGCCACCACTGCAACAGTCCATTGGCATATATTTAGGCCCAGCACACACACAGGCAGAGGAGAGAGGTCCCGTAACAGAGAATCTGTCTTCATGTCAGCAGAGAATTAGTCTGCATGTCATAGCAGAGAATGAGGCTTCACGTCAGCCACCACTGCAACAGTCCATTGGCATATATTTAGGCCCAGCACACACACAGGCAGAGGAGAGAGGTCCCGTAACAGAGAATCTGTCTTCATGTCAGCAGAGAATCAGTCTTCATATCATAGCAGAGAATCAGGCTTCACGTCACCCACCACTGTAAGAGTCAATTTTCATAAATTTAGGCCCAGAACCCAGGCAGAGGAGAAAGGTCCCGTAACAGACAATCTGGCTTCATGTCAGCAGAGAATCAGTCTTCATATCATAGCAGAGAATCAGGCTTCACGTCACCCACCACTGTAAGAGTCAATTTTCATAAATTTAGGCCCAGAACCCAGGCAGAGGAGAAAGGTCCCGTAACAGACAATCTGGCTTCATGTCAGCAGAGAATCAGTCTTCATATCATAGCAGAGAATCAGGCTTCACGTCACCCACCACTGTAAGAGTCAATTTTCATAAATTTAGGCCCAGAACCCAGGCAGAGGAGAAAGGTCCCGTAACAGACAATCTGGCTTCATGTCAGCAGAGAATCAGTCTTCATATCATAGCAGAGAATCAGGCTTCACGTCACCCACCACTGTAAGAGTCAATTTTCATAAATTTAGGCCCAGAACCCAGGCAGAGGAGAAAGGTCCCGTAACAGACAATCTGGCTTCATGTCAGCAGAGAATCAGTCTTCATATCATAGCAGAGAATCAGGCTTCACGTCACCCACCACTGTAAGAGTCAATTTTCATAAATTTAGGCCCAGAACCCAGGCAGAGGAGAAAGGTCCCGTAACAGACAATCTGGCTTCATGTCAGCAGAGAATTAGTCTGCATGTCATAGCAGAGAATGAGGCTTCACGTCACCCACCACTGCAACAGTCCATTGGCATATATTCAGGCCCAGCACCCAGGCAGAGGAGAGAGGTCCCGTAACAGAGGATCTGGCTTCATGTCAGCAGAGAATCAGTCTGCATGTCATAGCAGAGAATCAGGCTTCACGTCAGCCACCACTGCAACAGTCCATTGTCATAAATTTAGGCCCAGCACCCAGGCAGAGGAGAGAGGTCCCGTAACAGAGGATCTGGCTTCATGTCAGCAGAGAATCAGTCTGCATGTCATAGCAGAGAATCAGGCTTCACGTCAGCCACCACTGCAACAGTCCATTGTCATAAATTTAGGCCCAGCACCCAGGCAGAGGAGAGAGGTCCCGTAACAGACAATCTGGCTTCATGTCAGCAGAGAATTAGTCTGCATGTCATAGCAGAGAATCAGGCTTCATGTCAGCCACCACTGCAACAGTCCATTGGCATATATTTAGGCCTAGCACACAGGCAGAGGAGAGGTTCATTCAACTTTGGGTAGCATCGCAATATAATGGTAAAATGAAAATAAAAATAGGATTGAATGAGGAAGTGCCCTGGAGTCCAATAATATATGGTTATGGGGAGGTAGTTAATGTCTAATCTGGACAAGGGACGGACAGGTCCTGTGGGATCCATGCCTGGTTCATTTTTATGAACGTCAGCTTGTCCACATTGGCTGTAGACAGGCGGCTGCGTTTGTCTGTAATGACGCCCCCTGCCGTGCTGAATACACGTTCAGACAAAACGCTGGCTGCCGGGCAGGCCAGCACCTCCAAGGCATAAAAGGCTAGCTCTGGCCACGTGGACAATTTAGAGACCCAGAAGTTGAATGGGGCCGAACCATCAGTCAGTACGTGGAGGGGTGTGCACACGTACTGTTCCACCATGTTAGTGAAATGTTGCCTCCTGCTAACACGTTGCGTATCAGGTGGTGGTGCAGTTAGCTGTGGCGTGTTGACAAAAGTTTTCCACATCTCTGCCATGCTAACCCTGCCCTCAGAGGAGCTGGCCGTGACACAGCTGCCTTGGCGACCTCTTGCTCCTCCTCTGCCTTGGCCTTGGGCTTCCACTTGTTCCCCTGTGACATTTGGGAATGCTCTCAGTAGCGCGTCTACCAACGTGCGCTTGTACTCGCGCATCTTCCTATCACGCTCCAGTGCAGGAAGTAAGGTGGGCACATTGTCTTTGTAGCGTGGATCCAGCAGGGTGGCAACCCAGTAGTCCGCACAGGTTAAAATGTGGGCAACTCTGCTGTCGTTGCGCAGGCACTGCAGCATGTAGTCGCTCATGTGTGCCAGGCTGCCCAGGGGTAAGGACAAGCTGTCCTCTGTGGGAGGCGTATCGTCATCGTCCTGCCTTTCCCCCCAGCCACGCACCAGTGATGGACCCGAGCTGCGTTGGGTGCCACCCCGCTGTGACCATGCTTCATCCTCATCCTCCTCCACCTCCTCCTCATCCTCGTCCTCCTCGTCCTCCAGTAGTGGGCCCTGGCTGGCCACATTTGTACCTGGCCTCTGCTGTTGCAAAAAACCTCCCTCTGAGTCACTTCGAAGAGACTGGCCTGAAAGTGCTAAAAATGACCCCTCTTCCTCATCCTCCTCCTCCTCCTCCTGGGCCACCTCCTGTTCCATCATCGCCCTAAGTGTTTTCTCAAGGAGACATAGAAGTGGTATTGTAACGCTGATAACGGTGTCATCGCCACTGGCCATGTTGGTGGAGTACTCGAAACAGCGCAACAGGGCACACAGGTCTCGCATGGAGGCCCAGTCATTGGTGGTGAAGTGGTGCTGTTCTGTAGTGCGACTGACCCGTGCGTGCTGCAGCTGAAACTCCACTATGGCCTGCTGCTGCTCGCACAGTCTGTCCAGCATGTGCAAGGTGGAGTTCCACCTGGTGGGCACGTCGCATATGAGGCGGTGAGCGGGAAGGCCGAAGTTACGCTGTAGCGCAGACAGGCGAGCAGCGGCAGGATGTGAACGCCGGAAGCGCGAACAGACGGCCCGCACTTTATGCAGCAGCTCTGACATGTCGGGGTAGTTGTGAATGAACTTCTGCACCACCAAATTCAGCACATGCGCCAAGCAAGGGATGTGCGTCAAATTGGCTAGTCCCAGAGCTGCAACGAGATTTCGCCCATTATCACACACCACCAGGCCGGGCTTGAGGCTCACCGGCAGCAACCACTCGTCGGTCTGTTGTTCTATACCCCGCCACAACTCCTGTGCGGTGTGGGGCCTGTCCCCCAAACATATGAGTTTCAGAATGGCCTGCTGACGTTTACCCCGGGCTGTGCTGAAGTTGGTGGTGAAGGTGTGTGGCTGACTGGATGAGCAGGTGGAAGAAGAGGAGGAGGAAGCCGAGAAGGAGGAGGTGGCAACAGGAGGCAAAGAATGTTGCCCTGCGATCCTTGGCGGCGGAAGGACGTGCGCCAAACAGCTCTCCGCCTGGGGCCCAGCTGCCACTACATTTACCCAGTGTGCAGTTAGGGAGATATAGCGTCCCTGGCCGTGCTTACTGGTCCACGTATCTGTGGTTAGGTGGACCTTGCCACAGATGGCGTTGCGCAGTGCACACTTGATTTTATCGGATACTTGGTTGTGCAGGGAAGGCACGGCTCTCTTGGAGAAGTAGTGCCGGCTGGGAACAACATACTGTGGGACAGCAAGCGACATGAGCTGTTTGAAGCTGTCTGTGTCCACCAGCCTAAATGACAGCATTTCATAGGCCAGTAGTTTAGAAATGCTGGCATTCAGGGCCAGGGATCGAGGGTGGCTAGGTGGGAATTTACGCTTTCTATCAAATGTTTGTGAGATGGAGAGCTGAACGCTGGCGTGTGACATGGTTGAGACGCTTGGTGACGGAGGTGGTGGTGGTGGTGTTGGTGGTACATCCCCTGTTTGCTGGGCGGCAGGTGCCAACGTTCCTCCAGAGGCGGAGGAAGAGGCCGAGGCGGCAGCAGCAGAATAGGCCGAGGCGGCAGCAGCAGAAGAGGTAGCAGGGGGAGCCTGAGTGACTTCCTTGGTTTTAAGGTGTTTACTCCACTGCAGTTCATGCTTTGCATGCAGGTGCCTGGTCATGCAGGTTGTGCTCAGGTTCAGAACGTTAATGCCTCGCTTCAGGCTCTGATGGCACAGCGTGCAAACCACTCGGGTCTTGTCGTCAGCACATTGTTTGAAGAAGTGCCATGCCAGGGAACTCCTTGAAGCTGCCTTTGGGGTGCTCGGTCCCAGATGGCGGCGGTCAGTAGCAGGCGGAGTCTCTTGGCGGCGGGTGTTCTGCTTTTGCCCACTGCTCCCTCTTTTGCTACGCTGTTGGCTCGGTCTCACCACTGCCTCTTCCTCCGAACTGTGAAAGTCAGTGGCACGACCTTCATTCCATGTGGGGTCTAGGACCTCATCGTCCCCTGCATCGTCTTCCACCCAGTCTTGATCCCTGACCTCCTGTTCAGTCTGCACACTGCAGAAAGACGCAGCAGTTGGCACCTGTGTTTCGTCATCATCAGAGACATGCTGAGGTGGTATTCCCATGTCCTCATCATCAGGAAACATAAGTGGTTGTGCGTCAGTGCATTCTATGTCTTTCACCGCTGGGGAAGGGCTAGGTGGATGCCCTTGGGAAACCCTGCCAGCGGAGTCTTCAAACAGCATAAGAGACTGCTGCATAACTTGAGGCTGAGACAGTTTCCCTGGTATGCATGGGGGTGATGTGACAGACTGATGGGGTTGGTTTTCAGGCGCCATCTGTGCGCTTTCTGCAGAAGACTGGGTGGGAGATAATGTGAACGTGCTGGATCCACTGTCGGCCACCCAATTGACTAATGCCTGTACCTGCTCAGGCCTTACCATCCTTAGAACGGCATTGGGCCCCACCATATATCGCTGTAAATTCTGGCGGCTACTGGGACCTGAGGTAGTTGGTACACTAGGACGTGTGGATGTGGCAGAACGGCCACGTCCTCTCCTAGCACCAGAGGGTCCACTAACACCACCACGACCATGTCCACGTCCGCGTCCCTTACTAGATGTTTTTCTCATTGTTATGGTTCACCACAACAACAAATATATTATTTGGCCCAATGTATTGTATTCAAATTCAGCGGGATATAAATTTGAGGCCTAGTATTTAGGCGCTGGGTGACCGGTATGGATTTAGTGACAGAATTAGACTTGGAAATGCACAGAAGCGTGTGTGTGAAGTTATTCTGAATGACCCTATGTGCACCTTCAATATTATATACCCTTTTAGGGATAGATTTCAAATAGCTCTGATATAGCAGAAACCACTAAATTATGAAATTGCTAAATTGGGAATTGTACTTCAACCCAGAACAAAAAATGTGCTTTGACGGACACTAAATATCTTGCCCAGCAACAACAGTACAGCGGTGGGTAACGAGAGATTTAGAGGGATTTAAATTTGAGGCCTAGTATTTAGGCGCTGGGTGACAGGTATGGGTTTAGTGACAGAATTAGACTTGGAAATACACAGTAGCGGGTGTGTGTGAAGTTATTCTGAATGACCCAATGTGCACCTTCAATATTATATACCCTTTTAGGGATAGATTTCAAATAGCTCTGATATAGCAGAAACCACTAAATTATGAAATTGCTAAATTGGGAATTGTACTTCAACCCAGAACAAAAAATGTGCTTTGACGGACACTAAATATCTTGCCCAGCAACAACAGTACAGCGGTGGGTAACGAGAGATTTAGAGGGATTTAAATTTGAGGCCTAGTATTTAGGCGCTGGGTCACCGGTATGGATTTAGTGACAGAATTAGACTTGGAAATGCACAGAAGCGTGTGTGTGAAGTTATTCTGAATGACCCTATGTGCACCTTCAATATTATATACCCTTTTAGGGATAGATTTCAAATAGCTCTGATATAGCAGAAACCACTAAATTATGAAATTGCTAAATTGGGAATTGTACTTCAACCCAGAACAAAAAATGTGCTTTGACGGACACTAAATATCTTGCCCAGCAACAACAGTACAGCGGTGGGTAACGAGAGATTTAGAGGGATTTAAATTTGAGGCCTAGTATTTAGGCGCTGGGTGACAGGTATGGGTTTAGTGACAGAATTAGACTTGGAAATACACAGTAGCGGGTGTGTGTGAAGTTATTCTGAATGACCCAATGTGCACCTTCAATATTATATACCCTTTTAGGGATAGATTTCAAATAGCTCTGATATAGCAGAAACCACTAAATTATGAAATTGCTAAATTGGGAATTGTACTTCAACCCAGAACAAAAAATGTGCTTTGACGGACACTAAATATCTTGCCCAGCAACAACAGTACAGCGGTGGGTAACGAGAGATTTAGAGGGATTTAAATTTGAGGCCTAGTATTTAGGCGCTGGGTCACCGGTATGGATTTAGTGACAGAATTAGACTTGGAAATGCACAGAAGCGTGTGTGTGAAGTTATTCTGAATGACCCTATGTGCACCTTCAATATTATATACCCTTTTAGGGATAGATTTCAAATAGCTCTGATATAGCAGAAACCACTAAATTATGAAATTGCTAAATTGGGAATTGTACTTCAACCCAGAACAAAAAATGTGCTTTGACGGACACTAAATATCTTGCCCAGCAACAACAGTACAGCGGTGGGTAACGAGAGATTTAGAGGGATTTAAATTTGAGGCCTAGTATTTAGGCGCTGGGTCACCGGTATGGATTTAGTGACAGAATTAGACTTGGAAATGCACAGAAGCGTGTGTGTGAAGTTATTCTGAATGACCCTATGTGCACCTTCAATATTATATACCCTTTTAGGGATAGATTTCAAATAGCTCTGATATAGCAGAAACCACTAAATTATGAAATTGCTAAATTGGGAATTGTACTTCAACCCAGAACAAAAAATGTGCTTTGACGGACACTAAATATCTTGCCCAGCAACAACAGTACAGCGGTGGGTAACGAGAGATTTAGAGGGATTTAAATTTGAGGCCTAGTATTTAGGCGCTGGGTGACAGGTATGGGTTTAGTGACAGAATTAGACTTGGAAATACACAGTAGCGGGTGTGTGTGAAGTTATTCTGAATGACCCAATGTGCACCTTGAATATTATATACCCTTTTTGGGATAGATTTCAAATAGCTCTGATATAGCAGGAACCACTAAATTATGAAATTGCTAAATTGGGAATTGTATTTCAACCCAGAACAAGAAATGTGCTTGAACGGACACTAAATAACTCGCCCAGCTACAGCACTAGGGACAGATTTAGCTGGATATAAATTTGAGGCCTAGTATTTAGGCGCTGGGTGACCGGTATGGATTTAGTGACAGAATTAGACTGGGATATGGCCAAAAAATAAACAGACTATTGCTGGTTAAATGCTCTTGGTGTGACAGCTTCACCCTGATGTAGGCTTTAGCCAAAAAACAACCACACCATTGAGGGTTAAATGCACTTGGTGACAGGCGCAGCTTGCCCCTGATTTTGTATATGGCCAAAAAATGAACAGACTATTGCTGGTTAAATGCACTTGGTGTGACAGCTTCACCCTGATGTAGGCTTTAGCCAAAAAACAACCACACCATTGAGGGTTAAATGCACTTGGTGACAGGCGCAGCTTGCCCCTGATTTTGTATATGGCCAAAAAATGAACAGACTATTGCTGGTTAAATGCACTTGGTGTCACAGCTTCACCCTGATGTAGGCTTTAGCCAAAAAACAACCACACCATTGAGGGTTAAATGCACTTGGTGACAGGCGCAGCTTGCCCCTGATTTTGTATATGGCCAAAAAATGAACAGACTATTGCTGGATAAATGCACTTGGTGTGACAGCTTCACCCTGATGTAGGCTTTAGCCAAAAAACAACCACACCATTGAGGGTTAAATGCACTTGGTCGCAGCTTGTGCTGGCGCACCACAAGACACAAAATGGACGCCGATCACCCCAGAAAAATGAGACTGACAAACGGTCTGTGCAGCCTAAAAACAGTGAGCAATTGAGGATCAGCAGCTCAATGATCCACAGCTGCAGATCGATCAGTTAATCAAGTCCTTTGGAGGAGTTAATCTGCCTAATCTCGCCCTACTGTCGCAGCCGCAACCTCTCCCTACGCTAATCAGAGCAGAGTGACGGGCGGCGCTATGTGACTCCAGCTTAAATAGAGGCTGGGTCACATGGTGCTCTGGCCAATCACAGCCATGCCAATAGTAGGCATGGCTGTGATGGCCTCTTGGGGCAAGTAGTATGACGCTTGTTGATTGGCTGCTTTGCAGCCTTTCAAAAAGCGCCAAGAAAGCGTCACAAAAGCGCGAAGAAAGCGACGAACACCGAACCCGAACCCGGACTTTTATGAAAATGTCCGGGTTCGGGTCCGTGTCACGGACACCCCAAAATTCGGTACGAACCCGAACTATACAGTTCGAGTTCGCTCATCCCTACAGGTGAACAAGGAGGCCATGTCATTAGATTTTCTTCTTTTATACCCTTTCTTGCCAGCCACGCTGTGGAGTACTTGGACGCGTGTGATGGAGCATTGTCCTGCATGAAAATCATGTTTTTCTTGAAGGATGCAGACTTCTTCCTGTACCACTGCTTGAAGAAGGTGTCTTCCAGAAACTGGCAGTAGGACTGGGAGTTGAGCTTGACTCCATCCTCAACCCGAAAAGGCCCCACAAGCTCATCTTTGATGATACCAGCCCAAACCAGTACTCCACCTCCACCTTGCTGGCGTCTGAGTCGGACTGGAGCTCTCTGCCCTTTACCAATCCAGCCACGGGCCCATCCATCTGGCCCATCAAGACTCACTCTCATTTCATCAGTCCATAAAACCTTAGAAAAATCAGTCTTGAGATATTTCTTGGCCCAGTCTTGACGTTTCAGCTTGTGTGTCTTGTTCAGTGGTGGTCGTCTTTCAGCCTTTCTTACCTTGGCCATGTCTCTGAGTATTGCACACCTTGTGCTTTTGGGCACTCCAGTGATGTTGCAGAACTCTGAAATATGGCCAAACTGGTGGCAAGTGGCATCTTGGCAGCTGCACGCTTGACTTTTCTCAGTTCATGGGCAGTTATTCTGCGCCTTAGTTTTTCCACACGCTTCTTGCGACCCTGTTGACTATTTTGAATGAAACGCTTGATTGTTCGATGATCACGCTTCAGAAGCTTTGCAATTTTAAGAGTGCTGCATCCCTCTGCAAGATATCTCACTATTTTTGCCTTTTCTGAGCCTGTCAAGTCCTTCTTTTGACCCATTTTGCCAAAGGAAAGGAAGTTGCCTAATAATTATGCACACCTGATATAGGGTGTTGATGTCATTAGGCCACACCCCTTCTCATTACAGAGATGCACATCACCTAATATGCTTAATTGGTAGTAGGCTTTCGAGCCTATACAGCTTGGAGTAAGACAACATGCATAAAGAGGATGATGTGGTCAAAATACTCATCTGCCTAATAATTCTGCACTCCCTGTACACTCAAAACACATTCTGTTACACCATCAAAGACAGTTTATGCTGTGATACGATGATAGAATGTCCATGTCAAAAACAATATGTAGGAACATATCGCAACAAATATCAAAAAGGATTTGTGAATCATTCTGTCCCACAGCACTTTAAGATGTACTATAATAAGGACCCATCTAAACTCATCTTTGAAGCTTTGGAAAAAACTAAGAAGCCTTGGAGAGGTGGCAACCACGTTGCTAATATGTCTAGAGCTGAATCACTAAAAATATTTGAATTCAACACAATGATCCCCGCCGGCCTAAATGCTGAGATGGAGCTGTTTGGTTTCCTGTGATACGGGGTGGGTGCTGGTTGGGGGCAGGACATCAAGGTCTGGCTCTCTACCAGCACCTCGATCTCCCCTCCCTGGCCGGCCTCTACCCCCATACGGTCATTCCCATAATTTAATATAGTGATATCCACAAAAGACACAGATATAAAAATTAGAACTCAGATATAAAAAGATACATAAGTACACCACAACATATTTTAATCCATGCAGTATATATGAATATTCCTGATACCAATAGATATATTTTACACTCTAAAACATTAAAATTATACATCTAGGGTAGTGTATACAGACCTGTAACCCCAAATATGTATTTAAGACAATTATCGCACCAGAAATGCAAAGAAAACGCAGTTGCCTTTTTTATATTATTTATATAAATTTTTTATATCTTTTTTTTAAAAGAAATTATATCTTTTATGTAATTATTCCGTCATTTGGTTTTTTCCAATATTCCTTTTTTTAATATACTTTTATATTTTTATATATTCATTGTATTTTTTGAGGAGTTTTACAAATTGTGTAAAGTTTCATACTTTGTCCTGATCCATTTCATATATTGAGTTGGTGTCAGAATTTGATGTAATCTTCTAAACTACCACTAGTGGCCGCTGTTTCACCCACTCTTAACTTGTGCTGCAATTTCACTCCTCCACCACTGGAGGCTGCTGTGTTATCTGAGGATTTGCCCTTAACTGAGATGGCAGTTGTGATACTGATTGGGAGCCATCTTGTTTCCTGTTTGGGCCTACTTATACCCATGAGGCAATGCAAACATTGCTCGAGTATTGTGACTTGTTCCAGTCTCCTGCTCCTCAGAACCGTCCTTTCCAGACCGTTCTGATTCTTCACTGGATTCCCTACCTTGCGATCTACTCCTCAAGTCTGCGCCTCGTTTGTTCCTTCTGGCCACTGGATTCCAGCTGTGTCTACCAGCAGCGTAACAGGATACTCGAGCCATGCCCATGGAATCCGCCGGGGAACTGGACTTGGAGGTTCGTGTAAATAATATGAACTGTTTACTAACCAACATCTACTCTGAAATGCAAAATTTGAAAACAAAATACTTAGCATTTGATAACCAAACATCTCATAGTGTGCAAGTATTTGGACAAGCAACTCAGGATTTACAAAACATGGTGGCTCAACACGCAGAGCAAATACAGGAACTTCATACCCGGGCCATGGTTCCAGCTTCTTCATCCACCTTGCCTCTTCCACCCTTCAGGTTTGGAGGGGACCGTGATAAGTACCGTGGATTCATTAATCAATGCAAGTTATATTTTGGTGCACACACTTCTCACTTTCTCACTGACAGATCTAAGGTGCTGTGTATTATTATGCTTCTGACACATAAGGCTGTAGCCTGGGCTAATCCTCTTATTGAGACTAATGATGCACGCCTAGATGATCTGGAAGCTTTCCTTACAGCTATGAGCCAAGTATTTGATGATCCTAACCAATGTGCCACAGCAGAAGCAACCCTACTGGCCTTACGTCAGGGCAGGCGCTCGGTTGCTGAATATGCCACAGAATTTAGGAGGTGGGTCATTGATACTGAATGGAATAATGCCGCAAAATTAACATTTTTCAAGAATGGACTATCTAATGCACTTAAAGATGAATTAGCACGTGCTGATGCTCCCACAAATTTTGATGATTTCGTACATCATTGCGTTCGTATTGATACTCGACTGTTTGAGCGTAGGCAAGAAAAGTGGAGTTCTACCTGGCTTCGTAATAATCGATACTTATCTGTTCCACCCTCCACCTCTAGAGACTTTGAAACCAAAAAATACACTGAATCTGATGCTGAACCTATGCAGATTGACAGCATACAAAAACGTGAAAGTGCCGATAGAAGGGAACGCAGACTTCGGGAGAATCAATGCTTCTACTGTGGTAAACCTGATCACTTTCTCATTAATTGTCCAAGTCGTCGACAGAAGTCAGTGGCGGTTATAGTGGATCCTGACCTATCTGAGGATGAATCAGTTTCTTCTGAACCAGTGCCACCAGTGAATGCAGTCATCCATTCAATCTCTTCAATAGCACCTAATATTAAGAAGGAAAACAAGAACTCTCATTGCTTCATTTCTATCAAGTTTCGTACCAGCTCACAGTGGATATCTACCTCTGTCATGGTGGACTCTGGAGCAAATGGGAACTTTATGGACATTGATTTTGCTAATAAGCATGGAGTGAAGATCCAAGGGAGACTTTCACCAATTCTGATGGAAACTGTTGATGGGTCCCCACTGAACTCGGGCCCAATTGATCAAGAGACTGAACCCTTAGAGATAATTATGGAACCCAATCACCAAGAGGTTTTATCTTTTTTACTAATATCATCACCCCATTTTCCAATCATCTTGGGACTACCATGGCTGCAAGCTCAAAACCCTCAGATCAACTGGGAAACTAAAGTAGTATCCTTCCCACCAGAGGTTCACTCAGAACAGACTTTATCTAATCAACCTCAAGTAGATGGTACTGAGGACCTCGAAACATCACCTAAACTGCCATCTATGTATAAAGAATTTGTGGATGTTTGTGATAAGAAGAATGCTAACAAGTTGCCCCCACATCGACCTTATGTACTGTCCCATTGAACTGTTGCCGGGAGCAGCTATACCCTTTGGAAGCATATATCCATTAGCAGAGCCTGAACTAAAGGCTCTCAAAGAGTACATAGACGAAAATTCAGCTAAAGGATTTATTCGTCCATCCACTTCACCAGCAGGTGCACCAATTTTTTTTGTTAAAAAGAAAGACGGTACCTTAAGGCCTTGTGTCGATTATAGAGAACTAAATAAAATAGCAATAAAGAATCGTTACCCTCTACCTCTTATACCTGAGTTGCTGGATAGAGTCCGTTATGCAAAAATCTTCACCAAACTAGACCTACGAGGAGCCTATAATTTAGTGTGTGTTAGACCTGGTGATGAATGGAAAACAGCATTCAGATCACGTTATGGACATTTCGAGTACTTAGTCATGTCTTTTGGACTGTGTAATGCACCTGCCACCTTTCAGCATTTCATTAATGATATTTTCAAAGATCTGCTAGATCAGTTTGTAGTTATCTATCTGGATGACATACTCATTTTCTCTAATTCTGAGGAAGAACACCAAAATCATGTCAAAATTGTGCTACAGCGTCTACGAACGCATCAACTCTATATTGAATTGGAGAAATGTGAATTCCATCAAACAGAAATTCAGTTCCTGGGTTATGTAATTTCTACTGTAGGATTGCATATGGACTCCAGCAAGATTCAAGCAATAATTGACTGGCCAACCCCAAGGAATGTGAAAGAAGTTCAACGTTTTGTAGGATTTGCAAATTTCTACAGACGATTTATCAAACATTTTTCTGCTATAATTACACCAATTACTCAATTAACAAGGAAAGGAATACCATTTATTTGGTCTCCCCAAGCACAGGATGCATTCCTCTGTCTAAAGACAAAATTCACCACAGCCCCTATACTGATTCATCCTGACCCTAAACATGCATTTATCGTTGAAGTTGATGCTTCTGACTGTGCAATAGGGGCTATTCTATCACAAAGAACAGGAGAAAAAGACTTGCTTCACCCTTGTGCTTATTTTTCCCGAAAACTGACCTCCTCAGAAAAGAATTATGATGTGGGAAACAAGGAACTTTTAGCCAATATGGCTGCTTTCCAAGAGTGGCGACATCATTTGGAAGGCGCAGCACAGCAGATAGTGGTGCTAACTGATCATCGTAACTTAGAGTTCATCAGATCTGCTAAATGTTTGTCTCCCCGTCAAGCTCGGTGGAGTCTGTTTCTTAACCGATTCAATTTTGTGATCTCTTATAGACCTGGCTCACGAAATGGAAAAGCTGATGCCTTATCCAGACTGTTCTCAAATGATTCCTCTTCACCTGCACCACCAACTACCATTCTGTCGGAATCCAATTTTGTGGGGGTCATTACTAACAAGGATCTGCTAGAAGACATAAGGGCAGCATATGAGACTGATCCGGTTCTCCTAAATCCACCAGATGATATATCCCTTATGCTTCAAAATAAAGTTTGGACTCATAAGTATTGCATTTATGTGCCAGAGAGTATACGACTGAGAGTATTAAAATTAATTCATGACTCCAAGCTAGCAGGTCACAAGGGAATTCAGAAGACAAAAGAACTTCTGTCACGCTTCTTTTGGTCGCCTAATTATCAAGAGGATGTGAAGAAATATGTTTCTTCTTGTAACACCTGTGCCATGAATAAAACTCCTCGAACTTCACCAGTGGGACTTTTGCAGCCTCTGTCAATCCCGTCCCGTCCTTGGGGGTCTATATCCATGGACTTTATTGTCGATTTGCCTGTTTCTAAAGGGAAAAGTGCCATCCTAGTTGTGGTTGATCGATTGACAAAGGCAGCTCACTTTATACCATGTGCGGGTCTCCCGTCTGCCAAAGAAACTGCTGAACTTATCATCCAAGATGTCTTTCGTCTCCATGGAGTACCAGATGAAGTTGTCTCTGATCGCGGAGTACAATTTACAGTCCAAATTTTGGAAGAATTTTTGTAAAACACTGGACATTGATGTTAATTTGTCATCCGCTTTTCACCCCCAATCAAATGGTCAGACTGAACGCACAAACCAAACTTTGGAGCAGTATCTCCGATGCTACATTTGCCATTTGCAAGATGACTGGGTTGATTTGCTTCCAATGGCAGAATTTTCATACAATAATACTCAGAATGCTTCCACTAAACAAACACCATTTTTTGCTAATTTATGTTACCATCCAAGTATCCTCCCTAATTTCCCCAGAGACACTTCTATTCCTGCTGTGAATGACAAAGTTCAATCTCTCCAACAGAATCTGGAGATGTTAAAGGACACATTAAAGATTGCCCAGGAGAGATATAAGCAAACAGCAGATAAATCCCGCAGGCCTTCTCTAACTTTCAAGGTGGGAGATGAGGTGTGGCTTTCTACGAAGAATTTAAAACTTCATGTACCTTCAGCAAAACTAGGTCAACAATTTATTGGGCCTTTCAAGATTATTGGGCAAATAAATGCAGTAGCTTTTCGGTTAAAACTTCCCAGGACAATGAGAGTACATCCTGTGTTCCATGTATCACTTCTAAAACCTGTTATTCCAGATCCATTCCCAGGACGTAATCTGCCTCCTCCAGATCCAGTTGAAGTAGATGGACAAGAACATTACACTGTTGAAAAAATACTGGACTCTAGAATTTTCCAAAATCATCTACAATACTTAATTAAATGGCAGGGGTATGGCCCCGAGGACAATTCATGGGAACCTGTAAACAATATTAGTGCTCCCCGACTGCTTAAAGAATTTCACCAAAGATATCCAGAAAAACCGAGCCAAGCATCGTCCGGAGGTCGATGCTGAAGGAGGGAATAATGTCAGAATTTGATGTAATCTTCTAAACTACCACTAGTGGCCGCTGTTTCACCCACTCTGAACTTGTGCTGCAATTTCACTCCTCCACCACTGGAGGCTGCTGTGTTATCTGAGGATTTGCCCTTAACTAAGATGGCAGTTGTGATACTGATTGGGAGCCATCTTGTTTCCTGTTTGGGCCTACTTATACCCATGAGGCAATGCAAACATTGCTCGAGTATTGTGACTTGTTCCAGTCTCCTGCTCCTCAGAACCGTCCTTTCCAGACCGTTCCGATTCTTCACTGGATTCCCTACCTTGCGATCTACTCCTCAAGTCTGCGCCTCGTTTGTTCCTTCTGGCCACTGGATTCCAGCTGTGTCTACCAGCAGCGTAACAGTTGGACTCTATCAGAATGACAAGCACCTCCTCCTAATCAGAGTATAAAAGGATCCACAATAGTGCATAGTATTTCCTCCCACTGATGAAGGAGCAGGAGGCTCGGAAACATGTTGGATCTATTGCAGAGGATAACTACCTACAACAAATAGGAGCGCTCTGTAATTCTGAAAGAATAAGTCAGCGAGGAGGAGTGGGGACCGGCAATACAGGCACACGTGGGACGCCAGGTGGGATGCCAGGTGGGACGCCGAGACCAGTAAGAAGAGAAAGCACATGAAAGACCCTGCAGTACACCTTGATCTGGAAAAAAATAGGGTAATATAATTACTGACCCCTTTATACCCCTCCTTATTCTATGCCATATTGCTGGTCGAGAACTGTCTTACTAAAGTGAAAGGAACACTGTATATACAACAGTGTGTTGCGGCCATTAATCCGATACGGGCCGAATACAGAATTTTAGTGATGATCAAGCACCAAAGTATTCAGGTGTTCGGCCCGAACACATTGCTATATTTGTGTGCTAGGACGAGCCCCCGAGTATAATGGAAGTCAATGGGAGACAACCAGGCACCCCCTACTCTGAAGAGGGGAGGGTGCCTGGTCCAGTGGAAAAGGTCCAAAAATGACAGAAATACCACCGAAATGGATTGGGAACCCTATGGAGACGGTGTCTGGATGCATCTTGAACTCCCAGGTTGCTGCTGGGAACCATGTTGTACGAGTTGTAAGCCACTTTTACAGACTGACAAAAATACGCACAAAACCCCCCCCCCCCCCCCCCAATTTTTTTTTACAGGAAAAATTGTTAGGAAACATTAGGGGCGAGGGCCTGCTGGTGAGCTGATGCTCTAAAATATTATATGCGAGGGCCTGCTGATGAGCTGACCCTGTAAAACATTATATGCAAGGGCCTGCTGCAGAGCTGACCCTCTAAAACATTAGGGGCGAGGGCCTGCTGCTGAGCTGAACCACTAAAACTTTAGGGTTGAGGGTCTGCTGCTGATCTGGCCCTCTAAAACATTATATGCGAGTGCCTGCTGGTAAGCTGAGGCTCTAAAACATTAGGGTCGAGGGCCTGCTGGTGAGCTGACCCTCTATAACATTATATGAGACTGCCTGCTGGTGAACTGACACTGTAAAACATTATATGCGAGGGCCTGCAGGTGAGCTGATGCTCTAAAACATTATCTGCGAGGGCCTGCTGCAGAGCTGACCCTCTAAAACATTAGGGGCGAGGGGCTGCTGCTGAGCTGAACCACTAAAACATTAGGGGCGAGGGCCTGCTGTTGAGCTGACCCTGTAAAATATTATATGCAAGGGCCTGCTGCTGAGCTGACCCTATTAAAAAATTTGAGTTGAGGGCCTGCAGTTGAGCTGACCCTATTAAAAAAAATTAGAGTGGAGGGAATATATACAATCTGGATGAGGAGGAGAAAACAAGATTCAACCATATACTCTTTTTTTGTGGTAGAAAAGGTGCATGGGAATGCACTACAGTAGATTAAGTACATTAAAAATGATAGATTGAAATTGAATTTATGTTCATCAACCTCTCAGCATTGCCAGTGGACAAGCGGATACGCTTATCTGTTATAATGCCACCAGCAGCACTAAATGCACGCTCAGACAAAACACTGGCGGCAGGGCAGGCCAGCACCTCGAAGGTGTAGAGCGCAAGTTCGTGCCACATGTCCAGCTTGGACATCCAGTAGTTGTAAGGCATTGAAGGATCATATAGGACACTGACACGGTCTGCTATGTATTCCTTTACCATCTTCCAAAACTTTTCCCTCCTTGTACCACTAGGCCACGCTTCAGGGTGAGGTTGCTGTCGGAGTGTCATGAAAGTGTCCCATGCCTTGAAGAGTGTTGCCCTACCTTGTCTCCCTTCCTCTGTTGCCTAAGGAAGTATGGACTCTGCCGCCAGCGTTGTGTAAAATTTTGGAGCAATTTTCCAACAAGGATATTCTGGTATTGCACCATTTTGCTCATCCTCTCCATCATAGGAATGAGAGATAAGAAGTTATTTTTGTAGCGGGGGTCAAGAAGGGTGAACACCCAGTAATCCATGTTATCTAAAATGCGTATAATGCGAGGGTCGCTGGAAAGGCAGCCTAACATGAAATCAGCCATGTGTGCCAGAGTACCAACAAGAAAGACGTTGATGACTCTCCATCTCCTCATCCTTATCCTCCTCCTCCTCCTCTTCTGCCAATCCACTCTGAACAGCTGGAATTAAAGTTCCATTTGTACTACTCTCTTAAGCAGAGGCAACTGTTTCAAGCTCCACCTCCTCTTCCTGGTCCATTTCGAGCTGAGAAGACGAACTGAGGGTGGGTTGGCTATCACCCTGTGTAATGTCCTCTCCCATTTCCTCATCTGCCACATTCAGAGCGTCGTCCTTAATTGTTAGCGGCAATCGTTTGAGTAGACACAGCAGTGGGATGGTTACACTGATAATAGCGTTATCGCCACTAACCATCTGAGTGGATTAATCAACGTTTTTTAAAACCTCACAGAGGTCTGACATCAATGCCCACTTCTCGCTTGTGAATAGTGGCAGTTGACTCAAAAGGCGCAGACCATGTTTCAGCTGGTATTCCACAACTGCCCTCTGCTGCTCACAAAGCCTGGCCAACATGTGGAACGTAGAGTTCCAGCGCATGCTCACGTTGCACAACAGTCGGTGAGCTGGAAGCCGCAAGCGTTGCTGCAGCGTTGACAGCTGAAGCTGTGGACGACTTGTGGAAATGGGCACACACACATAGGCATTGGATGTGTGTCACCAAGCTCCAAATCCACCAGCAAGTTACAGCCATTGTCAGACACAACCATGCCTGGTTGTAGTTTGAGTTCCGAGAGCCACAGCTTGTTTTGGTCACTTATACCCTGCCATAGCTCTGTGGCGGTGTGCTGTTTGTCCCCTAAACAAATCAACTTCAGCACAGCCTTTTGATGCTTACCCACAGCAGTGCTACATTGCTACCAGCTAGCGACTGATGGCTGACTGCTGCTGGAAGTGCAGGTGGAGGAAGGAGGTGGCGGAGGAGGAGAAGTGGTGGTTGGAGCCAGTAATAAAGCTGTGGGCGGAGACCCTGATGTACGTAGGGCCCACAATCCTGGGCGTGGGTAGTAACTGTGCCATCCCAGGGTACGACTCATTCCCGGCCTCCACAACAATCACCCAGTGTGCGGTCAGAGAAATGTAGCATCCCTGGCCACCAGCACTTGTCCATGTGTCCGTGGTTAAGTGGACCTTCCCAGTAACTGCGTTGGTCAGGGCACGGGTGATGTACTGGGACACATGCTGGTGTAAGGCGGGCAAGGCACACATTGAAAAATAGTGGCGGTTGGGGACTGCGTACCGAGTGACGGCCGCCAACATCAGGCTGCGAAAGGCTTCAGTGTCCACAAGCCTAAATGGCAACATTTCAAAGGACAGTAATTTCGAACGTTGCGCATTTAGTGCTATGGCCTGAGGTGGGTGGGTATTTGCGCTTGCGTTCAAATGACTGTGTTATGGACATTTGGATGCTGCGCTGGGACAGGGAAGTTGATGTTGTTGCTGATGGTTCATTTGAAGTTCCAGGTGCAGGGCGAGGGGCATCTAGGTCTGCGCCTTCGTCAGGGGATTGGCCAGCAGTGCGTAACACAGGGGAAGAGGAGGCAGTGGTGTGGACCCAAGCTTTCAGCCCACTTGTTAGGGTGCTTGGATGCCATGTGGTGGATCATGCTGGTGGTGGTTAGGTTGCTAGTGTTCACGCCCTGGCTCATTTTGGTATGGCACAGGTTGCAAACTACCACTCTTTTGTCATCTACACTTTCCTCAAAAAAGCTCCATACTGTTGAACTCATACCCCTTAGCAAGGTAGATTTATGCATGGGGGGACTCGGTGTAACAGTTGCAGGGCAGTTTAGTGTAGGCCGACTTCTCCCTTTTGCAACCCCACTGCCTCTTCCAGCCTGTTGCGGTGCTGCGGATCCCTCCTCCTCTGTACTGCTGTCCTCACTCGGCTTTTCACCTTCCCATGTTGGGTCAGTGACCTCATCGTCAACCACCTCCTCTTCCACTTCCTTACTCTGCTCATTCTCCTGACTTGACCTAACCACAACCTCAGTAATTGGTAACTGTGTCTCATCATTATCCCCCTCGTGAACGAATGATTGTCGTTCACGACCGTCATCTTCTTGAGACTGGGCGCTGGAAAGAGCTCCTCGAAATATCCGAGTGTGGGATCACTCGTTTGGCAAGACTCTCCATGGTGGGAGGAAGGATGATCAGAGAGAGGATTCAGTTGACCAGACTCTTGGCTGCAGAGACTGGACTTGGTGGATGAGTCCTCCTACCACCAAGGCTCATACAGATAGGAGACAGGGTCAGCGTTAGGGATGCAATAGGAGGTGACCTGCTCCCTAACTCTGTGGTCCCGGCCAAGGGGTAACCCTATCATCTCCTGGCACCGCACGGCTGGGGGTTTCCCCCACCGCCAGCCGTGACAACTATATGCACTGGTCTGACTTGGACAGTGTTGTCCTGTGCCGCCCAGCTAAATTGGACATGAAGCTGGGTACAGTGGATTTTTATTTTCTAGTGCACTGGCAGCAGGCAGTTTCATTGCGCCCAGGGCCATGGCTTCTGCGTGCACCATCAGCATCACGCCCACTTCCCCGTCCCTTAGTTCTTGCCTTCTTCATATTACTGTTTTTTTCTTTTTTGTCTGCTAAAGATACCGTTTTCTGATGCAGGACAGTATATGTCACAGAAACACACAGAATATGGACACTCTATTAGGCCCAGATTATTGGAAACCACACAATGTATTGAAGCGCAGATCACACAATTCATGGATTACACCGTTGACAGCAAAAATGTGGATAGATTATGGGACAAAAATAGTTTTCTGTATTTTTTATTTTTTCCCTATAGCTAGGCCTGACAACCACACAAGGTTTTGAAGCTCAAATCACACAATTCACTGATTACACCGTTGACAGCTAAAATGTGGATCGATTATGGGAGAAAAATAGTTTTCAGTATTTAATTTTTTTTCGCCATATATTTAGGCCTGACAACCACACAATGTATTGAAGAACAGATCACACAATTCACTGATTACACCGTTGACAGCAAAAATGTGGATAGATTATGGGCGAATTTATTTTTCGGTATTTAATTTTTTCCCCCTATATGTAGGCCTGACAACCAAACAATGTATTAAAGCGCTGATCACACAATTCATGGATTACACCGTTGACAGCAAAAATGTCGATAGATTATGGGAGAAAAATTGTTTTCTGTATTTATTTTTTTTCCCTATATCTAGGCCTGACAACCACAGAAGGTATTGAAGCGCAGATCACACAATTCACGGATTACACCTTTGACAGCAAAAATGTCGATAGATTATGGGAGAAAAATTGTTTTCTGTATTTTAAATGTTTTCCCTATATCTAGGCCTGAGAACCACACAAGTTATTTAAGCGCAGATCACACAGTTCACGGATTACACCGTGAATGTGGACAAAATGTGGACAGCTTATGGGAGAAAAATTGTTTTCAGTTGTCACGATGCGGTGTTCTGGGAAGCGTGGACGGCCGGGGAGCGCTCGCGTCATCAGCGCGCCCGGCGTCACACGTTCCCATGACAACCGTAATAGGGCTGAGCGCCGAGCTGATCACTCGGCGCTTGGCTGCATCAGAACTCAGGAGTCATGTGACGCTGGCCGCTTCACATGACTCCACCAGCGCTCTGTTTAAACAGGCAATCTGCTGGCCACAGATTGCCTGTTATTGAGGTCCTTCCTGCATGATACTCATCTGGCTTGTTTGTTCCTGCTTGGCTTCCGATTTCCCATCCGTCTCATCTTCTGTTCTTGTCGTGCTCTCCTGGTTTGACTTCGGCTTGTTCTGACGATTCTCTGCCTGCTCCTCCGGTACCTTTTCTGCTCTCTTGGTTTTGACACGGCTTGTTTGACCTTTCTGTGTATGTGTTGTTTGTCTTCCCTGCACTATCCTAGCTAAGGGTTTGTCGACCAGTTGTCCCTTGTCGCTAGGACTTGTGAGGCAAATAGGCAGGGACAAGGGTGAGGGTGGAGTTCAGAGGTCACTACCCCACCCCCTGTGTGTGTGACATCTGTATTAAAAAAACTTTCACTATATCTGGGCCTGACAACCACACAAGGTATTGAACCGCAGATCACACAATTCATGGATTACACCATTGACAGCAAAAATGTGGATAGATTATGGGGAAAAAAATTGTTTTTTCTGTATTATAATTTTTTTCCCTATATCTGGGCCTGACAACCACACAAGGTATCAAGCACAGCTCACACAATTCACGGATTACACCAATGACAGCAAAAATGTGGATTATGGGAAAAAAATAGTTGTTTTCACTAATATTTTTCCTATCTCTGACCCTGAAGACACACAGAAGGTATTGGACAGATGTCACAAGTCACTGCAGACACCTTCTATATAGAAAGTAATCGCTATTTTGCAAAGTATGAAAAAAAAAAAATTCAAGTACAACTTTGCACAATTAAATTGCTGCCACCACACACAATAGTCCTTAAAAAGATCTTTGGGTCTTTGGAACGTTATTCACTGAAATATATTGCGATCCCAATGTCCCTACACTATCTGTCTCTTCCTAAGCACAGCTCTCCCTGACTCGCAATGAGTCGAACCTGCCTCATCGGGTCCTATATAGCACCCAATGACGCGTTCCGGCCAGCCAATCACTTTAATGTCAGCAGCCAACATGGCAACTGGCATGAAAGTGATGGCAGTACTTACCTGCTCGTATTTTGGCTGCTTAGCAGCCACAAAACGCAGGGGAAGTAGACTCGAGCATGCCGCTTGAGCACATGTAGTAGTCGGCCGAGAAACAGCCATGTGCCGAGCATAGCGATGCTCGAGACGAAAAGGTATTCGGTCGAGCATGCACGCTCATCACTACAGAATTTCCTATATGCATCATACCAGATGATACTGCTGAACACTACCTATACATCATAAAGAATATCTTTAACAGTTGATGTAAATTGTAATACAGCTGGCTGATACCATCTAACCATTAGAACATTGGTGGATATAAACTCCCCTCTGTATTTCATGTATTCAGCAGACAACCATATGTATTCAGCGTGCACTTCTATATCCAGCAAAGATTGAGTTTTTTAGGGCTCTTTCACACCTGCGTTATTGTCTTCCGGCATAGAGTTCCGTCGTCAGGGCTCTATGCCGGAAGAATCCTGATCAGTTTTATCCTAATGCATTCTGAATGGAGTGAAATCCATTCAGGATGCATCAGGATGTCTTCAGTTCCGGAACGGAACGTTTTTTGGCCGGAGAAAATACCGCAGCATGCTGCGCTTTTTGCTCCGGCCAAAAATCCTGAACACTTGCCGCAAGGCCGGATCCGGAATTAATGCCCATTGAAATGCATTGATCCGGATCCGGCCTTAAGCTAAACGTCGTTTTGGCGCATTGCGACGTTTAGCTTTTTCTGAATGGTTACCATGGCTGCCGGGACGCTAAAGTCCTGGCAGCCATGGTAAAGTGTAGTGGGGAGCTGGGGAGCAGTATACTTACCGTTCGTGCGGCTCCCGGGGCGCTCCAGAGTGACGTCAGGGCGCCCCAGGCGCATGGATGACGTGATCGCATGGCACGTCATCCTTGCGCATGGGGCACTCTGACGTCATTCTCATCTGGAGCCGCGCGGACTGTAAGTATGCCGCTCCCCTGCTTCCCGCTCCTACTATGGCAACCAGGACTTTAATAGCGTCCTGGCTGCCATAGTAACACTGAAAGCATTTTGAAGACGGATCCGTCTTCAAATGCTTTCAGTTCACTTGCGTTTTTCTGGATCCGACGTGTACCTCCGGCAAGTGGAGTACATGCCGGATCCGGACAACGCAAGTGTGAAAGAGGCCTTAGATTGAAAGTTTCATATTGATGTACCCAGCTGGCAGCTATATGTATCGAGCATGAACTTTTATATTCAGCAAAGATTGAACCTTTCTATACTGATGTATTCAACGGGCAGTTATATGTATTCAGCGTGAATTTTTATACTCCTCTATTCAGCGGACAGCTACATGTATTCAGTGTGTACTTATATATTTAGCATAGATTGTTTTTATATTTCTGCAAACATTGGACGTATCCAGCGTGTACTTGTGTATTCAGCAACAATCTGATGTACTCAGCCATTAATACATAGAATAACCCTTTTCTTTTTCTCCTGCAAAGCAATTTAAAATTAGCGGAACATTCTGATCCTATAATATCATGTTCATATCTTTATTCCTATGTACATAGCATTTGTTTCATGTACCCAGCAGGATATTCTATGTTTGTATATGCAATAGTAATGCATACTGTCTACATCCTTGTTCCACACATTCTTGCAGATTAAGAAGAAGGATAGAGACAGATACATTCAGATTTTTTTTCCCCCCAATTTCCACTTTTTACATTTTATTTTAATAATATCTTTTAATTTGAATAAATTGATGTTTTTACTTAATGAAACGCCAGATATAAGAGTGCCTTCCTTTTTATAATAACCCCTTTTCTGTAACAGCTATTGGCGAGGGTGTTGCCATTTGGATTGTGCACCTGGTTCCTTGATTGTTTGTTGGTGAAGCAGCCTGTATCAGATATATCACTATTTTGCTGTACTTGCTATACAGCAGCACATACCTCTTACATCCAGGGCCTCCCAGGTGATGGCTCCTCGGATGTAGATATTCTCTGTCATCATCTTCTCCATTCAGTCCGTACAACTTCTCTCAGCTGCCTCATCTCTGCAGAGTGTGACACACAGACATCTTTGCTTCCTCACTTTTCTATCATCATCCCCCAACCTGGAGTCCCAACAATGTTATCCTGCTGCTCGCTGTGCCCCCCAATACAGACCTCTGAGTAGTAATAAGGCCCCCCATAGTACTCTTAGTAGAAATAAGGCGAATCTATAAGTACCTCCTATAGAGCCCTCAGTAGTAATAAGAACACCTATGATGTCCCCTGGATTTGCAGTGCCCCCTGTTGTTATATTCCTGCCTCCACCATACAGTCCCATGTAAATAACATCACACCATCTCTCCTGCCCCCTTCAAAATACAATCCTATGTAAATAACATCACTCCCCTCCCTTCACCCCCTTCAACATACAGTCCCATGTAAATAACACTATTTCCCTCCCTCTGCCATACAGCCCCATGTAAATAACATCACACCATCTCTCCAGCCCCCTCCAATATACAGTCCCATGTAAATAACATCCCTCTCTATCTACAGCCCCCTCCAAAATACAGTCCCATGTAAATAACATTGCCTCCTTCCCAGCCGCCTTCAACATGCATTCTCATGTAAACATCACCCTCTTAATATTCAGTCCCAAGCAAATAACATCATTCCCCCCCCACCAGCCACCTTCAACATTCAGTCTCACATAAATAACATTGCCCCCTGAACATTCAGTCCCATGTAAATAACATCACTCCCTCCCTCAGACCCCTGTAACATTCAGTCCCATGTAAATATCATCACTCCCTCCCATAGCTGCCATCAACATACAGTCCCATGTAAATAACATCACTCCCTCCCACAGCCGCCTCCAACATACAGTCCCATGTAACTAACCTGCCCGAACCCCCTCCAACATACAGTCTCATGTAAATAACCTAATCCCCTAGCACAGCCGCCTTCAACATACAGTCCCATGTAAATAACATCACCCTACTCCAGCCCCCTCCAACATACAGTCCTATGTAAATAACATCACTCCCTCCTACAGCCACTATTAACATAGAGTCCCATGTAAATAACATGACTCCCTCCCCAGCCACCTTCAACACACAGTCCCATGTAAATAACATCCCTCCCTTCAGCCCTCACATACAGTCCCAGTTAAATAACCACAACTCCCAGCATTTCTCTGCCTCTCCCTTCACTTACCTCTCCTGATGTAGCAGACATCATCTCAGCTTCTTCCCCTCTTCACTGCCATCCTCTCCTGCACTGGTCACATGATGGTGACATTATTGCAGGTCCTTCTCAACCACTCACTGTTTTACTGGTCACATGACCTTTGATGTCATCACAGGTCCTTCCGCGCTTCCAGCGCATTAGATTCAATTCTATTGCTGTCCTGTGGATAGCAATACAGTTGTATCTAGCAGGCAGGCAGGATATTCGGGGCCTGGGACAAAACATCAGGGGCCCAGGCCCCAAATGTTTTAACCTAGCAATGCCCCTGGCTCTTACAAAGCTGTAGGATACAATGGACTCTCTGCACAGAACTTATAGATTGTAAAGCAAGGCAACATGAGTCATGGACTTTCCTGATATATCACTGTTCTTTCCACAATAAATCATCAACAGCTTACTTAAGGTTAAAAGTGCCTCATATAATATTTAAAGTTCAGAAATAAATAAAGCAGAAGGATAGAAATCATTATCCTCAGCTCATTGATCAAACCACCAAATAGTTTCACACCAATGATTTTACACAAAAGAACTGTTACAAATGATATAAAGGTGCAGAAAGCTATTATCATTAAAAATTGTTTAGATGACATTGAACAGACTCTTCCAAGACAATACGACCATGCTTTAGAGGCTAGATTTATAATTAAAAGATAACTGTGTTAGCTCTAGGTTATGAATAAAGTTGAAAAGCCATGCAAATACTGATAAACAAATATACTCCTGGTGAATAAACCTCTAAGATTATTAAGTAGATAAAGTCTAAGAAGGTTTTGGAAAACAAATGCTTTCAAAATCCGTTCTGGTATCATTTAGATTTCATTACAAAAATATTGAAAACATATTGTTTCTAAAGTTGATCTGTAAAAGCTAGTCTCTGAATATATACTGCATATTATGTGTAATTAAATCCTGGTCTGAAGTATTGGCTGATAGCAATAGAAAAAATAGAAATAGAAAAATGTGGAATACTACAATGAAATTAATGTATGGAACTAACTATCAATCATCATGTTAGAAAAATACTTTATATTTTGATTACTGCAAATATGGTCAGATTTCTGTAATTTGTACTGTATGATTGAGTAAGTTAATTTATCTCTGCATTCCTAGTAAGGAATAGTCTTGATCGAGCACCAAAGTGCTCGGGTCGAACACCGAGCACCCGAGCACAATGGAGGTCAATGGGAGAACCTGAGCATTAAACCAGGCACCCCCTGCTCTGAAGAGGGGAGGGTGTCTGGTTCATAGGAAAAGGGTCAGAAATTAATGGAAACACCAACAAAATGGGGAGGATGTCTGGATGCATCTGGGACTCCCAGGTCGCTGCTGGGAATGATGTTGTCCGAGTAGTACACCACTTTTACAGACTAGCAATAATACGCACAAAACCGAAATCGATTTTAGAGGAAAAATTGTTAGGAAACATTAATTCCTGTATATTTACTTGTATATAAAGTGCAAGTGCTGCCAAATATTACAAGGAAGAGGCACTCCGATACAAACTGTATATCACATAAAGGAGGGCCTCATTCACATTGTGGTACAATTGTTCAGGTAGTGGGACTCCTACACTCATAAAGCCTATACACTAAGTGAAAGGGCTTTCAAAAATTACAAGGAACCTGCACTCCATTACACCCTTTATTACACATAAAGGAGGGCATCATACACCCTTGAAAAATTATGATCGATGGCCTGCTGGTGATCCTCTGAAACATTACGGGCGAGGGCCTGCTGCTGATCTGACCATCTAAAACATTAGGGGTGAGGGTCTGCTGCAGATATGACTCTCTAAAACATTAGGGGCAAGTGCCTGCTGCTGATCTGAGCATCAAAAAAATGTTATGGGCGATTGCTTGCTTCTTAGCTAACCATTGAAAAAATTATGGGCGAGGGCCTGCTGGTGAGCTGACCCTCAAAAACATTATATGCAAGGGCCTGCTGGTGAGCTGACCCTATAAAACATTATGGTTAAAGTCCTGCTAGTGAGCTGACCCTCAAAAACATTATATGCGAGGGCCTGTTGGTGAGCTGATCATCAAAAAGATTGTAGATGAGGGCCTGCTGGTGAGCTGACCCTGTAAAACATTATGGTTGAGGACCTGGTGGTGAGCTGACCCTGTAAAATATTGTAGGTGAGGGCCTGCTGGTGAGCTGACCCTGTAAAGCATTATTAATGGCTGTAGAGAAAGTCAGAGTGGCACTGCATGTAAACGTAAACACCCCTTTTCTTGAGTCAGCAACTCGTCACCTTGGATTTTAGCATGTAAACTTGCATGGTGTGCGCTGCCAGTGGTGCTCTGTCCCACATGTAACCATGCAGTTTCGACTTCAATAATTATATATACAGGTAAGAGACAAAAGAACGGCTCTAACCACTCTGCGCTGTGACAATTTTTTTAATTCTTGGTAGGAAGCGGACAACATATATAAGTGTGATCCAGCTAAACTAGGCGACGTCCGTTTCGCACCTGCGAAACGTCCGTCGCCTAATTTAGCTGGAACACACTTATATATGTTGTCCGCTTCCTACCAAGAATAAAATAAATTGTCACAGAGCAGAGTGGTGAGTGCCGTCCTTTTGTCTCTTACCTGTACCTGTAAAACATTATGGTTGAGGGCCTGCTGGTGAGCTGACCCTCAAAAACATTATATGCAAGGGCCTGATGATAAGCTGACCCTCTAAAAGATTGTAGGTGAGGGCCTGCTGGTGAGCTGACTCTGTAAGACATTATGGTTGAGGGCCTATCGGTGAGCTGACCGTCAAAAACATTATCTGCAAGGGCCTGCAGGTGATCTGACCCTCTAAAAGATTGTAGGTGAGGGCCTGCTGGTGATCTGACCCTCTAAAACATTATATGCGAGGGCCTGTAGATGAGCTGACCCTTTACAACATTAGGAGTGAGGGCAGACTAATAAGCATGTTGATATGATGGAAAAGGAGGAGGAGTAGAACGAGTAAAGGAAGATTAAACCATATACCCTTTTTTGTGGTGGAAGGGGTGCATGGGAATACAGTGTATTCAGAACATTATAAAAAACACATTTAAAGTGTCTTTATGTTCAGCCGCTTTTCTCTGGTTGAGTAGAGAAATCAGGGACAACCCAGGCCTTGTTCATTTTTATAAGAGTCAACCTGTCTGCATTTTCAGTTGACAGGCAGATGTGCTTATCAGTTATTATGCCCCCAGCAGCACTAAACAACCGCTCTGACAAAACGCTGGCGGCAGGGCAGGCCAGCAACTCAAAGGCGCCAGTTCATGCCACATGTCAAGCTTGGACACCCAGTAATTGTAAGGCACAGAGGGATCATTGAGGATGCTGACATGGTCTGCTACGTACTCCACCATCTTCCAAAATGTTTCCCTCCTTGTGACACTAGGCCGCGCATCAGTGTGAGGGTGCTAGCGAGGTGTCATGAAACTGTCCCAGGCTGTGGAGAGTGTTGCCCTGCCTCTGTTGGAACTGCTGTGTGTTCCCCTTCGTTTCCCCTCCTCGGTTGCCCAAGGAACTATGTACTCTGCTGCCAGCTTTGTCAGCTGGAAATTTTTGGAGCAATTTTTTCACAAGGACCTTCTGGTATTGCACCACTTTGCTTGTCGTCTCCACCACAGGAATGAGAGATGAGAAGTTCTCTTTGTAGAGGGGGTCGAGAAGGGTGAACAACCAGTAATGTCCAAAATGCATAAAACGCGTGGGTCACGGGAAAGGCGGCCTAACATAAATGTAGCCATGTGTGCCAGAGTCCCAATAGGCAAGACATCGCTGTCATCATCAGAAGGATGACTCTCAATCTCCTCATCCTCTTCCTCCTCTTCTGCCCACCCACGCTGAACAGATGGAATTAAACTTCCATGGGTATTACCCTCTGTAGCAAAGGCAACCGTCTCCTGCTCCTCCTCCTTCTCATCATCATCCAATTTGCGCTAATGAGTTGAACTGAGAGTGGTCTGGCTATCACTGCTGTGTAATGTCTTCACCCATTTCCACCTCTTCCACATGAAAAGCGTCTTCCTTAATTGTGAGCAGCGAGCGTTTGAGTAGACACAGAAGTGGGATGGTGACGCTGATAATAGCGTTATCACCGCTCACCATCTGTGTTGATTCCTCAAAGTTTCTTAAAATCTCACAGAGGTCAGACATCCATGTCCACTCATCGCTAGTGATGATCTAGCACCAAAGTATTCGGGCGTTTGGGCATGAACACATTGCTATATTCGTATGCGGGGCCGAGCACCCAAGTATTATGGAAGTCAATGGGAGACAACCAGGCACCCCATGCTCTGAAGAGGGGAGGGTGCCTGGTCCATTGGAAAAGGTCAGAAAGTGATAGAAATACCACCAAAATGGATCGGAAACACCATGGGGATGATGTCTGGATGCATCTTGGACTCCCAGGTTGCTGCTGGGAACCATGTTGTCTGAGTTGTACGCCACTTTTACAGACTGACAAACATACGCACAACCCCCCCACCCCACCCGAAAAATCTATTTTACTGGAAAAATTATTTCCTGTATATTCAATTGTATATAAAGTGCAAGTGCTGCAAAACAATTACAAGCAAGAGGCACTCCAAAACAGCTTGTATATCACATAAAGGAGGGCCTCATTCACATTGTGGTACAATTGTTTAGGTAGTGGGACTCCTACACTCATAAAGCCTATGCACTAAGTGAAATGGCTGCCAAAAATTACAAGGAACCCACACTCCAAAACATCCTTTGTTACTCATAAAGGAGGGGATCATGCACACCCTTGAAAAATTATGATTGATGGCCTGCTGGTGACCCTTAAAAACATTTGGAGCAAGGGCCTGCTGATCTGACCATCTAAAACATTAGGAGCGAGGGCCTGCTTCCGCATTAGTGACTCTAGATAACCTCGGGGCGATTGAACGTCCCCGAGACGGTGACAATCCTTTCAGATGTCTGCCCTATCAACTTTCGATGTTCTTTTCTGCGCCTACCATGGTGATCACGGGTAACGGGGAATCAGGGTTAGATGACGGAGAGGGACCCTGAGAAAGGGTAACACATCCAAGGAAGGCAAGCGGGTGTCGCGCAAATCGCACACTCCCGAATCGTGGAGGTAGTGACGATAAATAACAATGCAGAACTATTAAGATGACTTGTTATTGGAATGAGCAATAAAAAATTACAGGGAATGTCACTGCGGTATTTTGGGTGAGGAAACATTTGACAGGAGAGGCCCTGCTGCCGCTTTGTTAACTCTAGATAACTTCTGCCTGATCGCACGTCCCCCTGATGTCCACGATCCATTTTGATATCTTCCCTATCAACTTTTGATGTTCTTTTATGCGTCTAACATGGTGACCACTGGTAACGTGGAATCATTGTTCGGTTTCGGAGCGGGAGCCTGATAAACAGCTATGGCTACTACTTCAAAGCAAGGCAGCATGAGTTGCGGGCCTGCAGGTGAGCTGTCCCTGTAAAACATTTGAGTTGTGGGCCTGAAGGTGAGCTGACCCTGTAAAAGATTTTAGGTTCAGGCCTGCTGGTGAGTTGACCCCGTTAAACATTATATGCTAGTTCCTGTGGGTGAGCTGACCCTGTAAAACATTTTATGCGATGGCCTGCAGCTGAGCTGACCCTCTAAAAACTTCTATGCGAGACCCTTATAAACATTATATGATAGTGCGTGAATGTGTGCTGACCCTGTAAAATATTTAAGTCGCGGGCCTGCATGTGAGCTGACCCAGTAAAAGATTTGAGTTGCGGGCCTGCTGGTGAGCTAAGGTGGAACCGACTAACCCAACTTGAATTTGATGGCTGCATAAATCTGCAGGTGACTATGATACAGCTTCACAGATTGTTTCCATCTGCATCTTTCTAAGCAATCTGTGACCTTAGTCTTTTATCCAGACTCAGTCATTGTGCCACTATGTGGCCTCCTCAGGCTGCCATCTCCACACCATGTCACCTTGCCACTCATTTTATCACCATGCTACTGCTGATGCTGCTTAAAAGGCCTTAAACTGATCACCAGGCCCACAATTTAATTAAGGTTTGGAATGGATAAACCCAACTTGCTTATGCGGGCTGCATCAGTGGCATAGCTAGAATTTACTGGGCTCCACAGCAAATTTTTTAATGGGGCTCCATCCCACAATAATTTTTTAGCGACCCCTTCCTTTCATGCCGCCCCCATTCCTGTGGCTAGTAAAGATCGATCTCTCAGACCAGGGCTGGCAGCTGTTCCATCTATTTTATACACTGTCTATACTGTCACTGTATATAATTTCATTGTGTAATACTGTTTAGGGGGCCTTGACCAAATCCTGTAGTCATCCTCCTCCTGGATGGGCCCCTTCTGGGTCAGGGCCCTAAAGCTGCAGCTTTCTCTGCTTCCCCTATAGCTACGGCCCTGGTCTGCATTAATCTGCAGGTGACCGTAATGCAGCTCCACAGATTGTTTCCATCTGCATCTTTCTAAACAATCTGTAGCCTTAGTTTTCTATCCAGACTCAGTCATTGTGCCACTATGTGGACTGTTCATGCTGCCATCTCCACACCATGTCACCATGCCACTCATTTTTATCATCATGCTGCTGATGATGCATCTTAAAAGGGCTTAAAGGTATCACCAGGCCCACAATCTAAGGTTTTATGCACAAAACCAAAGTAAAAAAATTGATTTTATAGGAAACATTTATTGAAAACATTCTTTCCTGTATATTTACTTGTATATAAAAAAGTGCTGCCAAAAATTACAAGGAAGAGGCACTCCAATACAACCTGTATATCACATAAAGGAGGGCCTCATTCAGATTGAGTTGCAGGCCTGCAGGTGAGCTGACCCTGTAAAAGATTTGAGTTGCTGGCCTGCAGATGAGCTGACCAACTAAAACATTTTAGCTGCGGGCCTGCTGGTGAGCAGACCCTGTAAAACATTATACGCAAGGGCCTGCTGGTTAGCTGACGCTCTAAACCATTATATGCAAGGGCCTGCTGCTTAGCTGACCCTCTAAAACATTAGGGGCGAGGGCCTGCTGCTGAGCTGACCCTCTAAAACATTAGGGGCAAGGGCCTGCTGCTGAGCTGATGCTCTAAAACATTATATGCAAGGGCCTGCTGGTGATTTGATGCTCTAAAACATTATATGCAAGGACCTACTGCTGAGCTGACCCTCTAAAACTTTAGGGGCGAGGGCCTGATGCTGAGCTAACCCTCTAACACTTTAGGGGCGAGGGCCTGCTGCTGAGCTGACACTCTAAAACATTAGGGGTGAGGGCCTGCTGCTTAGCTGACCCTCTAAAACATTAGGGGCAAGGGCCTGCTGCTGAGCTGACCCTATAAAACATTAGGGGCAAGGGCCTGCTGCTGAACTGACCCTCTAAAACATTATGAGCGGGGGCTGCTGCTGAGCTGACGCTCTAAAACATTATATGCGAGGGCCTGCTGGTGAACTGATGCTCTAAAACATTATATGTGAGGACCTACTGCTTAGCTGACCCTCTAAAACATTAGGGGCGAGGGCCTGCTGTTGAGCTGACCCTCTAAAATATTAGGGGTGACGGCCTGCTGCTGAGCTGACCCTCTAAAACATTAGGGGCAAGGGCCTGCTGCTGAACTGACCCTCTAAAACATTATGAGCGAGGGCCTGCTGTTGAGCTGACGCTCTAAAACATTATATGCAAGGACCTACTGTTAAGCTGACCCTCTAAAACATTAGGGGCGAGGGCCTGCTGCTGAGCTGACCCTCTAAAACATTAGGGGCAAGGGCCTGCTGCTGAACTGACCCTCTAAAACATTAGGGGCGGGGGCTGCTGCTGAGATGATGCTCTAAAACATTATATGCAAGGGCCTGCTGGTGAATTGATGCTCTAAAACATTATATGCAAGGACCTACTGCTGAGCTGACCCTCTAAAACTTTAGGGGCGAGGGCCTGATGCTGAGCTAACCCTCTAACACTTTAGGGGCGAGGGCCTGCTGCTGAGCTGACACTCTAAAACATTAGGGGTGAGGGCCTGCTGCTTCACTGACCCTCTAAAACATTAGGGGTGAGGGCCTGCTGCTGAGCTGACCCTATAAAACATTAGGGGCAAGGGCCTGCTGCTGAACTGACCCTCTAAAACATTATGAGCGGGGGCTGCTGCTGAGCTGACGCTCTAAAACATTATATGCGAGGGCCTGCTGGGGAACTGATGCTCTAAAACATTATATGTGAGGACCTACTGCTTAGCTGACCCTCTAAAACATTAGGGGCGAGGGCCTGCTGTTGAGCTGACCCTCTAAAATATTAGGGGTGACGGCCTGCTGCTGAGCTGACCCTCTAAAACATTAGGGGCAAGGGCCTGCTGCTGAACTGACCCTCTAAAACATTATGAGCGAGGGCCTGCTGTTGAGCTGACGCTCTAAAACATTATATGCAAGGACCTACTGTTAAGCTGACCCTCTAAAACATTAGGGGCGAGGGCCTGCTGCTGAGCTGACCCTCTAAAACATTAGGGGCAAGGGCCTGCTGCTGAACTGACCCTCTAAAACATTAGGGGCGGGGGCTGCTGCTGAGATGATGCTCTAAAACATTATATGCAAGGGCCTGCTGGTGAATTGATGCTCTAAAACATTATATGCAAGGACCTACTGCTGAGCTGACCCTCTAAAACTTTAGGGGCGAGGGCCTGATGCTGAGCTAACCCTCTAACACTTTAGGGGCGAGGGCCTGCTGCTGAGCTGACACTCTAAAACATTAGGGGTGAGGGCCTGCTGCTTCACTGACCCTCTAAAACATTAGGGGTGAGGGCCTGCTGCTGAGCTGACCCTATAAAACATTAGGGGCAAGGGCCTGCTGCTGAACTGACCCTCTAAAACATTATGAGCGGGGGCTGCTGCTGAGCTGACGCTCTAAAACATTATATGCGAGGGCCTGCTGGGGAACTGATGCTCTAAAACATTATATGTGAGGACCTACTGCTTAGCTGACCCTCTAAAACATTAGGGGCGAGGGCCTGCTGTTGAGCTGACCCTCTAAAATATTAGGGGTGACGGCCTGCTGCTGAGCTGACCCTCTAAAACATTAGGGGCAAGGGCCTGCTGCTGAACTGACCCTCTAAAACATTATGAGCGAGGGCCTGCTGTTGAGCTGACGCTCTAAAACATTATATGCAAGGACCTACTGTTAAGCTGACCCTCTAAAACATTAGGGGCGAGGGCCTGCTGCTGAGCTGACCCTCTAAAACATTAGGGGCAAGGGCCTGCTGCTGAACTGACCCTCTAAAACATTAGGGGCGAGCGCCTGCTGCTGAGCTGACCCTCTAAAACCTTAGGGGTGAGGGACTGCTGCTAAGCTGACCCTCTAAAACATTAGGGGCGAGGCTCTGCTGCTGAGCTGACCCTATAAAACATTAGGGGCGAGGGCCTGCTGCTGAGCTGACCCTCTAAAACATTAGGGGAAAGGGCCTGCTGCTTAAATAACCCTCTAAAATATTATGAGCGAGGGCCTGCTGCTGAGCTGATGCTCTATAACATTATATGCGAGGGCCTGCTGGTGAGCTGATGTTCTAAAACATTATATGCGAGGACCTACTGCTGAGCTGACCCTCTAAAACATTAGGGGCGAGGGCCTGATGCTGAGTTGACCATCTAAAACATTAGGGGCGAGGGCCTGCTGCTGAGCTGACCCTATAATACATTAGTGGCGAGGTCCTGCTGCTGAGCTGACCCTATAATACATTAAGGGCGAGGGCCTGCTGCTGAGCTGACCCTCTAAAACATTAATGTTGAGGGACTGCTGCTGAGCTGACCCTCTAAAACATTAGGGGCGAGGGCCTGCTGCTGAGCTGACCCTCTAAAACATTAATGTTGAGGGACTGCTGCTGAGCTGACCCTCTAAAACATTAGGGGTGAGGGCCTGCTGGTGAGCTGACCCTATAAAAAAAAGTTTGAGTTGAGGGCTTGCAGTTGAGCTGATCCTATTAAAAAAATTAGATTGGAGGGAATATATACAATCTGGAGGAGGAGGAGGAGGAGGAGAAAACAATATTCAACCATATGCTCTTTTTGTGGTGGAAAAGGTGCATGGGAAAACACTACAGTAGATTGAGTACATTATAAATAATAGATTGAAATGGCCTCTATGTTCATCATCAGCTCAGCTGTCCTTTGGTGGAGTTTTTATCTGAGTCAACCTGTCAGCATTGCCAGTGGACAAGCAGATAAGCTTATCTGTTATAATCTCACCAGCAGCACTAATTATACGCTTAGACAAAACGCTGGCGGCAGGGCAGGCGAGGTCCTGCTGCTGAGCTGACCCTATAATACATTAAGGGCGAGGGCCTGCTGCTGAGCTGACCCTCTAAAACATTAATGTTGAGGGACTGCTGCTGAGCTGACCCTCTAAAACATTAGGGACGAGGGCCTGCTGCTGAGCTGACCCTATAAAACATTAGGGGCAAGGGCCTGCTGCTGAACTGACCCTCTAAAACATTAGGGGCGGGGGCTGCTGCTGAGCTGATGCTCTAAAACATTATATGCAAGGGCCTGCTGGTGAATTGATGCTCTAAAACATTATATGCAAGGACCTACTGCTGAGCTGACCCTCTAAAACTTTAGGGGCGAGGGCCTGATGCTGAGCTAACCCTCTAACACTTTAGGGGCGAGGGCCTGCTGCTGAGCTGACACTCTAAAACATTAGGGGTGAGGGCCTGCTGCTTAGCTGACCCTCTAAAACATTAGGGGCGAGGGCCTGCTGCTGAGCTGACCCTATAAAACATTAGGGGCAAGGGCCTGCTGCTGAACTGACCCTCTAAAACATTATGAGCGGGGGCTGCTGCTGAGCTGATGCTCTAAAACATTATATGCGAGGGCCTGCTGGTGAACTGATGCTCTAAAACATTATATGTGAGGACCTACTGCTTAGCTGACCCTCTAAAACATTAGGGGCGAGGGCCTGCTGTTGAGCTGACCCTCTAAAATATTAGGGGTGACGGCCTGCTGCTGAGCTGACCCTCTAAAACATTAGGGGCAAGGGCCTGCTGCTGAACTGACCCTCTAAAACATTATGAGCGAGGGCCTGCTGTTGAGCTGACGCTCTAAAACATTATATGCAAGGACCTACTGTTAAGCTGACCCTCTAAAACATTAGGGGCGAGGGCCTGCTGCTGAGCTGACCCTCTAAAACATTAGGGGCAAGGGCCTGCTGCTGAACTGACCCTCTAAAACATTAGGGGCGAGCGCCTGCTGCAGAGCTGACCCTCTAAAACCTTAGGGGTGAGGGACTGCTGCTAAGCTGACCCTCTAAAACATTAGGGGCGAGGCCCTGCTGCTGAGCTGACCCTATAAAACATTAGGGGCGAGGGCCTGCTGCTGAGCTGACCCTCTAAAACATTAGGGGAAAGGGCCTGCTGCTTAAATAACCCTCTAAAATATTATGAGCGAGGGCCTGCTGCTGAGCTGATGCTCTATAACATTATATGCGAGGGCCTGCTGGTGAGCTGATGTTCTAAAACATTATATGCGAGGACCTACTGCTGAGCTGACCCTCTAAAACATTAGGGGCGAGGGCCTGATGCTGAGTTGACCATCTAAAACATTAGGGGCGAGGGCCTGCTGCTGAGCTGACCCTATAATACATTAGTGGCGAGGTCCTGCTGCTGAGCTGACCCTATAATACATTAAGGGCGAGGGCCTGCTGCTGAGCTGACCCTCTAAAACATTAATGTTGAGGGACTGCTGCTGAGCTGACCCTCTAAAACATTAGGGGCGAGGGCCTGCTGCTGAGCTGACCCTCTAAAACATTAATGTTGAGGGACTGCTGCTGAGCTGACCCTCTAAAACATTAGGGGTGAGGGCCTGCTGGTGAGCTGACCCTATAAAAAAAAGTTTGAGTTGAGGGCTTGCAGTTGAGCTGATCCTATTAAAAAAATTAGATTGGAGGGAATATATACAATCTGGAGGAGGAGGAGGAGGAGGAGGAGGAGGAGAAAACAATATTCAACCATATGCTCTTTTTGTGGTGGAAAAGGTGCATGGGAAAACACTACAGTAGATTGAGTACATTATAAATAATAGATTGAAATGGCCTCTATGTTCATCATCAGCTCAGCTGTCCTTTGGTGGAGTTTTTATCTGAGTCAACCTGTCAGCATTGCCAGTGGACAAGCAGATAAGCTTATCTGTTATAATCTCACCAGCAGCACTAATTATACGCTTAGACAAAACGCTGGCGGCAGGGCAGGCGAGGTCCTGCTGCTGAGCTGACCCTATAATACATTAAGGGCGAGGGCCTGCTGCTGAGCTGACCCTCTAAAACATTAATGTTGAGGGACTGCTGCTGAGCTGACCCTCTAAAACATTAGGGACGAGGGCCTGCTGCTGAGCTGACCCTATAAAACATTAGGGGCAAGGGCCTGCTGCTGAACTGACCCTCTAAAACATTAGGGGCGGGGGCTGCTGCTGAGCTGATGCTCTAAAACATTATATGCAAGGGCCTGCTGGTGAATTGATGCTCTAAAACATTATATGCAAGGACCTACTGCTGAGCTGACCCTCTAAAACTTTAGGGGCGAGGGCCTGATGCTGAGCTAACCCTCTAACACTTTAGGGGCGAGGGCCTGCTGCTGAGCTGACACTCTAAAACATTAGGGGTGAGGGCCTGCTGCTTAGCTGACCCTCTAAAACATTAGGGGCGAGGGCCTGCTGCTGAGCTGACCCTATAAAACATTAGGGGCAAGGGCCTGCTGCTGAACTGACCCTCTAAAACATTATGAGCGGGGGCTGCTGCTGAACTGACCCTCTAAAACATTATATGCGAGGGCCTGCTGGTGAACTGATGCTCTAAAACATTATATGTGAGGACCTACTGCTTAGCTGACCCTCTAAAACATTAGGGGCGAGGGCCTGCTGTTGAGCTGACCCTCTAAAATATTAGGGGTGACGGCCTGCTGCTGAGCTGACCCTCTAAAACATTAGGGGCAAGGGCCTGCTGCTGAACTGACCCTCTAAAACATTAGGGGCGAGGCCCTGCTGCTGAGCTGACCCTATAAAACATTAGGGGCGAGGGCCTGCTGCTGAGCTGACCCTCTAAAACATTAGGGGAAAGGGCCTGCTGCTTAAATAACCCTCTAAAATATTATGAGCGAGGGCCTGCTGCTGAGCTGATGCTCTATAACATTATATGCGAGGGCCTGCTGGTGAGCTGATGTTCTAAAACATTATATGCGAGGACCTACTGCTGAGCTGACCCTCTAAAACATTAGGGGCGAGGGCCTGATGCTGAGTTGACCATCTAAAACATTAGGGGCGAGGGCCTGCTGCTGAGCTGACCCTATAATACATTAGTGGCGAGGTCCTGCTGCTGAGCTGACCCTATAATACATTAAGGGCGATGGCCTGCTGCTGAGCTGACCCTCTAAAACATTAATGTTGAGGGACTGCTGCTGAGCTGACCCTCTAAAACATTAGGGGCGAGGGCCTGCTGCTGAGCTGACCCTCTAAAACATTAATGTTGAGGGACTGCTGCTGAGCTGACCCTCTAAAACATTAGGGGTGAGGGCCTGCTGGTGAGCTGACCCTATAAAAAAAAGTTTGAGTTGAGGGCTTGCAGTTGAGCTGATCCTATTAAAAAAATTAGATTGGAGGGAATATATACAATCTGGAGGAGGAGGAGGAGGAGGAGGAGGAGGAGAAAACAATATTCAACCATATGCTCTTTTTGTGGTGGAAAAGGTGCATGGGAAAACACTACAGTAGATTGAGTACATTATAAATAATAGATTGAAATGGCCTCTATGTTCATCATCAGCTCAGCTGTCCTTTGGTGGAGTTTTTATCTGAGTCAACCTGTCAGCATTGCCAGTGGACAAGCAGATAAGCTTATCTGTTATAATCTCACCAGCAGCACTAATTATACGCTTAGACAAAACGCTGGCGGCAGGGCAGGTCATGACCTCCAAGGCGTAGAGTGCAAGTTTGTGCCACGTGTTCAGCTTGGACACCCAGTAGTTGTAAGGCACTGAGGGATCATTTAGGATGCTGACACGGTCTGCTATGTATTCCTTCACTATCTTCCAAAACTTTTCCCTCCTTGTACGACTAGACTGCGCTTCAGGGTGAGGTTGCTGGTGGGGTGTCATGAAAGTGTCCCATGCCTTGAAGAGTGTTGCCCTACCTTTGTTGGAACTGCTGTGTATTCCCCTTGTCTCCCTTCCTTTAAGTAAGGGCTCTTTCACACCTGCGTTATTGTCTTCCGGCATAGAGTTCCGTCGTCGGGGCTCTATGCTGGAAGAATCCTGATCTGGATTATCCTAATGCATTCTGAATGGAGTGAAATCCATTCAGGGTGCATCAGGATGTCTTCAGTTCCGGAAGGGAACGTTTTTTGGCCGGAGAAAATACCGCAGCATGCTGCGCTTTTTGCTCCGGCCAAAAAAACTGAAGACTTGCCGCAAGGCCGGATCCAGAATGAATGCCCATTGAAAGGCATTGATCCGGATCCGGCCTTAAGCTAAACGTCGTTTCGGCGCATTGCCGGATACGACGTTTAGCTTTTTTTACAGTGGTTACCATGGCTGCCGGGACGCTAAAGTTCTGGCAGCCATGGTAAAGTGTAGCGGAGAGCGGGGGAGCAGCATACTTACCATCCGTGCGGCTCCCGGGGCGCTCCAGAGTGACGTCAGGGCGCTCCAGGCGCGTGGATGACGTGATCGCATGGCATGTCATCCATGCGCATGGGGCGCTCTGACGTCATTCTGGAGCGCCCCGGGAGCCGCACGGATGGTAAGTATACCGCTCCCCCGCTCCTACTATGGCAACCAGGACTTTAATAGCGTCCTGGGTGCCATAGTAACACTGAAAGCATTTTGAAGACGGATCCGTCTTCAAATGCTTTCAGTACACTTGCGTTTTTCCGGATCCGGCGTGTAATTCCGGCAAGTGGAGTACACGCCGGATCCGGACAACGCAAGTGTGAAAGAGGCCTAAGTACGGACTCTGCCACCAGCGTTGTCAGATGGAAAATTTTTGAGACATTTTCCAACAAGGATCTTCTGGTATTGCGCCATTTTGTACATCCTCTCCACCATAGGAATGAGAGATGGGGGTCGAGAAGGGTAAACACCCAGTAATCCGTGTTATCTAAAATGCGTATAACGCAAGGGTTGCTGAAAAGGCAGCCTAACATGAAGTCAGCCATGTGTGCCAGAGTACCAACAGGCAAGACGTCAATGTCGACATCAGGATGACTCTCCATCTTCTCATCCTCCTCCTCCTTCTCTTCTGCCTTTCCACGCGGAACAGATGGAATAAAAGTTCCATTGGTACTACCCTCTGTAGCAGAGACAACTGTCTCCAGCTCCTCCTCCTCCTCCCCTATATTGTCCTATTCGCCCTGAGAAGACAAACTGAGGGTGGGCTGGCTATCACCCTGTGTAATGTCCTCCCCCATTTCCTCGTCTGCAACATTCAGAGCATCGTCCTTAACCACCTCAGCTCCCCTAGCTTAAACACCCTTAATGACCAGACCACTTTTTACAATTCTGCACTACACTACTTTCACGGTTTATTGCTCGGTCATACAACTCACCACCCAAATGAATTTTACCTACTTTTCTTCTCACTAATAGAGCTTTCATTTGGTGGTATTTAATTGCTGCTGACATTTTAACTTTTTTTGTTATTAATTGAAATTTACCAAAAATGTTGAAAAAAATGACATTTTTCACTTTCAGTTGTAAAATTTTTTAAAAAAAAACTACATTTCTATATACGTTTTTCTCTAAATGTATTGTTCTACATGTCTTTGATAAAAAAAAATGTTTGGGTAAAAAAAATATGGTTTGGGTAAAAGTTATAGCGTTTACAAACTATGGTACAAAAATGTGAATTTCCATTTTTTTGAAGCAGCTCTGAGCACCTGTCATGTTTCCTGAGGTTCTACAATGCCCAGACAGTAGAAGAACCCCACAAATGACCCCATTTTGGAAAGTAGACATCCTAAGGTAATCGATGATGGGCATAGTGAGTTTATAGAACTTTTTATTTTTTGTCACAAGTTAGCGGAAAATGATGATTTTCTTTCTTACAAAGTCTCATATTCCACTAACTTGTGACAAAAAGTAAAAACTTCCATGAACTCACTATGCCCATCACGAAACACATTGGGGTGTCTTCTTTCTAAAATGGGGTCACTTGTGGGGTAGTTATACTGCCCTGGCATTTTAGGGGCCCTAATGCGTGAGAAGTAGTTTGAAATCAAAATGTGTAAAAAATGCCCTGTGAAATCCAAAATATCTCTCTAGAAGTCAACTTTTCCCATTTTTTTATACAAAGTTGTCATTATAGAGAGATATTTCTCTTACCCAGCATGGGTATATGTAAAAAGACACCCCAAAACACATTGCTCAACTTCTCCTGAGTACGGCGATACCACATGTGTGACACTTTTTTGCAGGCTAGGTGCGCAAAGGGGCCCAAATTCCTTTTAGGAGGGCATTTTTAGACATTTGGATTCCAGACTTCTTCTCACGCTTTAGGGCCCCTAAAATGCCAGGGCAGTATAAATATCGCAGATGTGACCCCATTTTGGAAAGAAGACACCTCAAGGTATTCCGTGAGGGGCATGGCGAGTTCATAGATTTTTTTTGCACAAGTTAGCGGAAATTGATTTTTTATTTTTTTTTCTCACAAAGTCTCCCTTTCCGCTAACTTGTGACAAAAAATTCAATTTTACATGAACTCGCCATGCCCCTCACAAAATACCTTGGGGTGTCTTCTTTCCAAAATGGGGTCACATGTGGGGTATTTATACTGCCCTGGCATTTTAGGGGCCCTAAAGCGTGAGAAGAAGTCTGGAGTATAAATGTCTAAAAAAATTTACGCATTTGGATTCCGTGAGGGGTATGGTGAGCTCATGTGAGATTTTATCTTTTTTGTCGCAAGTTAGTGGAATATGAGACTTTGTAAGAAAAAAAAAGAAAAACACATACGGACGTCTGAATGGAGCCTTACAGGGGGGTGATCAATGACAGGGGGGTGATCAGGGAGTCTAATATGGGGTGATCAGGGGTTAATAAGTGACAGGGGGGGTGTAGTGTAGTGGTGTTTGGTGCTACTTATTACTGAGCTGCCTGTGTCCTCTGGTGGTCGATCCAAGCAAAAGGGACCACCAGAGGACCAGGTAGCAGGTATATACCTGTTAGGGGTTAAAAAATTCACCGCTGGCAGGCTGTAGATCAGCTAGTTTACCTCCGGTTCCTGTGAATGCACGCGCCTGTGTGCGCGCGTTCACAGGAAATCTCGCGTCTCGCGAGATGACGCCCCGGCGCGTCCTCTCGGAATAACAGGGCCGCCGCAAAGACGCAAAGACGGCGGTCCTGTAGTGGTTAACTGTGAACAGGGATCGTTTGAGTATACACAGCAGTGGGATAGTTAAGCTGATAATTCCGTTATCGCCACTAACCATCTGTGTGGATTAATCAAAGTTTTTAAAACCTCACAGAGGTCTGACATCAATGCCTTCTCCTCACTTTTGAATAGTGGCAGTTGACTCGAAAGGCGACGACCATGTTGCAGCTAGCTGCCCTCTGCTGCTTACAAAGCCTGGCCAACATGTGGAACGTAGAGTTCCAGCGCATGCTCATATCGCACAACAGTTGTTGAGCTGGAAGCCGCAAGTGCTGCTGCAGCGTTGACAGACCGGCTGAAGCTGTGGATGACTTGCGGAAATGGGCACACACGTGGTGTGCGCCTTCAGTAGCTCTGGCAAATTGGGGTAGGTTTTGATGAACCGCTGAACCACTAAGTTTAAGACGTGGGCTATATGGAAAAGATCTATGGAAAACCTTAGATCTATGGTAACCTGTAATATGATCATAAGCGGTGTGCCATAGATCTTTTCTATATATTGACTTTACTCTCTATGAGCACCCACCTTCAAGAAAAAGATGTGCAGATCCCAATAATGAATATAAGACGTGGGCTAGGCATGGGATGTGTGTCAGCTTGCCGAACTCCAAAGCCGCCACCAAGTTACGGCCATTGTCAGACACAACCATGTCTGGTTATAGGTTGAGTGGCGAGAGTCACAGCTCGGTTTGGTACCTAATACCCTGCCACAGCTCTGCAGCAGTGTGCTGTTTGTCTCCTAAGCAGATCAGCTTAAGCACGGCTTGTCAATACTTCCCCACTGCAGTGCTACACTGCTTCCAGCTACCAACTGATAGCTGACTGGTACTGCCAGAGGATAATTCTGTGGTGGAAGTGGAGGAAGAGGCGTAGGAGGGGTTGGAGCCACTAACGTAGGTGGTGGCGGAAACCTTGATGGAACTAGGGCCGCAATCCTTGGCGTCGGTAGCACCTGTGCTATCCCTACAACTCGCTCCCGGCCTCCACAATGTTCACCCAGCGTGCCGTCGGGGAAATGTGGCGTTCCTGGCCGAAAGCACTTGTCCTTGTGTCAGTGGTTAAATGGACCTTCCCAGTAACTGCGTTGGTCTGGGAACGGGTGATGTTACGGGACACATGTTGGTGTAAGGAAAGCATGGCACTCCGTGAAAAATAATGGCGGCTGGGGACTGCGTAAGAAGGGACGGCCGCCGACCTCAGGCTGTGGAAGGCCTCAGTGTCCACAAGCCTAAATGGCAACATTTCCATGGCCAGTAATTTTGGAAAACTGCGCCTTTAGTGCTATGGTCTGTGTGTGTGTTGGTGGCTGGGTATTTGCGCTTGCGTTCAAATGCCTGGGGTAAGGACATTTGTACGCTGCTCTGGGACACGCAAATGGATGTGGTCACTGATGGTTCTTGCGAAGGTTCAGGTGCAGTGCAGGACAGGTAATTCATTCACAAGCATGTAACACAGAGGAGGAGGCAGGGGTTTGACCCGCAGACACTGTGCTTTGATGCCATATTACGGTGCTTTGATGCCATGTGGCGGATCATGCTGGTGATGGTGAGGTTGCTGGTGTTTACACCCCTGCTCATTTTTGTATGGCACAGGTTGGAAATTACAATTCTTTTGTTGTCCGAACTTTTCTTAAAAAGCACCAGACTGCGGAACACTTACACCTTGGAAAGGGAGATTTCCGCAAGGGTGTGCTCCATGGAACCATTGCTGGCCTGTTTGGTGTGGCCTGCCTTCTCCCTTTTGCCACCCCATTGTCTCTTCCAGCCTGTTGCGGTGCTACGGATCCCTCCCCCTCTGTTCTGCTGTCCTCGCTCCGCTTGCCACCTTCCCAGGTTGGGTCAGTGACTTCATCGTCTAGCACCTCCTCTTCCACTTCCTCACTCTGGTCATCCTCCTGACTTGTTGACCTATCAACAACCTCAGTTATTGACAACTGTGTGTCATCCTCATCATGAACCTCTTGAGACACTAATTGCCGTTGACTTATTGGCAATTGTGTTTCATCATTATCATCATCCACCTTGTGAAACACTAATTGCCGTTCCCTACCGTCATCTTCTTCTGACTGTGGATGCTCCAGAGTTTGGTCATCAGGGCACAAGATCTCCTCATGTCCCTCTTCAAGCGGGCTTGGCGAGAGGCCCAAATTAAGGAATGGCGATGAAAACAGCTCCTCGAAATATCTGAGTGTGGGATCACTTGTTTGCCAAGACTCTCCATGATGGGTGGAAGGAGTATCAGGGTGAGGATTCTGTTGACCAGACTCTTGGCTACTGAGAGTGGACTTTGTGGAAGCATTATCTGCTGCAATCCAACTGACCACCTGGTCACACTGGTCTGACTTCGAGAGTGGTGTCCTGCACCGCCCTGCAAACTGGGACATGAAGCTAGGTATCGTGGATGAGTGTGTTTCTTGTGCTCTGGCAGCAGGCACAGTTTCACCGTGCACAGGCCACGGCCTCTGCGTGCACCATCAGCAGCATGTCCTCTTCCCCGTCTCTTACTGCTTGCCTTGCACATATTAAATGGTATATACGCTTGCAAGTATGTCACACGTACAGTAGCACAGATTTTGTAAGTGTATGCGCAAATAAACTACACAGAATGTCACATATTTTTAGGATGCGCACACGTTAAACAGGAGGTATAGCGCAAGTAATGTCACTGTCACCACCGCCTAATAAAAAATTGCACTGAATTAATGTCACTGATATTTAGTATGCACACATGTTAAACAGGAGGTGTAGTGCAAGCAATGTCGCTGTCACGATTGCCTGCCAATTTGACTGAATGTCACAGATATTTCAGATACGCAAACGTTATATAGGAGATGTACCCCAGGTAATGTAACTGTCTGCAGTGGACACCGTCTACAGAAAAAGTACACTGGATGTCTTAGATATCTTTGCTAATATATTGCTGTGTGCATTACTGTGCAGCGCACTGACATTCATGGGTAATCTGTTCTGTTAAAGATACAGTTGTTATACACTATGTCCATCAGACAGTTTCCTGGGCCCTCCGAAGGAATGGGCAGTGGCAAAAATGATGCTGTAGCCGACACAAGTAGCAGCAGAATAAGGGGAAGGGTGTGGTAGCAGCCGCAGCAACAAGCCAGAGCTGCCACTGTCATCTAGCTGTCATGTTTTGACCAACAATCCAGCTGTACTGGAATGGTTCTGGCGCTCGAGTGAGGTCAGTATTACTGAGTGAGGTCAGTATTTAATTAGTGAATGAGGTCAGTATTTAATTAATATTTGTGAGGAGTGGGTCTAAAACACAGAAAATATGCAAATATTTTAATTATATGTTATCTCTTTAGGTTCCACTCCTGGTTTTGGCTTACAAATTCTAACCAAAAACTGATGCAAAATGCTGACCAAATGCTTCTGCTTCCACCCTACCCACTCTGTCATGGGTCCACTACTGTCACTGCTACTGCCACTATTGCCACTTTACCCACTCTGTCATGGGGCCACAATGTGATTAATTAGTGTGATTAATTAGACCTGACAGTAACAGTGACCTCTAATACTGACACACAGTAAATCTACAGCTAATAGGATTCAAAAGCATTTATTTGGACTGCCACAACATGGATTAAAATAACTTTTTTTTTTTCACCACTACTTTATTGGTGCTTTATTGGTGCTGCCTCCATTTCTTTATTTAGTTCAACTAAGGAGCCACTTGGACAGCTATAAACAACCCTGTTTGTTTTTGCTTTACTGAAGGGTCCTATATGCATTTCATTTTGTTTAACAGAAGGGTTTAGCTATTAAACATAGAAACATAGAATCCACAGCATGGATTAAAAGAACATTTACCGTATTTTTCGCCCCATAAGACGCACTTTTTCTCCCCCCAAAACGGGGGAGAAATGCCCCTGCGTCTTATGGGGCGAATGCTTGCCGTTTTACATCGCAAGCTGCGATGTAGATGCGTTCGGGGACTCGGGGAGGGACTGGGAGGAGGAGCTGGGGCCGGCAATAGCGGCGGGGCGGTGCAGTCAGTGTAGTATCCCCGCCCCGCCGCTCCGGTATAGTAATATAAGATGTCATAATCATTTATTGGTTATTAAACATGCCCCCTCAGTCGTATTACTACCTTATATCCTAATCGCATCTGTAGAATTCATGCAGGCCGGGCGGGCAGCAGCAAGTCTTGTCATGTGCCTGCGCCGCCTACTTTATGAATGAAGCAGGCGGCGCAGGCAAGTGACGTCACTGAGGGACGCGCCGGCCGCCCGCTAGGCCTGCATGAATTCTACAGATGCGATTAGGATATAAGGTAGTAAAAGGACTGAGGGGGCATGTTTAATAACCAATAAATGAATATAACATCTTTTATTTGTATACAGGCGGCCGCGCCAGGGGGGGAGCGGAGGGGGAGGGGGATCGGATGCTGCGATCTGTGGATGGCACAGTTATGGGCTGGGGGGGTCTGTGGATGTCACTGTTATGGGCTGGGGGGGTCTGTGGATGGCACATATATAACAGTGCCACCCACAGATCCCCCCCCAGCCCATAACAGTGCCAGCCACAGATCCCCCCCCCCTGTAACAGTGTCAGCCACAGATCCCCCTGACACAGTGTCCCTCATCCACAGATCCCCCTGTAACAGTGTCCGTCATCCACAGATCCCCCTGTAACAGTGTCCGTCATCCACAGATCCCCACCATAACAGTGTCCGTCATCCACAGATCCCCCCCATAACAGTGTCCGTCATCCACAGATCCCCCCCATAACAGTGTCCGTCATCCACAGATCCCCCCATAACAGTGTCCATCATCCACAGATCCCCCCCATAACAGTGTCCGTCATCCACAGATCCCCCCCATAACAGTGTCCGTCATCCACAGATCCCCCCATAACAATGTCAGTCATCCACAGATCCCCAGTAATAGTGCCATCCACAGACCACCATTAGTTCCAAACCCACCAAACACACAGCACACCTTTTTGGTTAAAAATATTTTTTTTTCTTATTTTCCTCCCAAAAAACTCAGGTGCGTCTTATGGGCCGGTGCGTCTTATAGGGTGAAAAATACGGTATTTCTCCACTACTTTATTGGTGCTGCCTCCATTTCTTTATTTTGTTCCACTAAGGAACCATTTGGACATAGCAGGGGTGCACACCTGTTCTTTGCTTTACTAAAGGGTGCTGTATGTATGTCTTTTTATTTAACAGAAGGGATTAGCTATGAATCTGGTTGCACACTATTAGGCTGAGTTCACACGGGCGAGATTTCCACGCGGGTGCAATGCGGGAGGTGAACGCATTGCACCCGCACTGAATCTGGACCCATTCATTTCTATGGGGCTGTGCACATGAGCTGTGATTTTCACGCATCACTTATGCGTTGCGTGAAAATCGCAGTATTCTCTATATTGTGCGTTTATCACGCAACGCAGGCCCCATAGAAGTGAATGGGGCTGAGTGAAAATCGCAAGCATCCGCAAGCAAGTGCGTATGCAGTGTGATTTTCACGCATGGTTGCTAGGTGACCGTCTATTCACTGTATTATTTTCCCTTATAACATGGTTATAAGGGAAAATAATAGCATTCTGAATACAGAATGCTTAGTAGGTGATCAATTGAGGGTTAAAAAAATTAAAAAATTAACTCACCTTCTCCTCTTGTTCGCGTAGTTCCCGGTCTCTTCTTTACTTCTTTAATGATGAACTACCGGCTAAAGGACCTGTGGTGACGTCAGATCACATGCTCCAAGGGAAAATAATAACATCTACACAACACCAAACCCAAACCTGAACTTCTGTGAAGAAGTTTGGGTCTGGGTACCACAGTCGTTTTTTTATCACGCGCGTGCAAAACACATTGCACCCGCGCGATAAAAACTGAACATCGGAATGCAATCGCAGTCAAAACTGACTGCAATTGCGTACCTAATCGCGCGGGTTTGTCGCAATACACCGGGACGCATCCGGACCTAATCCGGAGACGCCCGTGTGAACCCAGCCTTACCCACCCTCCCCACTCTGTCATGGGGCCACTACTTGAATATTGCTGCACTGCACAGTTATGTTCATGAGGATAACTTGCAGTCTGTAGTGCAGCAGTCTCCTACGTTCTCTCTCCACTCACAATGTACTTTCCCTGCAATTTAACGTCCAAACCTTCACACTGAGATGGGGTCACCAAGTGGGAAGAATATGATTAGGCAGATTGGCCTGGATTTATCATGATTTGTGACAAATTAATGTGGATCAAATCAAATTTCTTGTCGAACTTCAGCAAAGCTACCAAAACAATTTTTTCCACTAAACTCAATTAAATTTTCCCACTTACAAACACAGTTCTACACAATGATGCTCCTCCATGCATCATTACAATAATCTCCAGAGACCAACCTACCGTGTAGAAAAATAGGCTCCCCCTTTCTACCATCTCCCTCATCAATCCTTTTCTACTGGAAGCTCATTGAGAAGGAAAATTCCATATGTGTGGTTTGCATTTATCATATGTGAATGTGTCTGTGAATGTGTCTGTGTTTTAGATAGTGATGGGTCTCCTGGTTCCTATCTACACCCAGTAGGACAACTTGAGACAATTGTTACTTGTTGCTTTTTTATTTTTGCCATTTGGTTTGTTCCACATTTTTCTGGTGTTCATTTACATTACCTTATGATTGCCATTGGTTTAACAAACTTTATGGGCTCAGAAAAGACATCCTAGGTTTGCTTCTTGCTTCAAACAATTTTATTTGTACACTGAAATGATTTGATTATGCTAAAATGTTCTACTTTTGCCTGTACATCGATATCAAAGCTATTGAGAAAGAGACAGACATTAGCCTGAATTATTAGTCAATAACTTAAGATGCGCTGATAGGTCAGAGATGCATTTATGAATGATTATGAAATCATGTTGCTCTGTGGACTAAGTTATTTTTTTTATATTGAACACACTATATCACTAATGCTTGGTTAATTGACTCGTTTGACATACTTCTACAACAAAATAACTGTGCCATTATTTTGAATAATGTTTGTTATATGTTTGTATGATTTAATATTATCTCTTAACATGGTCTTAAACTGTTACTTTTATTAGGTAAAATAAATTAAAATTCATAATAGCTAATGAACCATTTTTAAAACTATTCTAGGGAAGATTGGACCCTCAGGATTAGCAAATCAATTTGTAACTAATGGATTGTTATGAATTTCACAAAAATTCATCTGCACAAGTAATCCAAAGAGGAAGAATAAGCATGCCCACATAACACTGGGAGGAAGTGAGGGGGGGAGAGCTTGCCCTAATTGGCTCATAGGCCGACAGGCAGCCTAAATTAGTCAGTCCAGAATAGTAAGCACGGATGTGCCTGTGCAAAATAAGAATAACGCCATTCTGCTTTATACTAGAAAACTGGCAAGAAGCCATGCTGTGGCTCTGCCTCTGCAGACTGATATATTGCTCTAGGGACAGTATAAGAAGGGAAGAGGGAGAGAATTTTGGGGGTATATTAGGGGGTGTATCAAGGGGAAGAAGTGAGAACTAGTCACTATCAGGTGTTTTTGCTGGCAGGCTACTGTCAGCTCATCTTCTGGCAACTAGTTAAATATTACAGATTCCTGATTTTTGTTTTTACATTTTCACATATATCAAATTTTTGCAAGCAATAAACAATTTTCCTTTCTTTCTTTCTTTCTTTCTTTCTTTCTTTTTTCTTATATATACCAGTTTCTTTTCACCTTTTGTAATTGACCATCTTAGTGTGTTATAGCCATATTACTGAATGCATTGTACATTTGCACAAGATAAGGGGTGGATACAGCAGCAGATGCATTTCACATCAGTAGCACAAATTATGATTGTGTTAGTGAAGGCATACTGCATCACACAGTCAAGTTGAAAAGACGTGTTGACCATCATCTCTGCAAAGATATTGCATGAGTTTTAGTGAATGCATTTTATTCTGTGAAAAAAAGTCCTCAATAGCACAAACATGTGTTAGTGGAGGCATACTGCATCACAGCATCTAGTTGAAAAGAAGTGTACCATTACTGCAAAAGTATTACATTGTCACACCATATTTTTAGTGAAAGTATGTTTTACTGTGAAAAAAGCGTTCAATAATTTTACTGCAGCTATAATACAGCAATTATAACGCCATTTTAATAGGCGCTTTACTGAACGCATTGTACATTGCCACAAGATTATGTATTTGGTGGATTCAGAAGCAAAGTTATATTTCACATCACTAATACAAAATGAAACCAAGTTAGTGAAGGCATACTGAATCACAGTATCTAGGTTAATAGATGTTTGTTTCCACTGCTAGCTTGCATTGTCACACCGGAGTGTTAATGAAGGGCTGATATTACTGCATCAGAGCTAGTAATTCAAACATGTTTCACTACATAAATTGCACTTATCATTGTAAATTCTCAATACCAGTGTGCAGTGTGTTTGTGGAAAAGGAGGGATTTAGAACATTGCAGCTCTGTCTTTAAATGAATGTTGAATGTTGGTCATTATTTCCATTCTCATCTAGCTTCTCATCTAGCTTCTTGGGTATGTTCCTTTGTGTTATAGTGGACACTGAAGTCCTGGAAATCATTCAGTGTGAGGTTTGTAATCGTAATGTGCAGAGCCATTTTGGAAACCCGTGGTAAAATGCTAAGGGAAGAAGATTATCATGGCCTCTGTAGCTCAACTTGATAATATATGTGGCAGCTTCCAATCTGAACAGGCTTCATAAAACCTACAAGTCCTATAAGTCAATGGTACTACCATTGGTTTTCTTCTGACTGCTAAGCTGTCCACCAATCAGTTTCCAACTTTCTTCATCTCCTGACAAGCAGAGGAATCCAGCAGGACATTGGACACATATTACCAGATGAAAAACACTTAAAGCCAAATGAGAAATTGCTTTCATCTGCAGAAAGTGATTAACTGCAGATCTGAGTTAGACAGAACCATTGTCCACCAACGGATAATGCTACGTATTAACCCTTTTTCATCTCCTTACATGGTGGATTCCACTGACATCTAGTTGCCCTTATATCTCCAAATGAACCGTTCCAGCCCTGAAACGTGTAATCTTATGAAACTATGAATGAATAAATAAAAGCTATAAACTTACCTTCAAGCCTGGACCTTCCTGATTGCACCACTGTTGACCCGCATTTTCTTCTACAAACCTTCAGTTGAGCATACTTCTGTGTTGTATGCAAACCCCCTTTGTGAAGCAATTAGCTAATTAACCCAGTGTACGTGATGGCAATTCTGGAAAAAATGGCTCAGAAAGTATTGTTAGGCCAAGATAGAAAAGTAGGATTGAGTCATTAAAGAGTGTAGTGCTCCAGGGCAGTACAAAACCAGGAGAAGAGAACCAAGCCTACAGAGTGGGGACTCCAACCTAAGCTGTGAAAGAATGAAGTTTGCACTTCACTCAGGCCAAATCAGTCATAGTAACAAAAAAATCTTTGAGAGATTATATTGAAATATGGCTGTACTGGAGAAGTTGGGGCATGATAGAGTCCTGCATGCAGACTTTGCTTCCCCTGTCACATGACTGTCTGAAAAGAGTTGTTAGGCGAGTTGAACTGGTGAAATTAGGACATTGGCTCAAGAAATGCCATTGAAACATACACCTGATTCAGAATTTAGTGCAGCAATCTGCAAACAAATGAGGGGTTTCAAAGACTCATTAATATGGTGTATATATTGAAACCTGGTGTGGAATATTTATTATTGTGAGTGAAATAAATTGCAAATATACATATAAACCAGAATGTAAATGCACACAGTTAACTGGTGCATTATTAGTTTCTGGATTATTGTCTCCCCTTTCAAAGTTGTTCCTGCAATATATGACCTTATTACATTCTGTAAAGCTCTTATCATTTCTAAAGGTGGCTACTTTGAAGAGTCTAAACTTTCTATTATGAGAAAGTTTTGAATTGCTTAACATTTTGGTCACTGCATAATTCTATTTCATCTATATTAAAATTGACAAAGGAGATCTCACAATCAGAAGGGTATAGTGTACTAGATTGAACATATTGCATATATTTACAAAGCAAAGTCTATGCATGATTTGTAGAACAACACATATTCCTCTAAATGAAGCGGACTCATGTATACTCACATACAGGAATAAAATGACGATCTTGTCACTTGGTGCACATGGAGTGTTAAAAACTGACTGATGCACAAAAATGCTTAATGTGGAAAATGTTTAGACAACTATTCTTTTTAATTTAAATTTAATAAAGATGTAACACTTCTGAGTGAAAGATTGTAATTATATCTTAATAAAATGTGCTGATTTATTCATCTAAACACTTCAGAAGATTGCTTTAATTTTTGATCTAAGCTTCAAGTACCAAACAGAGTCAGCATCTGGAAGAAAATCATTTTAATAGAGCACCATTAATAAAATAAACAGCATGCTATAAATGTCTTATTTGTGTTTAAAACTGCCTGATATTTATACTCTTTAGGGGAAAAAAAGTTAAATCCTATAAAACATTAAGAGGGTTTATGTATAGTTTAGGTAAGAAAAGATTTAATTAGTATTCAGATTACTTGTGTGTTGTGGATATGTTATACTATAAGGAATAACAAGTGTGAATTGTATTCACCAGACGGTAGATGTCACTTATTCATATATATCTCAGTGTGCCTGATTTGTAAGTTATCTGGCATCATATACAGCAATCAGATAATATGAGTCAAATATAGTAGTGTTCTTTAAAATTATTAAGAAATTTATAAGCAATTTAGATAACTACTTTCACAAGAAAAACTTCTATAGTGATGAAAATCTAGGAGCTAGATTCACCACTCACACATCAAATTGTTTAGCTGGGAGCTCTATGTACAGAACAGAGGTCCTATATGGCCAGATATTGGCTATGAACAAATAGGTAATTATACATTTTTACTCACATTTTTCTAAGAACAGATTTTTTGCAATGTTTGTGTATTTCCTCTATGTTAACATGGAGAGAAAATCAGTGTAAAAAAATAAATCTCTGCATTTTCAAATGAATCACTCCAAAGCTTTCAGAGAAAGTTGTACACAAAAAATACTTTTGCTGTGTTAAGTGTGCCGTTTACTATAAAATAATTAGCTACAATATAAAATAGAACTACTAATCACAGATTATTTCAATTTGATGATATAAACCTTGAAAACATCTAGTTTTCAAGCCAAGTGTTTTCAAGCCAACGTATAGTTTAATGAAAGTGAATGGTATTTCATAGTCAACTCACAGCCTGATAAATCTGCATAACTTTGTGAACTTGCTGTATATTTTAAGGGGTTATTCAATACTAAAGGAGTGGCTCAGACGGGTTGATGCTTTCCTGATCACTGCTGCTGTGTATTGGGCTCCCAGAGTGGGCGGGGAAGAGGATGTTTAGGTGTGGTTTGGGTGGTTTAGGGCTCATGCACACGACCGTATGCCCTCCGAGACATGTGGTCCATGAGCGGGTCATATGTCCCAAAGCGGCACACATCGTGCGCACGGGAGCGCACATGATCATAGGTGCACTCCTAAGATCATATGAGTGAGGAACAATAGTCCCTCGGGAGCCCGATTATAGTAACCAATGATGCTGTGCGCTCCCGTGCGCACAATGTATGCCGCTCCAGGACATATGGCCTGCTCACGGACTGTATGTCCCTGAGAGCATTGTCACACCTTGCCTTGTGACTGCGCAGAGATCTGTCAGACTGGCTGCCATGTCTAACTTCTTGGTTTGTTTTAATTTGGGTTTGAGCTGGATCCACCTTCCCTCAGGTGTACTGGGTTTCATTGTTAGTAAAGCTATTTATCCCTCCTTCCACCAGTGGCCTATGCGGGTTATAGTTCTTTCCTGGGAGCTCTTGATTTGTGGTGGATCGGCTGCTCTAGCTCTGCTCTAGATAAGTCCTCTCATTCATTTCCCTTTGTGTGTTTTATCTAGGCCTCTAAGGAGACGCTTGCTTATTCCTGATTTGAAGAAGCAGGTTGCCTCTTCCCTTTTCCCTGCTGCTTAGGGTTTTCCCAGGGTGTTCATGTTTAGGCACGAGGGCATGTGCATATACACCCTAAGGGTATGCACATGGGCACAGCAGTTTAGCAAAAGCTTTTAGGGATCGGTAGGAGGTGATCCTTTTCTCCCTAGCTTTTGGGCCTAGTCGTTTGTTCTGTTTGTTTTCCTGTGTTTGGTTATTTCCCTGCTTACCTACCTATTGTGACAGGCATACAGTGGTGTGCATAAGCCCTTAGGCGTAAAAAATTTTTTAAATGTAAGACAGTAAGCTGTCTTACAATTAGAATCAGTGGTGGATACGCAAAGTTATGTAGAGGTTGGCGCCTCTACATAAAATTGGTGATCTACTGTCAGCGCAGGGGCTTAATTAAGACTGGCGTCTAAAATGCCGGTCTTAGTAAATGTGAATGTGCCCCATAGACTTTATTGTACAGTACAAACCAATGAAATTACATTCATTTTAATTGTCACATACAATTAATTTTTTCTAGCTAGTTTATCTCAGCATTACCATTAAAAATGTTTTCTCAGGCCATTAAATTGCTAGTCTTATCTAGTGTTGATCGAATCAAAGTCAAACAAATTGACTGATCTGAATTTCAGGAGAAATTTGATTCCCTGCAAAGCTGAATTCCCTAGCACAGGAGTGGCCAACCCGTGGCTCGCGACTGCATGCGGCTCCTTGCAACTTCATTTGCGTCTCCTCCTCTCTGCAGCGCTCTGTCTACATATGCGGCTCGCAGGGGAGTGGGCCAGCTAATTAGTGGCAGATTATAATAGTCATCAGCCTGGGCCTGTTGTCTCTATAGGGTCCAACACCACCCTAAACGCCCCCCATTGGTTTGCACTTACAAAGTTAAAGCGCAGCACTGCCGAGAGTTGCAGTGCCACACTAAGAAGTACTCACAACAGGCCCACAGTGATAACGTCCTGACTCTTGAGGACGTTCTGCGCTGGACTTAATCAACACCGCCTCCTTGCTGGCCTAAAGTACAGGAGCAAGAAGTGAAGACTGAGACAGCGGGAGGTGGCTTTAAGGGTGAGCACATTTCTCACTGTACTGAACGCTCGCTGGGCAACTTCTGTAACTACAGTGCTGCTTCAAGCTTGCAGGTCATCAGTGCTGCCTGTAGGCTGCAGCTTGAAGTGTGAGCTATGTGAGGGGCAATTAGCGGATGGTAGATAACCCAGTGGTTGGGAGGGACATTTTGGCAGTCAGCCATAATTGTATTTCTGCAGTTATATAATGACTAACATTTTTTAACCTATCACGAAACAGCATGGCCAAAGGAATAAAATTCTCTTCTGGTATGCTCACCTGTTGGCCAAGCAGTTTCTTGGGAGGCAGTTAAGTAGCAATTAGAGCAAACTTCTATTTTCAAGTTCGGTGTACAAGGTTTGGGTTATTTATAGATTTCCAATATGGATTCTGTTACTAGCGGAATCCACAACATGAACCTTGTACGCCAAACTTGTAAACAGTAGTTTGCTTAACACTAGTGGCAATGCAAAATGGCCACAAAATTCACTGTTTATGTAATTGCTTCCAAATGATAATGACACTGCTGCACTTGTATTTTATGCTGCAGAATAAAAATTAAAAAAACATTGTGTGAAGTACAGTCCTGATCAAAAGTTTAAGACCACTTGAAAAATGGCAAAAAATCATATTTAGCATGGCGGATTATAACAAGGTTCCAAGTAGATCTTCAAGATGCAACAAGAAGAAATGGGACTGAGGCAAAACCTTTTTTGAGCATTCAATTTAATGAAAACAACGAATAAACTGAAACAGGCTGTTTTTCAGCTGATCAAAAGTTTAGGATCATACCTCCAAAAAAAAACTAACCCCCCCCCCAAAAACAGAAATCCAACTTCCAAACATGAACTCAGTAATGAGTAGCTCTGCCGTTATTGTTTATCACTTAAAAAATTCATTTCGGCATGCTTGATGCAAGCGTTTCCATCAGGTGAGTGGGAACATTTCTTCAAGTGGTGAAGACGGCCGCACGAAGGCCATCTACTTTCTGGAACTGTTGTCTATTTTTGTAAACTTCCCTTGCCAAAGGTTCTCAATCGGATTTAGATCAGGGGAACACGGAGGATGGGCCAAAAGAGTGATGTTATTCTCCAGGAAGAAGTCCCTTCTCCTGCGGGCATTGTGTACTGTAGCATTGTCCTGTTGAGAAACCCAGTCGTTACCACACAGACGAGGGCCCTCAGTCATGAGGAATGCTCTCTGCAACATCTGGACATAGCCAGCGGCCGTTTGACGCCCCTGCACTTCCTGAGGTTCCATTGTTCCACTGAAGGAAAAAGCACCCCAGAACATTATGGCCCCCCCTCCACTGTGGCGCGTAGAAAGCATCTCAGGTGGGATCTTTTTGTCATGCCAGTAACATTGGAAACCATCAGGACCATCAAGGTTACATTTTTCCTCATCAGAGAATAAAACTTTCTTCCACCTTTGAATGCCATCAGATGGTAATGGGGCTGCAGTCAGCACCAGTAAGGGCCTTAATTTGGGTCGAGGATCGTCCAGTGTCTTGATGGACAGCCAATTGGATCCTCCGGCTCAGTGCTGATGACATTTTTTTGGGTCTTCCATTTGACTTTTTTGTTCCATAACCCTCAGGATCATTTAAGAAATTCCAAATGACTGTCTTACAGCGTCCCACCTCAGCAGCGATGGCGTGCTGTGAGAGACCCTGCTTATGCAGTTCAAAAAGGGAGAGTTTTTTTGCCTTTTGCCATCACAACTAGGGATGAGCGAACCCGAACTGTATAGTTCGGGTTCGTACCGAATTTTGGGGTGTCCGTGACACGGACCCGAACCCGGACATTTTCGTAAAAGTCCGGGTTCGGGTTCGGTGTTCGTCGCTTTCTTCGCGCTTTTGTGACGCTTTCTTGGCGCTTTTTGAAAGGCTGCAAAGCAGCCAATCAACAAGCGTCATACTACTTGCCCCAAGAGGCCATCACAGCCATGCCTACTATTGGCATGGCTGTGATTGGCCAGAGCACCATGTGACCCAGCCTCTATTTAAGCTGGAGTCACATAGCGCCGCCCGTCACTCTGCTCTGATTAGCGTAGGGAGAGGTTGCGGCTGCGACAGTAGGGCGAGATTAGGCAGATTAACTCCTCCAAAGGACTTGATTAACTGATCGATCTGCAGCTGTGGATCATTGAGCTGCTGATCCTCAATTGCTCACTGTTTTTAGGCTGCACAGACCGTTTGTCAGTCTCATTTTTCTGGGGTGATCGGCGGCCATTTTGTGTCTTGTGGTGCGCCAGCACAAGCTGCGACCAAGTGCATTTAACCCTCAATGGTGTGGTTGTTTTTTGGCTAAAGCCTACATCAGGGTGAAGCTGTGACACCAAGTGCATTTAACCAGCAATAGTCTGTTCATTTTTTGGCCATATCCCAGTCTAATTCTGTCACTAAATCCATACCGGTCACCCAGCGCCTAAATACTAGGCCTCAAATTTATATCCAGCTAAATCTGTCCCTAGTGCTGTAGCTGGGCGAGTTATTTAGTGTCCGTTCAAGCACATTTCTTGTTCTGGGTTGAAATACAATTCCCAATTTAGCAATTTCATAATTTAGTGGTTCCTGCTATATCAGAGCTCTTTGAAATCTATCCCAAAAAGGGTATATAATATTGAAGGTGCACATAGGGTCATTCAGAGTAACTTCACACACACCCGCTACTGTGTATTTCCAAGTCTAATTCTGTCACTAAATCCATACCGGTGACCCAGCGCCTAAATACTAGGCCTCAAATTTAATTCCCTCTAAATCTCTCGTTACCCACCGCTGTACTGTTGTTGCTGGGCAAGATATTTAGTGTCCGTCAAAGCACATTTTTTGTTCTGGGTTGAAGTACAATTCCCAATTTAGCAATTTCATAATTTAGTGGTTTCTGCTATATCAGAGCTATTTGAAATCTATCCCAAAAAGGGTATATAATATTGAAGGTGCACATAGGGTCATTCAGAATAACTTCACACACACCCGCTACTGTGTATTTCCAAGTCTAATTCTGTCACTAAACCCATACCTGTCACCCAGCGCCTAAATACTAGGCCTCAAATTTAAATCCCTCTAAATCTCTCGTTACCGTTGTCCTGTTGTAGCTGGGAAAGTTATTTAGTGCCCGTCAAAGCACATTTTTTGTTCTGGGTTGAAGTACAATTCCCAATTTAGCAATTTCATAATTTAGTGGTTCCTGCTATATCAGAGCTATTTGAAATCTATCCCAAAAAGGGTATATAATATTGAAGGTGCACATAGGGTCATTCAGAATAACTTCACACACACCCGCTACTGTGTATTTCCAAGTCTAATTCTGTCACTAAATCCATACCGGTGACCCAGCGCCTAAATACTAGGCCTCAAATTTAATTCCCTCTAAATCTCTCGTTACCCACCGCTGTACTGTTGTTGCTGGGCAAGATATTTAGTGTCCGTCAAAGCACATTTTTTGTTCTGGGTTGAAGTACAATTCCCAATTTAGCAATTTCATAATTTAGTGGTTTCTGCTATATCAGAGCTATTTGAAATCTATCCCTAAAAGGGTATATAATATTGAAGGTGCACATAGGGTCATTCAGAATAACTTCACACACACCCGCTACTGTGTATTTCCAAGTCTAATTCTGTCACTAAACCCATACCTGTCACCCAGCGCCTAAATACTAGGCCTCAAATTTATATCCAGCTAAATCTGTCCCTAGTGCTGTAGCTGGGCGAGTTATTTAGTGTCCGTTCAAGCACATTTCTTGTTCTGGGTTGAAATACAATTCCCAATTTAGCAATTTCATAATTTAGTGGTTCCTGCTATATCAGAGCTCTTTGAAATCTATCCCAAAAAGGGTATATAATATTGAAGGTGCACATAGGGTCATTCAGAGTAACTTCACACACACCCGCTACTGTGTATTTCCAAGTCTAATTCTGTCACTAAATCCATACCGGTGACCCAGCGCCTAAATACTAGGCCTCAAATTTAATTCCCTCTAAATCTCTCGTTACCCACCGCTGTACTGTTGTTGCTGGGCAAGATATTTAGTGTCCGTCAAAGCACATTTTTTGTTCTGGGTTGAAGTACAATTCCCAATTTAGCAATTTCATAATTTAGTGGTTTCTGCTATATCAGAGCTATTTGAAATCTATCCCAAAAAGGGTATATAATATTGAAGGTGCACATAGGGTCATTCAGAATAACTTCACACACACCCGCTACTGTGTATTTCCAAGTCTAATTCTGTCACTAAACCCATACCTGTCACCCAGCGCCTAAATACTAGGCCTCAAATTTAAATCCCTCTAAATCTCTCGTTACCGTTGTCCTGTTGTAGCTGGGAAAGTTATTTAGTGCCCGTCAAAGCACATTTTTTGTTCTGGGTTGAAGTACAATTCCCAATTTAGCAATTTCATAATTTAGTGGTTCCTGCTATATCAGAGCTATTTGAAATCTATCCCAAAAAGGGTATATAATATTGAAGGTGCACATAGGGTCATTCAGAATAACTTCACACACACCCGCTACTGTGTATTTCCAAGTCTAATTCTGTCACTAAATCCATACCGGTGACCCAGCGCCTAAATACTAGGCCTCAAATTTAATTCCCTCTAAATCTCTCGTTACCCACCGCTGTACTGTTGTTGCTGGGCAAGATATTTAGTGTCCGTCAAAGCACATTTTTTGTTCTGGGTTGAAGTACAATTCCCAATTTAGCAATTTCATAATTTAGTGGTTTCTGCTATATCAGAGCTATTTGAAATCTATCCCTAAAAGGGTATATAATATTGAAGGTGCACATAGGGTCATTCAGAATAACTTCACACACACCCGCTACTGTGTATTTCCAAGTCTAATTCTGTCACTAAACCCATACCTGTCACCCAGCGCCTAAATACTAGGCCTCAAATTTATATCCAGCTAAATCTGTCCCTAGTGCTGTAGCTGGGCGAGTTATTTAGTGTCCGTTCAAGCACATTTCTTGTTCTGGGTTGAAATACAATTCCCAATTTAGCAATTTCATAATTTAGTGGTTCCTGCTATATCAGAGCTCTTTGAAATCTATCCCAAAAAGGGTATATAATATTGAAGGTGCACATAGGGTCATTCAGAGTAACTTCACACACACCCGCTACTGTGTATTTCCAAGTCTAATTCTGTCACTAAATCCATACCGGTGACCCAGCGCCTAAATACTAGGCCTCAAATTTAATTCCCTCTAAATCTCTCGTTACCCACCGCTGTACTGTTGTTGCTGGGCAAGATATTTAGTGTCCGTCAAAGCACATTTTTTGTTCTGGGTTGAAGTACAATTCCCAATTTAGCAATTTCATAATTTAGTGGTTTCTGCTATATCAGAGCTATTTGAAATCTATCCCAAAAAGGGTATATAATATTGAAGGTGCACATAGGGTCATTCAGAATAACTTCACACACACCCGCTACTGTGTATTTCCAAGTCTAATTCTGTCACTAAACCCATACCTGTCACCCAGCGCCTAAATACTAGGCCTCAAATTTAAATCCCTCTAAATCTCTCGTTACCGTTGTCCTGTTGTAGCTGGGAAAGTTATTTAGTGCCCGTCAAAGCACATTTTTTGTTCTGGGTTGAAGTACAATTCCCAATTTAGCAATTTCATAATTTAGTGGTTCCTGCTATATCAGAGCTATTTGAAATCTATCCCAAAAAGGGTATATAATATTGAAGGTGCACATAGGGTCATTCAGAATAACTTCACACACACCCGCTACTGTGTATTTCCAAGTCTAATTCTGTCACTAAATCCATACCGGTGACCCAGCGCCTAAATACTAGGCCTCAAATTTAATTCCCTCTAAATCTCTCGTTACCCACCGGTGTACTGTTGTTGCTGGGCAAGATATTTAGTGTCCGTCAAAGCACATTTTTTGTTCTGGGTTGAAGTACAATTCCCAATTTAGCAATTTCATAATTTAGTGGTTTCTGCTATATCAGAGCTATTTGAAATCTATCCCTAAAAGGGTATATAATATTGAAGGTGCACATAGGGTCATTCAGAATAACTTCACACACACCCGCTACTGTGTATTTCCAAGTCTAATTCTGTCACTAAACCCATACCTGTCACCCAGCGCCTAAATACTAGGCCTCAAATTTAAATCCCTCTAAATCTCTCGTTACCGTTGTCCTGTTGTAGCTGGGAAAGTTATTTAGTGCCCGTCAAAGCACATTTTTTGTTCTGGGTTGAAGTACAATTCCCAATTTAGCAATTTCATAATTTAGTGGTTCCTGCTATATCAGAGCTATTTGAAATCTATCCCAAAAAGGGTATATAATATTGAAGGTGCACATAGGGTCATTCAGAATAACTTCACACACACCCGCTACTGTGTATTTCCAAGTCTAATTCTGTCACTAAATCCATACCGGTGACCCAGCGCCTAAATACTAGGCCTCAAATTTAATTCCCTCTAAATCTCTCGTTACCCACCGGTGTACTGTTGTTGCTGGGCAAGATATTTAGTGTCCGTCAAAGCACATTTTTTGTTCTGGGTTGAAGTACAATTCCCAATTTAGCAATTTCATAATTTAGTGGTTTCTGCTATATCAGAGCTATTTGAAATCTATCCCTAAAAGGGTATATAATATTGAAGGTGCACATAGGGTCATTCAGAATAACTTCACACACACCCGCTACTGTGTATTTCCAAGTCTAATTCTGTCACTAAACCCATACCTGTCACCCAGCGCCTAAATACTAGGCCTCAAATTTAAATCCCTCTAAATCTCTCGTTACCGTTGTCCTGTTGTAGCTGGGAAAGTTATTTAGTGCCCGTCAAAGCACATTTTTTGTTCTGGGTTGAAGTACAATTCCCAATTTAGCAATTTCATAATTTAGTGGTTCCTGCTATATCAGAGCTATTTGAAATCTATCCCAAAAAGGGTATATAATATTGAAGGTGCACATTGGGTCATTCAGAATAACTTCACACACACGCTTCTGTGCATTTCCAAGTCTAATTCTGTCACTAAATCCATACCGGTGACCCAGCGCCTAAATACTAGGCCTCAAATTTAATTCCCTCTAAATCTCTCGTTACCCACCGCTGTACTGTTGTTGCTGGGCAAGATATTTAGTGTCCGTCAAAGCACATTTTTTGTTCTGGGTTGAAGTACAATTCCCAATTTAGCAATTTCATAATTTAGTGGTTTCTGCTATATCAGAGCTATTTGAAATCTATCCCTAAAAGGGTATATAATATTGAAGGTGCACATAGGGTCATTCAGAATAACTTCACACACACCCGCTACTGTGTATTTCCAAGTCTAATTCTGTCACTAAATCCATACCGGTGACCCAGCGCCTAAATACTAGGCCTCAAATTTAATTCCCTCTAAATCTCTCGTTACCCACCGTTGTACTGTTGTTGCTGGGCAAGATATTTAGTGTCCGTCAAAGCACATTTTTTGTTCTGGGTTGAAGTACAATTCCCAATTTAGCAATTTCATAATTTAGTGGTTTCTGCTATATCAGAGCTATTTGAAATCTATCCCTAAAAGGGTATATAATATTCAAGGTGCACATTGGGTCATTCAGAATAACTTCACACACACACGCTTCTGTGCATTTCCAAGTCTAATTCTGTCACTAAATCCATACCGGTCACCCAGCGCCTAAATACTAGGCCTCAAATTTATATCCCGCTGAATTTGAATACAATACATTGGGCCAAATAATATATTTGTTGTTGTGGTGAACCATAACAATGAGAAAAACATCTAGTAAGGGACGCGGACGTGGACATGGTCGTGGTGGTGTTAGTGGACCCTCTGGTGCTGGGAGAGGACGTGGCCGTTCTGCCACATCCACACGTCCTAGTGTACCAACTACCTCAGGTCCCAGTAGCCGCCAGAATTTACAGCGATATATGGTGGGGCCCAATGCCGTTCTAAGGATGGTAAGGCCTGAGCAGGTACAGGCATTAGTCAATTGGGTGGCCGACAGTGGATCCAGCACGTTCACATTATCTCCCACCCAGTCTTCTGCAGAAAGCGCACAGATGGCGCCTGAAAACCAACCCCATCAGTCTGTCACATCACCCCCATGCATACCAGGGAAACTGTCTCAGCCTCAAGTTATGCAGCAGTCTCTTATGCTGTTTGAAGACTCCGCTGGCAGGGTTTCCCAAGGGCATCCACCTAGCCCTTCCCCAGCGGTGAAAGACATAGAATGCACTGACGCACAACCACTTATGTTTCCTGATGATGAGGACATGGGAATACCACCTCAGCATGTCTCTGATGATGACGAAACACAGGTGCCAACTGCTGCGTCTTTCTGCAGTGTGCAGACTGAACAGGAGGTCAGGGATCAAGACTGGGTGGAAGACGATGCAGGGGACGATGAGGTCCTAGACCCCACATGGAATGAAGGTCGTGCCACTGACTTTCACAGTTCGGAGGAAGAGGCAGTGGTGAGACCGAGCCAACAGCGTAGCAAAAGAGGGAGCAGTGGGCAAAAGCAGAACACCCGCCGCCAAGAGACTCCGCCTGCTACTGACCGCCGCCATCTGGGACCGAGCACCCCAAAGGCAGCTTCAAGGAGTTCCCTGGCATGGCACTTCTTCAAACAATGTGCTGACGACAAGACCCGAGTGGTTTGCACGCTGTGCCATCAGAGCCTGAAGCGAGGCATTAACGTTCTGAACCTGAGCACAACCTGCATGACCAGGCACCTGCATGCAAAGCATGAACTGCAGTGGAGTAAACACCTTAAAACCAAGGAAGTCACTCAGGCTCCCCCTGCTACCTCTTCTGCTGCTGCCGCCTCGGCCTATTCTGCTGCTGCCGCCTCGGCCTCTTCCTCCGCCTCTGGAGGAACGTTGGCACCTGCCGCCCAGCAAACAGGGGATGTACCACCAACACCACCACCACCACCTCCGTCACCAAGCGTCTCAACCATGTCACACGCCAGCGTTCAGCTCTCCATCTCACAAACATTTGATAGAAAGCGTAAATTCCCACCTAGCCACCCTCGATCCCTGGCCCTGAATGCCAGCATTTCTAAACTACTGGCCTATGAAATGCTGTCATTTAGGCTGGTGGACACAGACAGCTTCAAACAGCTCATGTCGCTTGCTGTCCCACAGTATGTTGTTCCCAGCCGGCACTACTTCTCCAAGAGAGCCGTGCCTTCCCTGCACAACCAAGTATCCGATAAAATCAAGTGTGCACTGCGCAACGCCATCTGTAGCAAGGTCCACCTAACCACAGATACGTGGACCAGTAAGCACGGCCAGGGACGCTATATCTCCCTAACTGCACACTGGGTAAATGTAGTGGCAGCTGGGCCCCAGGCGGAGAGCTGTTTGGCGCACGTCCTTCCGCCGCCAAGGATCGCAGGGCAACATTCTTTGCCTCCTGTTGCCACCTCCTCCTTCTCGGCTTCCTCCTCCTCTTCTTCCACCTGCTCATCCAGTCAGCCACACACCTTCACCACCAACTTCAGCACAGCCCGGGGTAAACGTCAGCAGGCCATTCTGAAACTCATATGTTTGGGGGACAGGCCCCACACCGCACAGGAGTTGTGGCGGGGTATAGAACAACAGACCGACGAGTGGTTGCTGCCGGTGAGCCTCAAGCCCGGCCTGGTGGTGTGTGATAATGGGCGAAATCTCGTTGCAGCTCTGGGACTAGCCAATTTGACGCACATCCCTTGCTTGGCGCATGTGCTGAATTTGGTGGTGCAGAAGTTCATTCACAACTACCCCGACATGTCAGAGCTGCTGCATAAAGTGCGGGCCGTCTGTTCGCGCTTCCGGCGTTCACATCCTGCTGCTGCTCGCCTGTCTGCGCTACAGCGTAACTTCGGCCTTCCCGCTCACCGCCTCATATGCGACGTGCCCACCAGGTGGAACTCCACCTTGCACATGCTGGACAGACTGTGCGAGCAGCAGCAGGCCATAGTGGAGTTTCAGCTGCAGCACGCACGGGTCAGTCGCACTACAGAACAGCACCACTTCACCACCAATGACTGGGCCTCCATGCGAGACCTGTGTGCCCTGTTGCGCTGTTTCGAGTACTCCACCAACATGGCCAGTGGCGATGACACCGTTATCAGCGTTACAATACCACTTCTATGTCTCCTTGAGAAAACACTTAGGGCGATGATGGAAGAGGAGGTGGCCCAGGAGGAGGAGGAGGAGGAGGAGGAAGAGGGGTCATTTTTAGCACTTTCAGGCCAGTCTCTTCGAAGTGACTCAGAGGGAGGTTTTTGGCAACAGCAGAGGCCAGGTACAAATGTGGCCAGCCAGGGCCCACTACTGGAGGACGAGGAGGACGAGGATGAGGAGGAGGTGGAGGAGGATGAGGATGAAGCATGGTCACAGCGGGGTGGCACCCAACGCAGCTCGGGTCCATCACTGGTGCGTGGCTGGGGGAAAGGCAGGACGATGACGATACGCCTCCCACAGAGGACAGCTTGTCCTTATCCCTGGGCAGCCTGGCACACATGAGCGACTACATGCTGCAGTGCCTGCGCAACGACAGCAGAGTTGCCCACATTTTAACCTGTGCGGACTACTGGGTTGCCACCCTGCTGGATCCACGCTACAAAGACAATGTGCCCACCTTACTTCCTGCACTGGAGCGTGATAGGAAGATGCGCGAGTACAAGCGCACGTTGGTAGACACGCTACTGAGAGCATTCCCAAATGTCACAGGGGAACAAGTGGAAGCCCAAGGCCAAGGCAGAGGAGGAGCAAGAGGTCGCCAAGGCAGCTGTGTCACGGCCAGCTCCTCTGAGGGCAGGGTTAGCATGGCAGAGATGTGGAAAACTTTTGTCAACACGCCACAGCTAACTGCACCACCACCTGATACGCAACGTGTTAGCAGGAGGCAACATTTCACTAACATGGTGGAACAGTACGTGTGCACACCCCTCCACGTACTGACTGATGGTTCGGCCCCATTCAACTTCTGGGTCTCTAAATTGTCCACGTGGCCAGAGCTAGCCTTTTATGCCTTGGAGGTGCTGGCCTGCCCGGCAGCCAGCGTTTTGTCTGAACGTGTATTCAGCACGGCAGGGGGCGTCATTACAGACAAACGCAGCCGCCTGTCTACAGCCAATGTGGACAAGCTGACGTTCATAAAAATGAACCAGGCATGGATCCCACAGGACCTGTCCGTCCCTTGTCCAGATTAGACATTAACTACCTCCCCATAACCATATATTATTGGACTCCAGGGCACTTCCTCATTCAATCCTATTTTTATTTTCATTTTACCATTATATTGCGAGGCTACCCAAAGTTGAATGAACCTCTCCTCTGCCTGTGTGCTAGGCCTAAATATATGCCAATGGACTGTTGCAGTGGTGGGTGACGTGAAGCCTCATTCTCTGCTATGACATGCAGACTGATTCTCTGCTGACATGAAGCCAGATCCTCTGTTACGGGAGCTCTCTCCTCTGCCTGGGTGCTGGGCCTAAATTTATGACAATTGACTGTTGCAGTGGTGGGTGACGTGAAGCCTGATTCTCTGCTATGATATGAAGACTGATTCTCTGCTGACATGAAGCCAGATTGTCTGTTACGGGACCTTTCTCCTCTGCCTGGGTTCTGGGCCTAAATTTATGAAAATTGACTGTTGCAGTGGTGGGTGACGTGAAGCCTGATTCTCTGCTATGATATGAAGACTGATTCTCTGCTGACATGAAGCCAGATTGTCTGTTACGGGACCTTTCTCCTCTGCCTGGGTTCTGGGCCTAAATTTATGAAAATTGACTCTTACAGTGGTGGGTGACGTGAAGCCTGATTCTCTGCTATGATATGAAGACTGATTCTCTGCTGACATGAAGCCAGATTCTCTGTTACGGGACCTCTCTCCTCTGCCTGGGTGCTGGGCCTAAATTTATGACAATGGACTGTTGCAGTGGTGGCTGACGTGAAGCCTGATTCTCTGCTATGACATGCAGACTGATTCTCTGCTGTCATGAAGCCAGATTGTCTGTTACGGGACCTCTCTGCTCTGCCTGTGTGCTAGGCCTAAATATATGCCAATGGACTGTTGCAGTGGTGGCTGACGTGAAGCCTCATTCTCTGCTATGACATGCAGACTGATTCTCTGCTGTCATGAAGCCAGATTGTCTGTTACGGGACCTCTCTGCTCTGCCTGTGTGCTAGGCCTAAATATATGCCAATGGACTGTTGCAGTGGTGGGTGACGTGAAGCCTCATTCTCTGCTATGACATGCAGACTGATTCTCTGCTGACATGAAGCCAGATTGTCTGTTACGGGACCTCTCTGCTCTGCCTGTGTGCTAGGCCTAAATATATGCCAATGGACTGTTGCAGTGGTGGGTGACGTGAAGCCTCATTCTCTGCTATGACATGCAGACTGATTCTCTGCTGACATGAAGCCAGATTGTCTGTTACGGGACCTCTCTGCTCTGCCTGTGTGCTAGGCCTAAATATATGCCAATGGACTGTTGCAGTGGTGGGTGACGTGAAGCCTCATTCTCTGCTATGACATGCAGACTGATTCTCTGCTGACATGAAGCCAGATTGTCTGTTACGGGACCTCTCTGCTCTGCCTGTGTGCTAGGCCTAAATATATGCCAATGGACTGTTGCAGTGGTGGGTGACGTGAAGCCTCATTCTCTGCTATGACATGCAGACTGATTCTCTGCTGACATGAAGCCAGATCCTCTGTTACGGGAGCTCTCTCCTCTGCCTGGGTGCTGGGCCTAAATTTATGACAATTGACTGTTGCAGTGGTGGGTGACGTGAAGCCTGATTCTCTGCTATGATATGAAGACTGATTCTCTGCTGACATGAAGCCAGATTGTCTGTTACGGGACCTTTCTCCTCTGCCTGGGTTCTGGGCCTAAATTTATGAAAATTGACTCTTACAGTGGTGGGTGACGTGAAGCCTGATTCTCTGCTATGATATGAAGACTGATTCTCTGCTGACATGAAGCCAGATTCTCTGTTACGGGACCTCTCTCCTCTGCCTGGGTGCTGGGTAGTGTTGAGCGCGAATATTCGAAAAGCAAATTTTTTTCGCGAATATCGCAACTTCGCGATTTCGCGAATATTTCGAATATAGTGCTATATATTCGTAAAAACGAATATTCGTTTTTTGTTTCCCCCCCCCCCCCCACAAAATTACAGTACACATATAATTGATTGTTTCCCAAAGGTCCAACAGCTCAGATCTTACTCACATTGCCTAGAAAGTGATTGAGGCGCGAATCTTCGTAAGGCGATTTTATTAGCGCACATGCGAATATCGGCACGTCCCAGAACAGAGGCAAAGGGCTTTGCATTCATACATTAGTGAATTGAGTTGCGAATCTTCGTAAGGCGATTTTATTAGCGCACATGCGAATATCTACACTTGTCCCAGAACAGAGGCAAAGGGCTTTGCATTCATACATTAGTGATTGAATTGAGCTGCGAATCTTCGTAAGGCGATTTTATTAACGCAAATGCAAATATCTACACTTGTCCCCAGAACAGAGAGGCAAAGGCCTGTGCATTCATATAGTATAGCACCATATTCGCGAATACGTAGAACTTCGTAAAATTCGATTTACGAATATTCGTATTTTTTATTTTACTTTCCACCTTACAGATTACATTGATCTGTACTCTGTCAACTACTGTCATCACCCCCCACTGTATCTCGATTGATTCCCAAAAGTCTCACATTCCCTAGAAAGTGATTGAGGTGCGAATCTTCGTAAGGCGATTTTATTAGCGCACATGCGAATATCTACACTTGTCCCAGAACAGAGGCAAAGGGCATTGCATTCATACATTAGTGATTGAATTGAGTTGCGAATCTTCGTAAGGCGATTTCATTAGCGCACATGTGAATTTTGCATAGCATATGTATTATGCGATAATTCGAATTATCGCATATGCGAAATAATAACGAATTTGAATAATCGCGAATATTTTACGAATATTCTTTCGAATATTCACAAAATTTCGCGAATTCGAATATGGGACATGCCGCTCAACACTAGTGCTGGGCCTAAATTTATGACAATGGACTGTTGCAGTGGTGGGTGACGTGAAGCCTGATTCTCTGCTATGACATGCAGACTGATTCTCTGCTGACATGAAGCCAGATTGTCTGTTACGGGACCTCTCTCCTCTGCCTGGGTGCTGGGCCTAAATATATGCCAATGGACTGTTGCAGTGGTGGCTGACGTGAAGCCTCATTCTCTGCTATGACATGCAGACTAATTCTCTGCTGACATGAAGACAGATTCTCTGTTACGGGACCTCTCTCCTCTGCCTGGGTGCCGGGGCCTAAATATCTGAGAATGGACTGTTCCAGTGGTGGCTGACGTGAAGCCTCATTCTCTGCTATGACATGCAGACTAATTCTCTGCTGACATGAAGACAGATTCTCTGTTACGGGACCTCCCTCCTCTGCCTGGGTGCTGGGCCTAAATATATGCCAATGGACTGTTGCAGTGGTGGCTGACGTGAAGCCTCATTCTCTGCTATGACATGCAGACTAATTCTCTGCTGACATGAAGACAGATTCTCTGTTACGGGACCTCCCTCCTCTGCCTGGGTGCTGGGCCTAAATATATGCCAATGGACTGTTGCAGTGGTGGCTGACGTGAAGCCTCATTCTCTGCTATGACATGCAGACTGATTCTCTGCTGACATGAAGCCAGATTCTCTGTTACGGGACCTCTCTCCTCTGCCTGTGTGTGTGCTGGGCCTAAATATATGCCAATGGACTGTTGCAGTGGTGGCTGACGTGAAGCCTCATTCTCTGCTATGACATGCAGACTGATTCTCTGCTGACATGAAGCCAGATTCTCTGTTACGGGACCTCTCTCCTCTGCCTGTGTGTGTGCTGGGCCTAAATATATGCCAATGGACTGTTGCAGTGGTGGCTGACGTGAAGCCTCATTCTCTGCTATGACATGCAGACTAATTCTCTGCTGACATGAAGACAGATTCTCTGTTACGGGACCTCCCTCCTCTGCCTGGGTGCTGGGCCTAAATATATGCCAATGGACTGTTGCAGTGGTGGCTGACGTGAAGCCTCATTCTCTGCTATGACATGCAGACTGATTCTCTGCTGACATGAAGCCAGATTCTCTGTTACGGGACCTCTCTCCTCTGCCTGTGTGTGTGCTGGGCCTAAATATATGCCAATGGACTGTTGCAGTGGTGGCTGACGTGAAGCCTCATTCTCTGCTATGACATGCAGACTGATTCTCTGCTGACATGAAGCCAGATTCTCTGTTACGGGACCTCTCTCCTCTGCCTGTGTGTGTGCTGGGCCTAAATATATGCCAATGGACTGTTGCAGTGGTGGCTGACGTGAAGCCTCATTCTCTGCTATGACATGCAGACTAATTCTCTGCTGACATGAAGACAGATTCTCTGTTACGGGACCTCCCTCCTCTGCCTGGGTGCTGGGCCTAAATATATGCCAATGGACTGTTGCAGTGGTGGCTGACGTGAAGCCTCATTCTCTGCTATGACATGCAGACTAATTCTCTGCTGACATGAAGACAGATTCTCTGTTACGGGACCTCTCTCCTCTGCCTGGGTGCCGGGGCCTAAATATCTGAGAATGGACTGTTCCAGTGGTGGGTGACGGGAAGCCAGATTCTCTGCTATGGAACCTCTCTCCAATTGATTTTGGTTAATTTTTATTTATTTAATTTTTATTTTAATTCATTTCCCTATCCACATTTGTTTGCAGGGGATTTACCTACATGTTGCTGCCTTTTGCAGCCCTCTAGCTCTTTCCTGGGCTGTTTTACAGCCTTTTTAGTGCCGAAAAGTTCGGGTCCCCATTGACTTCAATGGGGTTCGGGTTCGGGACGAAGTTCGGATCGGGTTCGGATCCCGAACCCGAACATTTCCGGGATGTTCGGCCGAACTTCTCGAACCCGAACATCCAGGTGTTCGCTCAACTCTAATCACAACGTGTGACTACCTGACAGAAAATGACAATGAATCCACATCTTTGCACAGATTTGGCCTTTTAAAGGCATGTGGTCCTAAAATTTGGATCAGCTGAAAAACAGCCTGTTTCAGTTTATTTGTTATTTTAAATTAATTGAATGCTAAAACATTTTTGGTCTCTCATTTCTTCTTGGTGCATGTTAAAGCTCTACTTGGAACCTTGTTAAGATCCAACAATGTAAAATATAATTTTTGGGAATTTTTCAAGTGGTCTTAAACTTTTGATCAGGACTGTATTACATACCCCTGTTTAATCATCCTCCCAATAGTTACACTTAATTAGCATGATTATCCACTACCCTACCACAGTATGACTCGTTGACAATATTGTCTTTTAAAACATCAGACACCCAGCCAATTTGCCATTTTTTCATCTCTTCATCTGCCTCAGCCTCGAGCACATGGCCGGTGCCCGGCCATGGCTGCATTGCCCATGGGTCCACAATCCGGAGCTGCGGTGCGGAACGGAGGCACAGAACACAGAGTGCTTCTGTAGTGTTTCTGTCCGTGCCTTTTTTGCGGTGCAGACAGATCACGGACCCATTCAAGTTGAATAGGTCTTGATCCGTCCTGGACACCGAACAATTGCGGTCCCCAATGCACAGAATGGCCGCACAACGGCCGTGTGCATGAAGCCTGAAAAACATTAATAAAAATGTGATACACACCAAATTGACATAAAATTGGTATCTATAAAAGTTACAGTACATTCCACAAAAATGAGCCCTCACACGTAACTATAAAAAAAAGTCATGGGGGCCAGAATATAGTGATAAAAACAAGAAAATCATAATTTTTTCCAAAGATTTTATTTTTTTCCAGTATAAAAAAAACGAAAACATACAAGCTTGGTGTCATTATAATGATAGTTAGTAAATGCAGGCCCGCGCCCTGACCTGACCCTGTGCACGTCAGTCACTGTGGAGCCACAGTCCTTAGAGCAGCGGCAGGAGGTATGGCAGGATAAGCCTCCTACACATGGAGAACAGTCCACAGTTTTTTATTGGAGTATTGATCACGGGGGTCTTATCTGACATGGGGGTAGTATGAGCTCAGATAAGACTCCCAAATCCTCTTCAGACCCACAAAATAAGCCCCCCCAGTGCTCACATAAGACACTAAAAATCAGACACCCCATGCTCATATCTCCCCCCATGTCAGATCATCTGAGCATGGGGGGTTGTCTGAGCATTGTGGGTGATCTGAGCGTGGGGGTGCCTGATTTTTACTGTCTCATCTGAGTATAAGGGGTCTCATTTTGGAGGTCTAATGAGGATTGTTTTTTTTTTTTTTTTTTCATATTTTTCTCCTCTAAAACCTAGGTGTGTCTTACATAGGACGAACATTTTTTGGAGGAAACCAAACTAGGAATCCAAAAAAAGTCAAAGTCACCCTCCACCTCTTTGTAAGGAGAACGCTGCAACGTGACCATACTAAACATGGCAGTGTCTGGGAAACCTAAAGCCAAGAGTAAATATGAAGATGAACATAGAACATTTCTACCGGAGTGGGAGGATTTGTATTTTTTCATTGAGAGGAAAGGGAAGCAATTCTGTTTGATATGCCAGACATTTCTATCACATTTTAAATAGGGTTGAGCAAACCCGAACTGTAAAGTTTGGGTTCATACTGAACTTTAAGATTTTTGAACCCCGAACTTTTCAGTAAAAGTTTGGGTTCGAGTTTGTTGTTCGGCGATTTAATGGTGCTTTTTAGAAGGCTGCAGGGCAGCCAATCAACAAGCGTTTAACTCATGTGCCCTTAGAAGCCATTACAGCCATGCCTACTAATGGAATGGCTGTGATTGGCCAGTTCAGCATGTGACGCAGCTTCTATATAAGCTGGAGTCACGTAGCACCGCACGTCACTCTGCTCTTACTAGTGTAGGGATAGGATGCTACTGCTGTGAGGGAAAGAATAGGAAAGAATCTATCTGTTATCAGAACTTGTTGTTAACTCTGCGATCTACAGCGATTTTTTTGTGTGGGTGCAATGCATTATTTTTGTACCCTGCCCTGAGCCCAGTGACAGAGAAAAACCCAGAGACGGATTAACTATATTATTGTCCCCGGCACATTTGCAGGTGTAGATGTACTTTGCAAAAAAATTGTTTTATCACCCACCGAACTAACAGACGGATTAAGTACTAAATTATTAATATTTATTTTACATGTTGCATTGCGCCCACTAAAAAATTGCTGTAGGAAGTTCAGCCACAGATTGAACATACAGATAAATTATCTTTCTGTGTCAGGGGTGTAAAAATGATGTATTGCACATGTACCCTGGCTGTACAATTGTGTACCTGGCCTATGTTGGTGCAAGAACCCATCATCCGAGCCACTTGTGAATGGCTGCCCTGAAAGGTCACCCAACACAAATGACTGGCCTGATAACCGTGGATATGTCACCCCACATGCAAACAGATGGATTTGCTGAATTTATTGGCCTGGTTGTCAAATATGCAGTGCAGGCCGCAGGGTTAGTTAAAAGACCAAACTGTGAATATGTCACCCCCACAATCCAACAGATGAATTTAGTATATTTATTCGCCTGGCTGTCACATATGCAGCACATGCCGCAAAGGTATTTTCTGGCCAAATAAATTTTATTTTTTTCACCAACAATGAAACAGGTGGATTTAACAGATTTTCTTTCACCAACACAAATACAGCGCAGGCCGCAAAGGTACTTTATGGCAAAAAAAAAAACCAAAAACTATTTTTCACAAACAATGTCCAAGTTGTATTTACTGATTATATTTCACTGCAAATGGCAGTAAAATGTGCTATGGCAAGTGCTCAGAAAGCAAATGTGGATAGGGAAATGACTTAAAATAAAATAAGTAAAAATAAAAAATGATAATCTTGATCTAGTAGGTGGAGGTCCATATGGAGTAGGAGGTTGAGGAGGCGGTGGACGTGGAGGTGTAGGAGCCAACCCTGTTTTTTTTTTGTTTTGTTTTTGTTGTTTCAATTAGGGTACACCTCAAAACATTGGGAAATATAAAAAATAAAACAAAGTGCGCTGGAGTATAACAATGGCTGGGTGAGGCCGGTATACATGTCTATTCTGCACAAGGTACGGACAAGTCCTGTGGGATCCATACCTAGTTCATTTTAATGAACATGAGCTTGCCCACATTGGCTGTGGACAGGCGGCTGCAATTGTCTGTGATAACGCCCCCTGCCGTGCTAAACAGACGTTCAGACAATACACTGGCTGCGGGGCAGGCCAGCATCTCTAAAGTGTAAAGGGCAAACTCAGGTCATGTGCCCAATTTGGAGACGCAGAAGTTGAAGGGGGCAGACCCATCAGTCAGTACGTGTAGGCGTGTACACACATACTGCTCCACTATGTGGCTGAAATGCTGCCTCCTGCTAAGACGTTTCATATCAGCTGGTGGTGTTGGTTGCTGTGGCGTGCTGACTAGTGTTGATCACGAATATTCGAATTGCGAATTTTAATCGCGAATATCGGCACTTCGAGAATTCGCAAATATTTAGAATATAGCAAAATATATTCGTAATTGTGAATATTTGATTTTTGGAAAAATCCAGTTCATGCAAATTTTTATGCAGAAATTTGTATGCGAATTTTATGCGAATTTTTCGCAATCAATAAATTAATGATTGGAGATCACAAATTCGCGAATTCTCGAATATATGGCGAATATTTGTCCAAATATTAGCGAAATATCGCAAATTCGAATATTGCCCCTGCCGCTCATCACTAGTGCTGACAAAGCTTTTCCACATTTCGGCCATTCTAACCCTGCCTTCTGAGGTGCTGTGCTGGCGACCTCTTCCTCCTCCTCTACCTTCACCTTGTGCTTCCATTGAGCCCCCTCTGTCAGGTGGGAATGCCATCAGCAGCGCGTCTACCAGCACGCGTTTGTACTCGCACATCTTTCGATCACGCTCCAGTGACGGAATTAAGGATGGTACGTTGTCCTTATAATGGCGATCCTGCAGTGTGGGAAACCAGTAATCAGCACAAGTTAGAATGTGGGCAACTCGGCGGTCATTCCAGAGACACTGCAGCATGTAATCACTCATTTGTGCCAGGCCGACCCGAGGCAACGACAAGCTGTCCTCTGTGGGAGGTGCATCGTCTGTGTCCTCTGTATCCCCCCAGCCATGCACCAGTGATGCCCATGAGCTGGTTTGGGTGCCACACTGCTGTGAAAACGGTTCCTCCTCCTCCATCAACTCCTCCTCATCCTCCACCTCATCATCCTCTAAAACTGTGCTCTGGCTGGACAATTGTGTACCTGGCCTATGTTGGAGCAGGAACCCACCCTCAGAGCCACTTGTGAATGACTGGTTGGAAACCCTTGTAAATGATCCCTCTCCCTCCTGAGCCACATCCTCTTCTATCATCACCCATAGCCTTTTTTTAAGGAGACATAGAAGTGGGATAGTAGCGCTGAGAACGGCTTCATCTGCACTGGCCATGTTGGTGGAGTACTCGAAACAGTTCAACAAGGCACACAGGTCTTGCATGGAGGCCCACTCATTGGTGGTGAAGTGGTGCTCTTCCGCAGAGCGACTCACCTGTACGTGCTGCAGCTAAAACTCCACTATCGCCTGCTGCTACTCGCACAGTCTGGCCAGCATGTGCAAAGTGGAGTTCCACCTTGAAGGCATATTGCATAAGAGGCGGTGAGCGGGAAGGCAGAAGTTATGCTGCAGTGCAGACAGGCAAGCAGTAGCAGGGTGAGAACGGCAAAAGCATGCACAGACGGCCCGCAATTTCTTCATTTTTGAGGAATTTCTGCACCACCAAATTCAGCACATGCGCCAGGCAAGAGATGTGCATCAAACCGGCTAGGCCCAGAGATTTCGCCCATTATCGCACACCACTAGGCCGGTTTTGAGTCTCACTGGCACCAACCACTCATTAGTCTGTTGTTCCAAGGCTGTCCACAGCTTCTGCGCGGTGTGGGGTTTGTCCCCCAAACAGATATGTTTCAAAACTGCCTGCTGTCGTTTCACCCTTGCTGTGCTGAAGTTGGTGGTGGAGGTGTGACGCTGACCAGATGAGGAGGCGGTAGAGGATGAGGAAGCAGAGTAGGAGGAGGAAGCAACAGAAGGCAAAGAGAAACGCCCTGCAATCCACTGTGGTGGAAGGACATGCGCCAAACTGCTATCTGCCTCAGGCCCAGCCGCCACTGCATTTACCCAGTGTGCTGTTAGGGAGATATAACGTCCCTGACCGTGCTTACTGGTCCACGTATCCGTAGTTATGTGGACCTTTGCCACAGATGACGTTGCACAGTGCACACAAGATTTTGTCCCCCACTTGGTTGTGCAGGGAAGGGATGGCTCACCTGGAAAAGTAGTGGCGGCTGTGCGCAACATACTGTGGGACAGCCACCGCTATTAAATTCTTAAAACTGTCCGTGTCCACCAGACGGAATGACAGCATTTCAAAGGCCAGGAATTTTGAAATGCTGGCATTCAGGGCCAGTAATCATGGGTGTGTAGGTGGGTACTTCCTCTTTTGCTCCAGTGTTTGAGAGATAGACAGCTGAATGCTTCCATGGGACATTGTGGAGATGCTTGGTGACCGAGGTGGTGGTGTTGCTGCCATATCCTCTGTTTGTGGGGTGGCAGGCACCTGTCACTGCAAAGGGGGATGAAGAGGCCGTGACTGCAGCAGAAGAGGAAGCAGGAGGAGCCAGAGACCTTTCTTGGTTTTTGAGGTGTCTACTGCACTGCAGCTCGTGCTTTGAACTTAGATGCCTGGTCATGGAGGTTGTACTCAGGTTTAGAACGTTTATGCCTCGCTTCAGGCTCTGTTTGCACAGCGTGCAAACCACTCGTGTCTTGTCGTCAGCACATTGTCTGAAGAACTGCCACACCAGGGAACTCCTTGTAGCTGGCTTTGGTGTGCTCAGTCCCTTGGTGCGGTGGGCAGTAGCAGGCATACTGTCTAGGGGTCGGCTGCTCTTCTTTTGCACCCTGCTCCCTCTTTTGCTGTGCTGGTGGCTCTGTGCGATCACTGCCTCTTCCTCCAAACTAGACAGGTCACTCGCATTACCTTGATTCCATGTAGGGTCGAGGACCTCATCATCCTCCACATCATCTTCCACCCATTCTTCACCCCTGCCCTCCTTGTCAGTCTGCAGAAAGCCGTAGCAGTTGGCACCTGTGTTTCGTCATCATCCAAGACGTGCTGTGATGGTCCTCCCATGTACTCCTCCTGAAACATAAATGGTTGGGCATCGGTTCACTCAATCTCTTCCACTTCTGGGGCAGGGCTATGTGGATGGCCCTGGGAAACCCTGCTAGCAGAGTCATCAAACAGCATAAGAGTCTGCTGCATGACTTGGAGCTCAGAATCCTTGGCTGATTTGCAAGGGGGTGAGGTGAAAGACTGATGGCCATGGGGTGCAGGTGCCAACTCTGGTCTTTTAGCAGGGGACTGGGTAGGAGACAATGTGAAGGAACTGGAGACACTGTCAGCCACCCAATCTACTATCACCTGTACTTGTTCTGGCCTCACCATTCGTAGAGCTGCATTCGGCCCTACCAAATAACGTTGAAGGTTCTGTCGCCTACTCCCACCTGAGGAAGGTGTTTCACTTGGGTATGTAGCTGGCACAGATCGACCACATCCTCTCCCTGCAACAGGAGCTGCACCACTGAAGTAACAGACGTTTTTACTAAATTAAATTCTGTGTGAACAATGCAGAACAGGATTTTTTTGACAGGAAAAATGGGTTATTTTCACCTAACAATGGAACATACAAATTTTTTTAACTTATTGCCCGGTTTGCTATGCAGTACAGGCAGCAAAGGTACTTTATTGCCCCCAAAAAGTTTTTTTCTCACACACAATGAAACAGATGGATTTTACAGTTTTGTTTTTTTTAACTACAAGAAATGCAGCACAGGGCAAAAAGGTACTTTATTGCCCCCCAAAAAGATAATTGTTTTTAACCATAAAGGAAAAAGATGGATTTAACTGAGATTATATTTCACTCTCACAAATGATGCACAGGGTTTTTTTAAAATAAAAAATGGTGGATATGTCACCCCTACAATGGAACAGATGGATTTGCTGAATTTATTTGCCTGCCTGTCACCTGTGCAGGCCTCAGAGGTACTTTACACCCAAAAATGGGAATTTGAAGCTTAAAAATGTAACAGCGGTATTTAACCGTTTTATTTGACTGACATGAACGCAGCTTAGGCTGCAAATGTACTTTCTAGCAACAAAAATTTGAATTTTTCAACAAAAAATGTAACTGCAGTATTTTGCGGTCATAAATGCAGCACAGGGCAAAAAGGTATTTTATTGCCGCCCCAAATTTTTTTTTTTTAACCCTTTCCTAATCTCTCCCTCACAGCAGCAGCATCCTATCCCTACAACTAGTAAGAGCAGAGTGACGTGCGGCGCTACGTGACACCAGCTTATATAGAGGCTGGGTCACATGCTGCACTGAGCCAATCGCAGCCATGCCATTAGTAAGGACAGCTGTGATGGCTTCTAAGGGCACACTAGTCAATTGCTTGTTGATTGCCTGCCCTGCAGCCTTTCAACAAGCACCATTAATATGCCAAACACCAAACTCGAACCCGAACTTTTACGAAAATGTTCAGGTTCGGGTCCGGGTACAAAAAAAACCTAAAGTTCGGTTCGAACCCGAACTTTACAGTTTGGGTTCGCTTAACCCTAGCCCTATTTTTTTTTTTATAGTTTTACACAAAAGACTTTTCCACAGACAAGTACAACTATGAACGGCAAATATATTTGTATTTCACCACTATTACACGGAAAAGTGGGCTGTAAAATATCTCACTGCTCCACTGAGCGGCAAAGATATTTTTTGCATGTATTAGTGGAAAAATTAAAAAGGGTTTTAAAACAGACAACTGCACCAATAGGTGGTGTGGCGAAACCAACCTCGCCACAGTGTTTTGGAGGGGGCTCTTGGCCAGCCTTCTGCCCTGGGATTATGGTCCCTTAAGTTATTGGGTCTTAAGGCACTTGGGACGGAGCCCTCTGTCCCTGGATTGCATCGTTTGCCTTGCTTGCTTGGATGAAGCACGTGGTGAGAACGGTGGATGGCGGCCATTTTGACTCGCGGGCGCTGTTCTGACTTTTCAACACGGTGCTGTTTTGCCTGTGTTTGGTGCGCGGAGACATCATTCAGTGGTTTGGGGCTACCAAACAGGGGACACATTTGTTGGTGACTGTTTTCTGTATAACTTGTATATTTTCGGTGTGGCTGTATCTTCCGGGCTGCTGAGCGGATGTGGGTGAATTTTGGATGTGTGGTTCGCCCAGATCCCCCAGTTCCGAGGATATATTGGTTATGGGGTTATTGCATGTTTTGGGGTTCCTGTGATATGTTTTATAAAACTGTATTTCTCTGCCTTTGATAATTATATTCGCCAGTGTGTTCAATAATCATCACCGGCAGAGAGGAGGATTTTGTGTGGGTGTGTTTCTATTGTCCCATTGTGTGTTTAAATAGTGATCTCTGTCCTGTTGTCTCCACATGTGTATTGGCGACTTCCCTTTGTCCTGAGAGATAATTGGATTGCCCTCGGTTGTCTCCGGGACAGAGAGGAGGAAACCAATATGCATTGTGGGGATGTGTTGTATCTGTCCTGTATTTGCAACAACTGTAATAAAAAACAGGCTGGGTGTGCCAGCACGTCAGACCACTGCTTGACCCTCAAGATGGAGCCTTGTCTCGTTATTGGGGGGATTCCCTGTATGCTGTTAGAGACTGATTGCCAGGAGTGTAAGCTGATTGTATGCTTTTCCTGTTCGGCTGCTGGCAGCTATTCGCCAGGTTCCAGTTTGGAGTGCTATTTTGTATCCAGTTCGGGAGTTTGGTGTTCTGCAGTAGCTGTGCCTGTCTCTCAGAAAGGGGCATATCGCCTAAACGGATTTTAACCCCTTGTCTGCTGAAACTGTCCGTTACAATTGGTGGCAAGCAGCGGGATCGTTCCTACAGCCAGAAGGACAGCTACAGGAGACACCATTTATTTGGATTTTACAACTTAAGGGCAATGCATGTCTCAGTACAGCGACCCTAAAAGCACCAGGATGGAACCAGCAGAGGAGTACAGATACTCTGTTGAGGAATTTGACCGTATGATGTGGTTGCGGCTGAACTTCTTCGGACCCAATCCAGCTGAGAAATACGTGAAGTTCGTGAGGAGTCTAGTGTTCAAGACCCTACTATACCGGGCCGGGCAGAAGGTGACGGTCAGCTGCCACATTGGGTGGACCTCCATCGGAAGTTACAGTTGCGGGACAGAGGGAGCCCAGTCTCCATTCCCCAGCGGCAGTGTGAAGTGCAGGGAGAGGAGAGCACCGTCCTCCCTCCCCAGCGGCAGGCTGAGTTACAGGGGGCAGAGGTAGTTGTTCCTGCCCCCCAGCAGCAGAGTGATATGCCGGGAAGGCAGTGTGAAATGCAGGGAGAGGAGAGCAACGTCCTCCCTCCCCAGCGGCAGGCTGAGTTACAGGGGGCAGAGGTAGTTGTTCCTGCCCCCCAGCAGCAGAGTGACATGCCGGGAAGGCAGTGTGAAATGCAGGGAGAGGAGAGCAACGTCCTCCCTCCCCAGCGGCAGACAGAGTTACAGGGGGCAGAGGTAGTTGTTCCTGCCCCCCAGCAGCAGCATGATTTTTGGTAATTGGAAGCCCAGTCTCCATTCCCCAGTGGCCATGTGATGTACATGGAATTGGGAGCCCAGTCTCCATTCCCCAGCGGCAGGCGGAGTTACAGGGGGCAGAGACAGTCGGTCCTGTCCCCCAGCGGCAGAGTGTCCTACAGGGAATACAGAGCCCAGTCTCCTTTCCCCAGCAGCAGGACACTGTATTGGGAGCAAAGGCGGTCGGTCGCCCTCCCCAGCGGCTGGAAGTATGTATGGGAGAGAAGCTCGTTACCCCCTCTCCCCAGCGGCAGCTTAACGCACCAGGGGGAGACAGTAAGCCCCACAACAGTGCAGATGGGACCGTGGTCTCTGCACTTACTGCACAGGGGGTAGGGACAGTCGGTCCTGTCCCCCAGCAACAGGACTGTTTAGCCAAAGGGGAGACAGTCGGTCTCCCCCTCCAACAACCAGGCTCCAACCAGGCTTCTTCCATGGTAGTGCTGGCACCAGGGCAGAGTCCCGCTGATCCCTGCCCACAAAGCAACCTCCACTCCAAGCCAGGGAGCAACTCAGAGACCGGGAGTACCAGCTACCAATATAATCTTGGTGGATTCACTGGACAGAGACAGGCTACTAAATTCAGCAGGTCCAGTATTGGGTTGTGGGTTGGCTGCCAGACTAACTCAGGTACCGACCGGCGTGAGGTCAGGTATCTGGTTAGTCTTCCCTGGGGGGGGGAGAGGTGTGGCGAAACCAACCTCGCCACGGTGTTTTGGAGGGGGCTGTTTGCCAGCCTCCTGCCCTGGGATTATGGTCCCTTAAGTTATTGGGTATTAAGGCACTTGGGACGGAGCCCTCTGTCCCTGGATTGCATCGTTTGCCTTGCTTGCTTGGATGAAGCACGTGGTGAGAACGGTGGATGGCGGCCATTTTGACTCGCGGGCGCTGTTCTGACTTTTCAACACGGTGCTGTCTTGCCTGTGTTTGGTGCGCGGAGACATCATTCAGTGGTTTGGGGCTACCAAACAGGGGACACATTTGTTGGTGACTGTTTTCTGTATAACTTGTATGGATGTGTGGTTCGCCCAGATCCCCCGGTTCCGAGGATATATTGGTTATGGGGTTATTGCATGTTTTAGGGTTCCTGTGATATGTTTTATAAAACTGTATTTCTCTGTTTGGTATGTCTAAATTGTTTAACTGTTTGGTATGTCTAAAATAAATTTCTATATGTTTTAATATCACGGGAGAAATGTCTGCACAGGTGCCTTGCATGGTTCTGATTGTTTTGGCGCCCAACCCACCTCCCCAGAATTCCTCTTGGGGGCGGGATAGCGGGAACTGGACCCTATTTCAGTGATCACCATGCAAGACACCTAGATCATGACTAAGGACACTACTGTCCGAAACGCGTTGATTGCCTGGGATTAAGCGGGAGCCTGTGCCACTGATTGCTGTATATATGAAAATTGCTGAATAAAGATTGGGAATTTTTTCTACGTCCACGCTTGGTGCCGGAGCCTCTCTTTTTTCAATTGAATCTACCACACGGACTGACTTGGGTCCGCCCCGTGCACAGCTATATTGGACATGTGAGGTGAGCTGGCTTTCCTTCCTTTGCATGTATTTCTCTGCCTTTGATAATTATATTCGCCAGTGTGTTCAATAATCATCACCGGAAGAGGGGAGGATTTTGTGTGGGTGTGTTTCTATTGTCTCATTGTGTGTTTAAATAGTGATCTCTGTGACAGAGAGGAGGAAACCATGATGCATTGTGGGGATGTGTTGTATCTGTCCTGTATTTGCAACAACTGTAATAAAAAACTGGCTGGGTGTGCCAGCACGTCAGACCACTGCTTGACCCTCAAGACGGAACCTTGTCTCGTTATTGGGGGGATTCCCTGTATGCTGTTAGAGACTGATTGCCAGGAGTGTAAGCTGATTGTATGCTTTTCCTGTTCGGCTGCTGGTAGCTATTCGCGAGGTTCCAGTTTGGAGTGCTATTTTGTATCCAGTTCGGGAGTTTGGTGTTCTGCAGTAGCTGTGCTTGTCTCTCAGAAAGGGGCATATCACCTAAACAGTCCGCTACAGGTGGCAAAGATATTTTCTCTTTTTCCACTAATACACACAAAAAAGGGCTTCAAAACAGTTAACTGCACCGCTAGGCAGCAAATTTATTTTTCCTTTTTCCACTAATACAAGCAAGAAAGGGCTTTAAAACAGTTAACTGCACCGCTAGGCAGCAAATATATTTTTCCCTTTTCCACTAATACACACAAAAAAGGGCTTCAAAACAGTTAACTGCACCGCTAGGCGGCAAATAAATTTTGTCCTTTTACATAGAAACATAGAAACATAGAATGTGTCGGCAGATAAGAACCATTTGGCCCATCTAGTCTGCCTAATATACTAAATACTATGGATAGCCCCTGGCCCTATCTTATATGAAGGATGGCCTTATGCCTATCCCATGCATGCTTAAACTCCTCCACTGTATTTGCAGCTACCACTTCTGCAGGAAGGCTATTCCATGCATCCACTACTCTCTCAGTAAAGTAATACTTCCTGATATTACTTTTAAACCTTTGCCCCGCTAATTTAAAACTATGTCCTCTTGTAGCAGTTTTTCTTCTTTTAAATATTCTCTCCTCTTTTACCTTGTTGAATCCCTTTATGTATTTAAAAGTTTCTATCATATCCCCTCTGTCTCGTCTTTTTTCCAAGCTATACATGTTAAGGTCCTTTAATCTTTCCTGGTAAGTTTTATCCTGCAATCCATGTACCAGTTTAGTAGCTCTTCTCTGAACTCTCTCCAAAGTATCAATATCCTTCTAGAGATATGGTCTCCAGTACTGAGCACAATACTCCAAATGAGGTCTCACTAGTGCTCTGTAGAGCGGCATGAGCACCTCCCTCTTTCTACTGGTAATTCCTCTCCCTATACACCCAAGCATTCTGCTAGCATTTCCTGCTGCTCTATGACATTGTCTGCCTACCTTTAAGTCTTCTGAAATAACGATCCCTAAATCCCTTTCCTCAGATACTGAGGTTAGGACTGCATCACTGATTTTATATTCTGCTCTTGGGTTTTTATGTCCCAGGTGCATTATCTTGCACTTATCACCATTACATTTTAGTTGCCAGATTTTTGACCATTCCTCTAGTTTTCCTAAGTCCTTTTCCATTTGGTGTATCCCTCCAGGAACATCAACCCTGTTACAAATCTTTGTGTCATCAGCAAAATGACACACCTTACCATTGAGGCCTTCTGTAATTTCGCTGATAAAGATATTAAACAATATGGGTCCCAGAACAGATCCCTGAGGTACCCCACTGGTAACAAGACCTTGGTCTGAATATACTCCATTGACTACAACCCTCTGTTGCCTGTCCCTCAGCCACTGCCTAATCCACTCAACAATATGGGAGTCCAAGCCCCAAGACTGCACTTTATTGATAAGCCTTCTATGTGGGACAGTATCAAAAGCCTTACTAAAGTCTAGATAAGCGATGTCTACTGCACCTCCTCCATCTATTATTTTAGTCACCCAATCAAAAAAATCAATAAGATTAGTTTGACATGATCTCCCTGAAGTAAACCCATGCTGTTTTTCATCTTTCAATCCATGGGATTTTAGATGTTCCACAATCCTCTCCTTAAGTATGGTTTCCATAAATTTCCCCACTATTGATGTCAGGCTTACTGGCCTATAGTTGTCCAATTCCTCCCTACTACCCTTCTTGTGAATGGGCACAACATTTGCTAATTTCCAATCTTCTGGGACGACTCCTGTTGCCAGTGATTGGTTAAATAAATCTGTTAATGGTTTTGCTAGTTCACCGCTGAGCTCTTTTAATAGCTTTGGGTGTATCCCATCAGGCCCCTGTGACTTATTTATATTAATTTTAGACAGTTGACTTCTTCCTCTGTAAAGACACATGCATCAAAAGATTCATTAGTCTTCTTTCCTAACTGAGGTCCTTCTCCTTCATTTTCCTTTGTAAAAACTGAACAGAAGTATTCATTGAGGCAGTCAGCTAGTTCTTTATCTTCTTCCATATACCTTCCTTCTTTTGTTTTTAATTTGGTAATTCCTTGTTTTAGTTTCCTTTTTTCATTTATGTATCTGAAGAATGCCTTATCGCCTTTTTTCCCTGACTGAGCTAATTTCTCTTCTGCCTGTGCTTTAGAAGCTCTTATAACTTGTTTGGCCTCTCTCTGCGTAATCTTATACATTTTTCTGTCATCCTCATTTTTTATTTTTTTTTATAATCCCTAAATGCTATCTTTTTGTTATTAATGATTTTGGCCACTTCTGCTGAGTACCACAGTGGTATCTTCCTTTTTTTGCTTTTACTGACAAGCCTAATGCAATCTTCTGTTGCCTTCAATAGTGGCACTTTTAAGTAGTCCCATTTCTCCTGGACTCCAATGAAACTGTTCCAGTCTGATAGGGACTCGTATACAACTAATCTAATTTTAGAAAAGTCAGTTTTCCTAAAATCTAAAACGTTTGGTGATCACTAGATCACAAGCTTTCCCCTACAGTAATATCAGATACCAAATTCCCATTTGTGAATACTAAATCTAAAATGGCCTCCTTCCGGGTTGGCTCCTCCACTAGTTGCTGTAGAGATAATCCCAGTAGGGAATTTAGAATATCTGTACTCCTGGCAGAACTAGCTATTTTGGTTTTCCAGTTTACATCTGGAAGATTGAAGTCTCCCATAATGATAACTACCCCCTTCAATGTAATTTTAGCTATTTCCTCAACTAGTAGATCATCTAACTTTTCCACTAATACACGAAAAAAAGGGCTTTAAATAAGATAACAGCACCGCTAGGCGCAAAGATATTTTTCCTTTTTCCACTAATACACCCCCAAAAATGTTTAAAACAGATAACTGCACCGCCAGGCGACATAGATATTTTTCCTTTTTTCACTAATGCACGCAAAAAGGGCTTTAAAACAGATAAGTGCACTGCTGAGCAGCAAATATATTTTACTTTTGCCACTAATACATGACAAAAAGGGCTGTAATTTTCGCACTTCACCACACAATGGCTAAAGGACCATTTTTTCCCATTAATTAAAGACAAAAAATGCTTTAGAACATACAGTCCTGATCAAAAGTTTAAAACCACTTAAAAAATTGCAAAAAATCATATTTTACATTGCTGGATCTTAACAAGGTTCCAAGTAGAGCTTCAACATGCAACAAGAAGAAATGAGAGTGAGACAAAACATTTTTTGAGCATTCAATTTAATGAAAACTGATCAAAAGTTTAGGACCACGTGCCTTTAAAAGGCCAAATCTGTGCAAAGATGTGGATTCATTGTCATTTTCTGTCAGGTAGTCACACGTTGTGATGGCAAAGGCAAAAAAACTTTCCCTTTTTGAACGTAGTCGGGTTGTTGAACTGCATAAGCAGGGTCTCTCACAGCGCGCCATCTCTGCTGAGGTGGGACGCAGTAAGACTTGGAATTTCTTAAATTCTTAAATGATCCTGAGGGTTATGGAACAAAAAAGTCAAGTGGAAGACCCCAAAAAAGTCATCAGCACTGAGCCAGAGGATCCAATTGGCTGTCTGTCAAGACACTGGACGATCCTCAACGTAAATTAAGGCCCTTACTGGTGCTGACTGCAGCCCCATAACCATCAGACAGCATCTGAGACTAAAGGGCTTCAAAAACAAAAAACTTCTTTAAAGACCTTGTCTCCTTGAACGCCACAGAACTGCTTGTTTGGACTTTGCAAGAGAGCACCAAACTTGGGACATTCAAAGGTGGAAGAAAGTTTTATTCTCTCATGAGAAAAAATGTAACCTTGATGGTACTGATGGTTTCCTACGTTACTGGCATGACAAGCAGATCCCACCTGAGATGTTTTCTACGCGCCACAGTGGAGGGGGGGCCATAACGGTCTGGGGTGCTTTTTCCTTTAGTGGAACAATGGAGGCTAAGGAGGTGCAGGGGCGTCAAACGGCCGCTGGCTATGTCCAGATGTTGCAGAGAGCATTCCTCATGACTGAGGGCCCTCATCTGTGTGGTAACGACTGGGTTTTTCAACAGGACAACGCCACAGTACACAATGCCCGCAGGACAAGGGACTTCTTCCAGGAGAATAACATCACTCTTTTGGCCCATCTTGCGTGTTCCCCTGATATAAATCCGATTGAGAACCTTTGGGGATGGATGGCAAGGGAAGTTTACAAAAATGGACAACAGTTCCAGAAAGTAGATGGCCTTCGTGCGGCCGTCTTCACCACTTGGAGAAATGTTCCCACTCACCTCATGGAAACGCTTGCATCAAGCATGCCGAAACAAATTTTTTAAGTGATAAACAATAACGGCGGAGCTACTCATTACTGAGTTCATGTTTGGAAGTTGGATTTCTGTTTTGGGGGGGTTAAGTTTTTTTTGGGATGTGTGGTCCTAAACTGTTAATCAGCTGAAAAACAGCCTGTTTCAGTTTATTCGTTGTTTTCATTAAATTGACTGCTCAAAAAATGTTTTGTCTCACTCCCTTTTCTTCTTGTTGCATGTTGAAGCTCTACTTGGAACCTTGTTAAGATCCAGCCATGCTAAATATGATTTTTTGCCATTTTTCAAGTGGTCTTAAACTTTTGATCAGGACTGTATAACTGCACCACACTAGGGCAAATAAAACGTAGAAATATTTTCTTGTAATGAACCCTGTTAATGCCTGTATCAGCCAGCACTTGCAACCTAATAAGAACGGTTTGCTGGAATTACAGACCTGTACAGGTCCTTCTCAAAAAATTAGCATATTGTGATAAAGTTCATTATTTTCTGTAATGTACTGATAAACATTAGACTTTCATATATTTTAGATTCATTACACACCAACTGAAGTAGTTCAAGCCTTTTATTGTTTTAATATTGATGATTTTGGCATACAGCTCATGAAAACCCAAATTTCCTATCTCAAAAAATTAGCATATTTCATCTGACCAATAAAAGAAAAGTGTTTTTAATAAAAAAAAAAGTCAACCTTCAAATAATTATGTTCAGTTATGCTCTCAATACTTGGTCGGGAATCCTTTTGCAGAAATGACTGCTTCAATGCGGCGTGGCATGGAGGCAATCAGCCTGTGGCACTGCTGAGGTGTTATGGAGGCCCAGGATGCTTCGATAGCGGCCTTAAGCTCATCCAGAGTGTTGGGTCTTGTGTCTCTCAACTTTCTCTTCCCAATATCCCACAGATTCTCTATGGGGTTCAGGTCAGGAGAGTTGGCAGGCTATTTCAGCACAGTAATAACATGGTCAGTAAACCATTTACCAGTGGTGTTGGCACTGTGAGCATGTGCCAGGTTGTGCTGAAAAATGAAATCTTCATCTCCATAAAGCTTTTCAGCAGATGGAAGCATGAAGTGCTCCAAAATCTCCTGATAGCTAGCTGCATTGACCCTGCCCTTGATAAAACACAGTGGACCAACACCAGCAGCTGACATGGCACCCCAGACCATCACTGACTGTGGGTACTTGACACTGGACTTCAGGCATTTTGGCATTGCCCTCTCCCCAGTCTTCCTCCAGACTCTGGCACCTTGATTTCCGAATGACATGCAACAGTCCAGTGCTGCTTCTCTGTAGCCCAGGTCAGGCGCTTCTGCCGCTGTTTCTGGTTCAAAAGTGGCTTGACCTGGGGAATGCGGCACCTGTAGCCCATTTCCTGCACATGCCTGTACACGGTGGCTCTGGATGTTTCTACTCCAGACTCAGTCCACTGCTTCCGCAGGTCCCCCAAGGTCTGGAATCGGTCCTTCTCCACAATCTTCCTCAGGGTCCGGTCACCTCTTCTCGTTGTGCAGCGTTTTCTGCCACACTTTTTCCTTCCCACAGACTTCCCACTGAGGTGCCTTGATACAGCACTCTGGGAACAGCCTATTCGTTCAGAAATTTCTTTCTGTGTCTTACCCTCTTGCTTGGGGGTGTCAATGATGGCCTTCTGGACAGCAGTCAGGTCGGCAGTCTTACCCATGATTGCAGTTTTGAGTAATGAACCAGGCTGGAAGTTTTTAAAAGCCTCAGGAATCTTTTGCAGGTGTTTAGAGTTAATTAGTTGATTCAGATGATTAGGTTAATAGCTCGTTTAGAGAAACTTTTCATGATATGCTAATTTTTTGAGATAGGAAATTTGGGTTTTCATGAGCTGTATGCCAAAATCATCAATATTAAAACAATAAAAGGCTTGAACTACTTCAGTTGGTGTGTAATGAATCTAAAATATATGAAAGTCTAATGTTTATCAGTACATTACAGAAAATAATGAACTTTATCACAATATGCTAATATTTTGAGAAGGACCTGTATAATGTGAATATGTATACCCTGTCCGTGCAGCAAAGTGTGATTTTGCTGAATCTGATTGTTCCTATTACCCAGGCTGTCACCTTCCGACTGAACCCTGTTCAACATAAATGCTGTTGAATGATTCCTCCCTATCCTTTCCCTAAACCTTGAATAATCTTTCCCTGCACTTGTAAATATTTTTTTTTAGCACAATGAGTTTTTTTCTATCACTGTTCCTAGCGCCTGCAGACACGTCTTTCCCTGCACTAAGTACACTGGTGAATGGCAGAATCTAAGATGGCTGCCGTATTCATGACATCACGGGGCTGGCTGGCTGCTGATTGGCTACATCCATGTCAGTATGGGTGATCCCGCCTTCCTAGACTTCCTTTCTCCATGTCCTCACACGTGCAGCAGCCATTTACGAAAAATGCGATCCATTACTGCGAAGCGCAAGAAAATTTGCATTTGGTACGAATCAAATTTTTCCTGAAATTCGAAATTTGTTAAGAATTCCACTTCGTCAGCTTTGATTCTCTCATGAGTGACACACCGCTGAAATCAGCATTTCTGTCACTAATTTATGCTGCCCTCAGTGAGGTCAGCATAAAGTTGATGACAGGTTCTCATTAAGGATTACCAAAACAGATATCCTGTATGCGTCAATGCTATGGAAAACTAATTACATCATTGCCATCTTCCAACTTCTCAAATGAAAATGTTTTTGCTTTTGCTTGTTATTGCCTGCTTGTTAGGTCTTTGTCTAAACTTCATATAAATGTTATGTCTCACATAATGAATTAATATATGTAATCAAAATATCTATACATCTACCAATTATCATCTATCTATCTATCTATCTATCTATCTATCTATCTATCTATCATATCGAATTATCTATCTATCAATCAATCTATCTCTATTAACTCTATCTATCTATCTATCTATCTATCTATCTATCTATCTATCTATCTATATCTATTAGCAAATGTACTGTAAATAGTGTCACATACTTCCTTCATGCCTAGTCTTTTTTTTGCATCTATTTTTAATCTATCTATCTATCTATCATCTATCTCTATTATCTATCTATCTATCTATCTATCTATCTATCTATCTATCTATCTATCTATCTATCGTGGGGATTTGCTCTGATAGACAGACTAGCGGACGCAGTACAGAGGCAACAACAAAGTCTTTAACTTAAACAGTTCAGTGTTTTATTCACACATAAGGGAAAACAAAAAGTGACATTTTGCAGTCTAGGTGTTTGTTCACACCTTGAAAAGTCCACAGAACAAAAACCTTCACCTGGTCAGCAGTTTTTCCTCTTGCAGTCCACAGCAGGCTTTTGGCCTGTTTCCCAGCAGGCATCTCTCAGCCCATTAGCACGGCACAAGCTATCAGTTCCCAAACACACAGAGACTGACAGCACTCCACTGTCAGAGAGGAGTAATCCCCAACCAGCTGAGTCTACTGGCCGAGTTTGATATAGGCCAGTAAAGACCCGGCCAGAAACGTGGGGAGCAGCCACCCACCCAGCATTTTGGCTTCTCCCAGTAAGAGCCAGCCCGGATCAGCTTTACAGCCATACTAACAGCAAACAGTGTCAATTAGCACTAGATGCCGCTGACCCTTGAAATTACCGGCTCTTACCTCACCGAGGCCAGGAACCTCGGTGACACATACCTTCTGTCAATGACGGCCCCTTGCACCTTCCTACATACCTCCCCCCTTTGTTCAACCCAGACAGTGTACCCGGTACAGGGCATCTGCGTTTGCCTGTTTCTTGCCTGCCCTATGTTCCACAGAAAATTTAAAGTTTTGTAACGACAAGAACCACCTGGTGACCTGAGCATTCCTCTCACATAATGAATTAATATATGTAATCAAAATATCTATACATCTACCAATTATCATCTATCTATCTATCTATCTATCTATCATATCGAATTATCTATCTATCAATCTATCAATCAATCTATCTCTATTAACTCTATCTATCTATCTATCTATCTATCTATCTATCTATCTATCTATCTATATCTATTAGCAAATGTACTGTAAATAGTGTCACATACTTCCTTCATGCCTAGTCTTTTTTTTGCATCTATTTTTAATCTATCTATCTATCATCTATCTCTATTATCTATCTATCTATCTATCTATCTATCTATCTATCGTGGGGATTTGCTCTGATAGACAGACTAGCGGACGCAGTACAGAGGCAACAACAAAGTCTTTAACTTAAACAGTTCAGTGTTTTATTCACACATAAGGGAAAACAAAAAGTGACATTTTGCAGTCTAGGTGTTTGTTCACACCTTGAAAAGTCCACAGAACAAAAACCTTCACCTGGTCAGCAGTTTTTCCTCTTGCAGTCCACAGCAGGCTTTTGGCCTGTTTCCCAGCAGGCATCTCTCAGCCCATTAGCACGGCACAAGCTATCAGTTCCCAAACACACAGAGACTGACAGCACTCCACTGTCAGAGAGGAGTAATCCCCAACCAGCTGAGACTACTGGCCGAGTTTGATATAGGCCAGTAAAGACCCAGCCAGAAACGTGGGGAGCAGCCACCCACCCAGCATTTTGGCTTCTCCCAGTAAGAGCCAGCCCGGATCAGCTTTACAGCCATACTAACAGCAAACAGTGTCAATTAGCACTAGATGCCGCTGACCCTTGAAATTACCGGCTCTTACCTCACCGAGGCCAGGAACCTTGGTGACACATACCTTCTGTCAATGACGGCCCCTTGCACCTTCCTACATACCTCCCCCCTTTGTTCAACCCAGACAGTGTACCCGATACAGGGCATCTGCGTTTGCCTGTTTCTTGCCTGCCCTATGTTCCACAGAAAATTTAAAGTTTTGTAACGACAAGAACCACCTGGTGACCTGAGCATTCCTCTCATTGGCCTGGCTCATCCACTTGAGAGAGGAGTGGTCGGTCACCAGAGGGAACTTTCTCCCCAAGAGATAATAGCAGAGAGACTCAAGTGCTCATTTGATGGCCAGGCACTCTCTCTCCACTATACTGTACCGGGTCTCGGCTGAGGTGAGCTTACGGCTGAGGAAGACAACGGGATGCTCCTCCCCATTGACTTCCTGAGACAGTACTGCACTGAGACCTACCTCTGAGGCATCAGTCTGCGCTATAAACTCCCTTTTAAAGTCAGGCATCACCAAAACCGGGGACCCACACAGGGCCGACTTCAAAGCGGAGGAAATATTTTCCACCTGTTCATTCCAGTGGACCGTCAATGACTTGCTTCCCTTCAAAAGGCCTGTCAATGGTGCTGCAACTGTAGCAAAGTGGGGGACAAACCTCATATAGTATATCACCATTCCCAGGAATGACTTTACTTGCCGAGTAGTGACAGGTCGGGGCCAATTCCGAATTGCCTCAATTTTGTTCAGCTGAGGTTTGATAATTCCACGCCCAATTACATACCCTATGTACTTGGTCTCTTTTAACCCAATCGCACACTTTTTTGGGTTAGCAGTCAGTCCACCCTTCCTAAGGCAGTCCACTACAGCCTGCACTTTTGGTAGATGACTTTCCCAGTCGGTACTATGAATGACAATATCGTCCAGGTAAGCCGAAGTGTACCGACGATGTGGATGAAGTACAACGTCCATGAGCCATTGAAAAGTGGCAGGGGCGCCATGCAGATCAAAGGGTAACACCTTATATTGGTATAGCCCTTCTGGTGTAATAAAGGCAGTTTTCTCTTTGGCAACTTCCATCAAGGGTACCTGCCAGTACCCTTTGGTGAGGTCAATAAGCTCATCTGCCTGAGGGATGGGATATGCATCAAACTTAGAGATTTTGTTTAGTTTGCAAAAATCATTACAGAACCGTAATGTCCCATTCGGCTTGGGTATTAAGACTATCGGACTGGCCCATTTACTTTTGGACTCCTCAATAACGTCTAGCTTCAGCATTAGCTGCACTTCCTCCGTGATGGCTTGTCGCCGGCCGATACTCGGGTACCTGGTACGGTTTTTACTAGACTTTTGCCTAAGGCTCAGTGATAACGTGCATCCAGGGACGTCCGAGAACACATCCGTGTTCAGACTAATGAACTCCCTGGCTTCCTGAGCCTGTTTAGAGGAGAGGCTGTCAGCAATTTTCACTGTGGCAGCCGCTTCTCTTGCTTCAGACAGAGGGTGCGAAACTGCTTCCCCTAGAAACCCTAGTCGTGGACTGCCTTCAGTACATGATTCTCTATCTTTCCATGGTTTGAGCAGATTCACATGGTACACCTGCTCCAGCTTTTGCCTCCCTGGCTGGTGTACCTTGTAGGGCCCCTGCCACCTAGCTAGGAACTTACTGTCTATGGTTGGTACCAGAACCAATACCCAATCACTGGAGTTAAAGTTCCGGACCCGTGCTTGCCCCTTATATACCATACTCTGGGCTTGTTGTGCTGCTTCCATGTGATCTCT